>NC_090265.1:1227386713-1227722713 GCF_040414725.1 Anabrus simplex | reverse complement strand
TTGGGCAGCCCCTGAAGGTACGGGAGTGCCACCGGCCGCAGCACATGCTGCACGTAGCGGTGGGCATTTAACGTGCCTTGAATACGCACTAGAGGTGACGTGGAATCATACGCAATAGCGCCCCAAACCATGATGCCGCGTTGTCTAGCGGTAGGGCGCTCCACAGTTACTGCCGGATTTGACCTTTCTCCACGCCGACGCCACACTCGTCTGCGGTGACTATCACTGACAGAACAGAAGCGTGACTCATCGGAGAACACGACGTTCCGCCATTCCCTCATCCAAGTCGCTCTAGCCCGGCACCATGCCAGGCGTGCACGTCTATGCTGTGGAGTCAATGGTAGTCTTCTGAGCGGACGCCGGACGCCGGGAGTGCAGGCCTCCTTCAACCAATCGACGGGAAATTGTTCTGGTCGATATTGGAACAGCCAGGGTGTCTTGCACATGCTGAAGAATGGCGGTTGACGTGGCGTGCGGGGCTGCCACCGCTTGGCGGCGGATGCGCCGATCCTCGCGTGCTGACGTCACTCGGGCTGCGCCTGGACCCCTTGCACGTGCCACATGTCCCTGCGCCAACCATCTTCGTCACAGGCGCTGCACCGTGGACACATCCCTATGGGTATCGGCTGCGATTTGACGAAGCGACCAACCTGCCCTTCTCAGCCCGATCACCATACCCCTCGTAAAGTCATCTGTATGCTGGAAATGCCTCCGTTGACGGCGGCCTGGCATTCTTAGCTATACACGTGTCCTGTGGCACACGACAACACGTTCTACAATGACTGTCGGCTGAGAAATCACGGTACGAAGTGGGCCATTCGCCAACGCCGTGTCCCATTTATCGTTCGCTACGTGCGCAGCACAGCGGCGCATTTCACATCATGAGCATACCTCAGTGACGTCAGTCTACCCTGCAATTGGCATAAAGTTCTGACCACTCCTTCTTGGTGTTGCATTTGCTTTGTTAGTCAGTGTATAATTTGTTTACATCTACAACTAAATTTCGTACATCCACTTCTTTCAAATATCTTTGCAACAATCCTCGCAGTTCATACCGGAAACATTTAATCATTTCATTTCAAATGGTTGCGTGGTCTCTAAAAGTATTGTACAGTAGGTAAACAGGAATTAAGTGAGTCAGTGACCTCACAACGTGGTTCTTTTAAGGTCAAGTTCAAAATATACCGGCTGCACGGTTGAGAAATTACGTATGACTTGAGAGAGTTATAAAATATTCCAACTAGAAGAATAACTCTCAACTGTATAAGGACTTCAGTATACCTGATAAGATCTACTTAAGTGACACCTTTTAGGCGGCTCATATACTTATTTCAGTGTTCCGGTTAACCCACTATGTGGGATTAAGAAAACGGAATTCTACTGGACGATTTTTAAACCTAAGTAGCTAATTATGTTGTGTGGAAGTTGACTGCACTACACATGGTTATGAACATATCAAAACTTCCGATACGAAGCGCCAAGAGAACAATATTTAACTTGAAAAAAGCTTTTAACTTGTAAGGTTATGTAAAGCGCGTAATATAGTACATGGGGAAGATCATGTTAAGAATACAACAAGAATGACCAACAGAACATTGGTGGGAACCGAAACCACAACCAGAAGATTTCACGTCCGATGCTCTATCATAGGAGTTACGATGGCCTAGACCAGCATTGTTATTTTGGCTGGAATCTCATTGTGGGTACGGTTACCATCGCTGTCCATTTGGTCATTTTTGTTCTGTACTTAACATTTATTTGGCATTTGCTCTAAGTAAAAGGGTTATCAAGTTTTCAACGTGAAAATTCGGAACTTGGAATCGGATCACAGATAATTAGGCCTATATATGGAGATCGACCTTCCAGCATTTGCTTTGCTAGTTACCGAAAGTTTTCGGCGACCGAAGTATGGTAGAAGGCTAGAGTTGGGAAGGTAGTGGCCATGGCTTTAATTAAGGTACAGACCCAGCATTTGTCTGGTGTGAAAACGGAAAACCAAGAAAAACTCCCTTCAGGACATCCGACGATGGGGTAGGAAAGACCTAGGAGTTGGAAGGAAGCGGCCGTGGCCTTAATTAAGGTACAGCCCCAGCATTTGCCTGGTGTGAAAATGGGAAACCACGGAAAACCATCTTCAGGGCTGCCGATAGTGGGATTCGAACCCACTATCTCCCGTCTGCAAGCTCACAGCTGCGTGTCCCTGTGATTGTTTCGTGTGTATGATGACGTATGATAGGTTGTGTGATTGTGATTATTATTATTATAATAATTATTATTATTATTATAGTGTAACGTACATAATTTTAGCTTCTACTCATGTACATGTACATAGATCACTTTTATGGCCATACTTATATTTCCATTTACTTTATTACTTATTTTGTTCTATTTTTGCATTGCTTATTTTTTTTCAGTTTGTATCTTACCTTTTCATTATGACTTTGTCTCTCATTATCTATACGCTCCGAATTTTATTCTATTTTGTTTGTTGAACTCTGCTTTCTTTCTTCATTATATGTTGTCCAAATCTGTAATTTTTAGCTTATCTTTGATTTTATGATAGAATAGTACATTTCTTTTATATATGTATTATCTGTAGATTAATTATGTGGTTAAGTGTAAGAGAGGGCCACGAGCCCTAACTTCGCCACTACTAAAGTCAATAAATAAATAAATAAATAAATAAATAAATAAATAAATAAATAAATAAATAAATAAATAAATAAATAAATAACTCGCTCGGTCTTCCAACTTTTAATATTATAGATCTTTCTTTCTTAATTTTGCTCAGATTCGATTACCTAGAAAATTCCGGGTGGGTGGCAACCCTGATATGTACTCGACATCATCTAAGAAGCTGGGAAGCTTTTACTGGTAAAATGTCCGACTCGTTGGCTGAATGGTCAGCGTACTGGCCTTCGGTTCAGAGGATCCCGGGTTCGATTCCCGGCCGGATTGGGGATTTTAACCTTCATTGGTTAATTCCAATGGCCCGGGGGCTGGGTGTTGGTGTTGTCCCCAACATTCCTGCAACTCACACACCACACATAACACTATCCTCCACCACAATAACAACGCAGTTACCTACATATGGCAGATGCCGCCCACCCTCATCGGAGGGTCTGTCTTACAAGGGCTGCACTCGGCTAGAAATAGCCACACGAAATTATTACACTGGTAAAATGCGGTCATGAAGGTTAAAATTCAAATCGAAAAATATTGTTTAGCTCTGTGATGATCACTTGAAGCTGGCAGTATGGCTCTGCCATTTAGGTATTTGTGATCAGTCGGTGCAACAAACTGACATTTGTGAGTGCTAAAATAGATAGTATATTTACTGACTCATTAAAAATAATTTTCGTAGGGAAATTGTGGAGATACCCATTCCCTTAAATCCGGTAGCAGCTGAAGGAACGTTGAAAACACAGCGTAAATTACTGATGAGGTTTCGCCATTTAACCTCAAAAGTATATCCGTATTTTTCTCCAAATTAGAACTCAAACATGTTTGAAAACTGAAAGCTGATTATTATGTGAAACCGAGTACAGTAAAGATATCTCAAGAGACACTCGTGAAAGAGAGGAAGTTGACTCCTGAAAAATTTAATTAAAATACCATCCTGTGTTGTAGAAGTTTGCCATGGTTTCCCACTTTCAACTCCTCATGAATATTGGGATGGTGCCCAGCATATCTCATGTATTTTTTTGCAATATGTTATTTACATCTAAGTATTGTCAATATTTAATGCGTGTTTTTTTTAAATATTGTTTCCATACCGTTGCAAATACACATTCCTACCAGGATACCTCCCAATTTCATTATGTACTCTTCTTCTTCTTAATCTGTTTACCCTCCAGGGTTGGTTTTTCCCTCGCACTTAGCGAGGGATCCCACCTCTACCGCCTCAAGGGCAGTGTCCTGGAGCCTCATACTTTGGGTCGGGGATACAACTGGGGAAAATGACCAGTACCTCGCCCAGACGGCTTCACCTGCTATGCTGAACAGGGGACTTGCGGAGGGATGGGAAAATTGGAAGGGATAGACAAGGAAGAGGGAAGGGAAGCGGCCGTGGCCTTAAGTTAGGTACCATCCCGGCATTTGCCTGAAGGAGAAGTGGAAAACCACGGAAAAGCACTTCCAGGATGGCTGAGGTGGGAATCGAACCCACCTCTACTCAGTTGACCTCCCGAGGCTGAGTGGACCCCGTTCCAGCCCTCGTACAACTTTTCAAATTTCGTGGCAGATCCGGGAATCGAACCCGGGCCTCCGGGGATGGCAGCTAATCACACTAACCACTACACCACAGAGGCGGACAAAAATGTGGAACGCTTCACGATTTTGCGTGTCATCCTTGCGCAGGGGCCATACTAATATTCTCTGTATCGTTCCAATTTTAGTATATGTGCCACCGAAGAGAGTACAATATGTACTCTACTGGGCGAATTGGCCGTGCGGTTATGGGCGCGCAGCTGTGAGCTTGCATTCGGGAGGTAGTGGGTTCGAACTCCACTGTCGGCAACCCTGAAGATGGTTTTCTGCGGTTTCCCATTTTCACACCAGGAAAAGGCTGGGGCTGTACCTTAATTAAGGCCACGGCCGCTTCCTTCCCACTCCTAGCCCTTTCCTTCCCCATCGTCGCCGTAAGACCTATTTGTGTCGGTGTGACGTAAAGCAAGTTGTAAAATAAAAGAATAGAAATGTACTGATAAATAATTTAATTAGAGGTAGCTGCCGTTTTAGTGAAATGGCTTAGAATTGGCTCGGTGAACATAACAGTACGGTGAAGCACGTGGCAGGCCTCGTACAGGCCGTGTAGGAGTTAAGCACAGGAAGGCATTTAATCGCGATTATATTGTAGTTACCAGACGTATGGGCCAGTCAGTCTCTGAAGTTGTGCAGGCAGCAGGTTTTCCATGGACCAGCATGTCTGAAGTGTATCGTGAGTACGTGCATTCCGGCAAAACCATGACTGTTAGGATCAGCTACAGTGATTTACAACGTGTTCATCACAGGAGTCACTGTCGGTCAGCTCGGATAAGAGCAAATAGACGAGCCACATCATCTTCTCGAAAATGGGGTACGGAAGCAATCGTCCTACTTGGAAACCTCTGCTGACCGCACATCCCATGGAACTAAGGCTACCATGTGCAAGGGAACACTGGCGTTGGACTTTCGAAGCACGGGAAAGGTCGTCTGGAGAGATGACGTACCAGCTGGTACAGGCTGACAGGGTAGGCGTCGCAAACACATGAGACAATGGAACCGTCTTGCTGTCAGGGTGCAATTCAGTCCATTGGTGGCAATCCCCGTACTGGAACATTCACTTGATATGGAATGGAACCCCTGGTTTTTCTGTCAACGCCCCTCACTGGCAAACGATACAGGAACCTGCTGTCAGATAAAATCCACTAATTTGTTCACCTCCAGCACCTTGGGCAAGCGACGTATGCTTACTTACAACAAGACAATGCGCGGGAGCATTACTCCCGAATCGTGGTCGATTGATTCGATGAGAACTTCACGGATAAGAGGATGTTTATTATTATTATTATTATTATTATTATTATTATTATTATTATTTATTTTCCTTAAATTGTACATGTACAATTTAGGGGTGGTAGATGGAGAAAGGGCAAGCCCCACATACACGGAAGTGCCTCCATCTCCACAAAAGTGCCTCGCGGGCCCACTAGATCCCGTAAGTCAATCATATCGAGCAGATACGGTACATTATGCAGGGGCAAGTGAGCGCAGTAAAGCTTCCTCCGACCGATCTCAGTTTATTATTTATGGGAGGACGTTCAGCGATCATGGATCAGTATGGCTCCTTAACGCTTCGGAAGTCTTGTGGAGTCCCTGTCACGCCACATCGCCTCCGTCATCAGGGTGAAAGAGGGTGCCATATTCCACTATCCGGGTATCTCTAATTCACTTGGTCATAATTTTATTTGTTGATGACAGCAATAGCCGCCTCTGTGGTGTAGTGGTTAGCGTGATTAGCTGCCACCCCCGGAGGCCCGGGTTCGATTCCCGGCTCTGCCACGAAATTTGAAAAGTGGTACGAGGGCTGGAACGGGGTCCACTCAGCCTCGGGAGGTCAACTGAGTAGAGGTGGGTTCGATTCCCACCTCAGCCATCCTGGAAGTGGTTTTCCGTGGTTTCCCACTTCTCCTCCAGGTGAATGCCGGGATGGTACCTAACTTAAGGCCACGGCCGCTTCCTTCCCTCTTCCTTGCCTATCCCATCCAATCTTCCCATCCCTCCCCAAGGCCCCTGTTCAGCATAGCAGGTGAGGCCGCCTGGGCGAGGTACTAGTCATACTCCCCAGTTGTATCACCCGACCAAGAGTCTGAAGCTCCAGGACACTGCCCTTGAGGCGGTAGAGGTGGGATCCCTCGCTAAGTTCGAGGGAAAAACCGAACCTGGAGGGTAAACAGATGATGATGATGATGATGATGACAGTAATAATAGTAATAATAACAATAATATATAAAATAAATTTTTGCATCCGGTGTCCATTATCATGTACAGGTGAATAATAAAAAATTGTCGCATCCCTGAAGACGTGAAATATAAGAAAGTCTACTTCGGCTATGTTCTGTTTTGTACAGTCAGCTGGATGCCTTTTGCAACACGGCCCGTAGTTCACACTCTCCACACTCCTTTCTCTCTCCTGATGACATCCACTTGCATACAGCACAATGATATTATAAGCACATCGTACGCTCACATGTAGCGCTTTGAGTCAGTTGTAGGCTACAAAATTCGTGCATACCGTAACAGCTAATGTTCGAATTGTGACCTGAAAGTTTTTTTTTCTCTCGAATGAGTACACCATGAGGACGTTAGGCAACCCACAAACCAAGTTTCGTTTCACGGGCTACACAGTCCAGTTGATATTTATGCAGGGGGGTGTGTGAGGGGATGTGTTTGGAATTTCCCTGTTAATTTGGTGCATCTCGGTTTATTTAATTCCGTCTGTGAACATTTCTTTGCACAGGCTACACAGTCGAGTTGAGACTGGCGTTTGGAGTTTTGCTGTTAATTTCATTCAGCTCGTCCTTTTTAAATTCCGTCTGTGAGCATTTCGTTGCACATGCTACGATACAATAATTAATATAGTAGTTTTCCAGTAACTTCTCGTTATCTAAATAAAATCTATAAAAAGGCGTGTGGCGTCCAGAGAGGCCCGGTGAAAGACATTCCAGCTGATCCTTATAGGCGACTTGTGGGTATGCGAGGATCGAGCCCTAGCTGGGATGAATTGTAATCATGATGATGGCACGAACACCCAGCTCCCGAGGCAGAGGAATTAATCAAGGGAATTTAAAATCCCTGAGCCATTTGGAAATCGAAACAGGGACCCCTTGGTCCAAAGGTTAGTACGATAATCATTTAGCGATGGAGCCGGACTATAAAATCTGTCATAACCCATCATGCCGAGACGGAAAGCGAGTATAGGTCAGTACATTGCATTCGATAAAAATGCGTAACAATAAAGCTGACAGACGAAGAGATTCTCGATTGTCACAGGACAGAGAAAGAATGGCTTCAGAAAGACGAAGGGAGTCATCTTTCCCAAAATTCACTGCCCAGGTTCTCGATTGCCACAGGACAGAGAAAGAATGGCTTCACAAGGACAAAGGGAGTCATCTTTCCCAAAATTCACTGCCCACGTTCTCGATTGTCACAGGACAGAGAAAGAATGGCTTCACAAAGACAAAGGGAGTCATCTTTCCGAAAATTCACTGCCCAGGTTCTCGATTGTCACAGAACAGAGAAAGAATGGCTTCACAAAGACAAAGGGAGTCATCTTTTCCAAAATTCACTGCCCAGGTTCTCAATTGTCACAGGACAGAGATAGAATGGCTTCACAAAAACAAAGGGAATCATCTTTCTCAAAGTTGACTGCCCAGGTTCTCGATTGCCAAAGGACAGAGATAGAATTGCTTCAGAAAGACAAAGGGAGTAATCTTTATCAAAATCGGCGGCCCAGTTTCAGGTATTGTATATTACGTAGTCGATAGTGAAGAAACTATGCATTATTTACATTCTTCCGAATTGCCACCACGCAAGATGATTTTGTTATACTGTTACGTAATCTACACGTGAATCTTTTTCACCAATTTTGAAAAACTGATTGAAACTGATATTTTAACTGGCTGTGGTATATGAGAAGCTGACTTAATACCGAGAATCCATATGATTCCTTCCGATTTGCCTGTTTGATTTCAAACGCGTCCAATTCCTTTTACGAGTTTGCTTTGGTACGACAATAAACAAAGCAGAGCGGCATACACTTACCATGGCTGGAGTTGGTCTCAGTGAGAAATGCTTTTCTCCTGGACAGCTGTACATCAAAACGAAATCTTTTCGTGTCCAGTACCGGAGAACGAAAGAATAAGTATACAAGGAAATATTATAAGTACTCTGTTAAAAATAGTCTATCACCTTAAAATCATAACTGCTTCCGTGCGAAGCCGGGGCGGGTAGCATGTCAAACATAAATCATTCTTAGCCATTGTATTACTAATGGAGTCATTTCGATTATGTCACACTGCATTGTCCTAGACATTGTTATTTGCAACAGCTAAGGTCTAGCTTCTGTATAGTATGTGAAACTATAGCCCATTGCTTTCTCACAGCTGTAAGGTACCCCCACTTGGCAAGAGGAACTTGGAACACTGCTCACAGCCTTCAAGATTTGTAACATTGTTCAAGTACCTATTAATTAATATTGACCGCAAATATAAATAATTTCGATGGAGTATATTGTATCCGTCCAAATGGTTCCTTATAGGAATACATGGAGATTTGCTTTAATTCGCGTGAATATTTCAAGCATACGTACGGACCAGGAATCAGCTGATAGCAAGGCCGTTCCGTTGCGGGCCAAGAGACGGAACTCGGTCGAGCGGTCAAGGACACCTGAGCTACGTCACAGTGGAGCCGCTCGTAATGCAGCGGAAAGTTAGAGAAGAGGTGAGAGAATTCTGGAATAATCCGTACACTTGCAAGAGAGGACGAATCACATTTTAGCATTACTTCCGACCAATAGGAATCATAATCTGTAGATTACGTCATATTTTACTTGTTCGTTGGTCGAGGGATGTGTGAAGGAGCGACGAGTGAGAAAGTCAAGTTAAGTGAGAGCAGTGTGAGAGAGAGCACACACAGCATTCTTGTAAGGTCAAGAACAGTAACATATTCCAGTACTTTCTGGAGAAGATGAAGTCAAGAGACAAACTTGGTCTTTTGAGAGAGCGTACGTGATACCACTTCATCCAAAGGAATATGCCTGGAAACTTCGAGTACACTAATCTAATCTTGTGGACTTGGCTTGAAAGATATCCTAATGAGTTCGTATTTTGACTTTGAATTCGAGAATTATTCCACGATTTTATGTGAACTATTTCATTCCGAAGTCGAGAAGAGAACATTTTCCCGAGTGAACTTATGAAGACGTACGACATAGACTATTATCGACACACTTTTTCTGGATTTATTTGTGTACGGGGTTAGGAGTAAGGAGGGAGCACTCCCGGTTCCGGTAGTGCTGCCAACTGAACGGAAATGAAATATGAATTGAATCGATAATGTGATCGATCTATATGAAGTTTCTAAACCGTTATTACCTTAAGTCAACAATTGTCTCACACACACACATTATATAACATTATATAACATTTCTCGATGCGAATCTTGTCTCCAGCATGAATTCTATAGTTTGGCCTTAATGTGTAAACAACAAAAGTACTAGTACGTAAAGTGTACGCGAGATGTCGCACAGCGATGCATACGCGATCCATAGTTTGTGTTTCAAAAGTTGCCAGTACGAATCTCGAAGATTGTGTTGGTCGACCGATTCAGCACTAGGGTGTAAATTAATCCAGAAAAAGTGTGCCGATAATACTACAGTGTGTGGAAATGAGTTACGACTTGTGTAGTTAACGACGTGTTGAGCAAACGTAGGACATCTAATCCAAGGATTAATGAGAAGTAGATGTATGGTACAGTATTCTATGGTGCCAGAGAAACAGGACGTTGAATGTTGTACATCGTTGTATCGAGTGTTAAACAAGTTAAGTACGGTAGTGCAGAATTTAGGGAGGTAATACTAGTGGAGCAAACCTCTAATTGTAATTTTAGTTTCAGCCTGACTACGAGAGCCACATCTTCAGTTATGGATCAACGAGGAAGGATTTCCACGAGAACCGCAAGGAATTGTCGCCGCAACTACATATTGTGTGAGCCAGCACAATGAACATGTACGATCCGCTGTCTTCATGTCTATATCTCAGATGAATTTGTCTATATCGAAACCATGAGTACCATTTAAACTACATTCTCTCTTCCTGTAGATTCTGCGTAAGATTGTATTCTTAATTAATTTCTGCTATTTGTTAGCGTTGGATTTCTTTCATTATGGTGTTGGTTGAGTAGAGCATGTGTTTCGTTAGTTCATTGATGGTATATGAGTTATGTAAGATCCTAAAAGAGTGTCACTGGTATATTGAGGTCATATAATAATAATAATAATAATAATAATAATAATAATAATAATAATAATAATAATAATAATAATAATAATAATAATAATAATAATAATAATAATAACGTGTTCAACAGCCGACCTTAAAGCGATGATCCAAACTAGAGTATTTATAGAAATTGAGGTGTATTCTAATTATTTAAATCTGAACGTAAATGTAGTGCATTCATTTCGCAGCCACGGGATTTACTTCGGAATATTTCATGATCGAGAATAATAATCATGGAAAAAGAAAAGATTTGGACGGAAGAAGTAATAAAGTTGTTGAGACACACATTTTGTGAAAGTGTTAATTGTACTGCCTAAGACGCCCAATTCGACTGCGAAGATAATAGAATTGAATCCATCTAGCGAGTATGATGCATGATGGCTTATTGAAATGAGGAGCGTATTGACCACGTGGGGGCCACTAGGGTACACGTTAGTCATAGTCATTGTTATTAGGGACAATAATAATTTGATGAAATAACTCAACAACAAAAATTTAAAACACGTGTTGCTATGATTTAGGATTCGATTCCATGAGATTATGTGTTCTCCGAGTTATCTTTGATTGTATGTGGTTGAGATATTTAAACTTCATCTGATCGTGATAATTTGTCGTCTCATTCTATTTCTATTAAGTTCTATGAGCCGGTATGTCAATAATGTAGGGTCGTCTATAGAATGCCTGACTCGTTGGCTGAACGGTCAGCGTACTGGCTTTCGGTTCAGAGAGTCCCGGGTTCGATTCCCGGTCGGGTCGGGGATTTTAACCTTAATTGGTTAATTCCAGTGGCACGGAGGCTGGCTGCATGTGTTGTCTTCATCATCATTTCATCCCCATCACGACGTGCAGGTCGCCTATGTGCGTCAAATAGAAAAACCTGCACCTGGCGAGCCGAACCCGTCCTGGGATATCCCGGCACTAAAAGCCATACGACATTTCATTTTATCTATAGAATCAGAGGGCTCGTGAATAATAATAAAAACCCATATGGCAACAAAATTATTTCCGTAAAATTTGAGGTGTTTGTATGATTGTGATATTTTTGCATCTGTGTATTTATTTATTTATTTCATTTTCAGAACACTATGCCTATTCCCGTCGTAAGTGATTCTGATATTGTCGATAGTTATGCTCTATTTTTCAAGTAAAGATTTAATTGTGTAAATGTAAAGGTTATTGGTGTTTAACCAGGGGAATACAATCAAGCGAGATCTGAGGGAGGAGAGAATAAGCCAGAGAATCTGAAAATAATCTGAAAGAAATGTAAAGAATATGGAAAACCTGATATGTAAGAATCTGAATCTTAGAAATTTAAGAGAAAG
Organism: Anabrus simplex; assembly: GCF_040414725.1. Classification (NCBI taxonomy): domain Eukaryota; kingdom Metazoa; phylum Arthropoda; class Insecta; order Orthoptera; family Tettigoniidae; genus Anabrus; species Anabrus simplex. Next base: position 1,227,710,850 of record NC_090265.1, on the reverse strand, counting down.
GTAAGAATCTGAAATGTAAGAATTGAAATGAGCTATAGGGTAACCTGAATAGTTATTGATTCATGAGGGAATTTTGGTGTAGAAATTGAGTTATAGGGATAATAATCATAATCCCAGTTAATTTATTGAAGTGAATAGGATAAAATTTCGTAAAAAAATTTTTTATAATACAAAGAGTAGGGTAAAATGTTAAAATAAAATAAGAATAGGAGTAATAATAGCCCATAATTAGCCAGGAACTAGAGGCCAACCTAGGACTTAAAAGAAACATAATTAAGAAGCTTATATAAAGCTTAAGCATTTAAATCATTACTGTTTTAACTGAAACTTTGAAATGTATAGTAATAGTATAGCCATGGTTTAGAATATGAATCAAGATAAATTTGATTAAATAAATAAATAAATTGAAATTAAATAATTCAATTAAATAATAAAATAAAATAAAATAATGACAGTGAGATTGAAAGGGAATTCTGCTTGGTAAATGAATTATTCTAAAGGTGGAATGCTCAATTTCAGGAGTAATGTCCTTGGCAAACAAATGGATTTGATGTGAATACACTATTATTAATTGAGTAATACGCATTTTCACTAATGTCCATTTATTTTTAATTTAGTCATAGCGATTGAACATCGAAGAAGTGGAGTATTTAAGAATAATGAATACAAAGTATGTTCAAAATGTAATTCAAGAAAAATCAAGAAGCACATACTTGTAAATAAGTTTTTTTCTTATATTCCGTAGATTGAATTCAGAATTTCATATAATATATTTTTTTTATCGATGTCCAGACTTTTATGTTGTTAATAAATGTTCATTTTGTTTTGTGTGCTATTTCATTGAGCCAACTGTTACCTATCCTGTCACCAGTGACCTGCGAAATATAAATTTTAAAGATATGTCCCGATATAGTAACTTCGGCTCTGCGAACGTTTCACCCGTGGGAATCTCGTGCAGCCGGCTGAGCGACACCGGGTAAGGGGTCAATATATTGGCAGTGATGTTCCCTTACGGTCAAGAGGTTGAACACTCAGTCGTATAAAGGGGCCCATAGACGTACAATATTATTGCACGACAATAGAGTTTGTGCAAGAAATAGAATCGTGTGGAGATAATATTGATGATTGTGCAATATATTGTGCAAGGCGTGCGTGGCAATATATAGTCAGTCCATGCCGGTATTTTGTTTGGTGGACATGTTGAGTGACACTGATCATTGCTGCGTTTTGATCGCCATGGGCGTAAGTGTCAAAAAGAAGCAGAAGCCGAAAAGATGGACATGGGACAAACAGTGGTTTCTAGACAGAGAAAAGTACACTCATAGAAATGAACTGAGAAAATGTGAGCGAAATGATTTTCGAAACTTTCTCGGCATGAATGGTGAATTGTTTGATGAACTCCTCGCTTTCGTTACTCCTCAAATCGAGAAAAAGGATACTATTATGCGAGATGCTATTACCGTAATTCAACGTTTGTCTATAACCTTACGTTACCTCGCCAGTGGGAATACCTTTGAAGACCTGAAGTTTTTAACTGCTGTTTCATCACAGTTAATAGGCCACATTGTTATTGTTATAGAAACGTGCACAGCTTTGATCAACATCCTGAAGGAATTCATAAAGGTGAGCACTTCTTGAGCTTTAACAACTTATTTCAATTATATACTGTATATGACATATATATTAACATTTGGACATTTTATTGAAAAGTAGGAAAAAAGGAGCTTGTGTTTTGAGGACGGGGTTCTATTGTATAATCAGTCAACGCACGCAGGGAAAGACTAAACACTGTATGGGATGAAAATACGGGAGGCGTTAATTTCCACAGAATTGAGATGTAAGGATGTGACCTTCGAATATAATATCATTAATCGCCTTCTTTGCAAACAACTTCTGTTGTGGATCCAATTTTTTTAGTTCGACTGCCCAAGCTGCAGCTATTTTTTCGTAATCATCTGGTTGTCTCTTAAGGCGTTCGCAAGCCATTTTCACAAACTCCTCATTCGAATCTTTATCTTGTTTTTCTTCTTAGTAGGCCCGTGCTTGCTTTGAGCCTGAAAAAAATATACATAAATTATAAAACATAAAAATAAAGTAATATTAAAATAAATAAATAATAAAATTAAATTATACTTTTCCTTGGAATAGGTTTTTTTAGGTACCAACTTCAGAAGAAGAATGAAAATAAATGCTCATGAATTCAATGATCTATGGAATTTTCCAAACTTCTTCAGAGGAATTGATGGAAAGCACGTGGCAATAAACTTCACTTTACTTCAAGTACAAAAAATTCTTCAGTATTGTGATGATGGCAGCAGCGAATGCGAATTATGAGTTCATCACGAATGATGTGGGAAGTCAATGAGCGAATATCAGACGGCGGTGTATATAGTTACACGGAGTTCGGGAGAGCACTTTCAGATAATTCACTTAGAATCCCGCAACCTTCACAATTACCGAATAGTCGGAGACTAGTGCCATTTGTTTTGTTGGAGGATGAGGCTTTTGCACAGACAATCTTCTTTTTTTGCTAGTGGCTTTACGTCGCACGGACACAAATAGGTCTTATGTCGACGATGGGATAGGAAAGGGTTAGGAGTGGGAAGGAAGCGGCCGTGGCCTTACTTAATGTACAGCCCCAGCATTTGCCTGGTGTGAAAATGGGAAACCACGGAAAACCATCTTTGGGGCTGCCGACAGTGGGATTCGAACCCACTATCTCCCGGATGCAAGCTCACAGGTGCGCGCCCCTAACCGCACGGCCAACTCGCCCGGTAGAGACAAGTTCCTGAAACCCTGTCCCTAAGCAGGATTAAATTTGGAGAAATGAATTTTCAATTATCGATTAAGTCGTGCACGTCATGTTATCGAAAATATCTTTGGCATTTTGGTCAGCAGATTTGGTGTACTTCAGAATCCTATAGTATTGTCTCCAGAAAAGGCTCAAAGGTTGTCATGGCATGTTGTTATTTACATAACATTTTACGAAAACGCCAGCCACGAGCTTACACTACTAGGAATCATGTAGATAATGAGGATTTGCAGGCCGGTATTGTCCCAAGCGGGAAATGGAGACACGTGGCTAATGAGGCAACGCCTCTTCTGCCAAGTACCCCTATAAATGCATCAAAAAGTGCTAAGATGGACAGAGATACCTATTGTTATTTCTTTAACACTGAATTTCAGGTTTCATGGCAATTAAATATTATTTTTAAAACATTATTTGAAGTGAAATTAATAACATAAGTAAAAATGTAAAGTAAAACAAGTTCTTTCACCATATGTTGTATGCTTCACCATATGATTTTAAGTAAAAATGGTGTAGCAAAATTGATAAGATTATCTATACTTCTATACCAATATTATAAAGAGGAAAAATTTGTTTGTTTGTAACGAATAGACTCAAAACTACTGAACCGATTTTAAAACTTACTTCACCTATAGAAAGCTACATTGCGAGTGAGTAACATGGGCTGTGGGGAGCACGGGGGGTGGGAAGATATAAAATAATAGGCTAATATTGGCAAAATATCGAATTTGTCGTATAAGGACGAGACAAAGCTCAATTTAACCCTCTTGGCGCAAAGAACAAAACTCGGTAAGCCCTACGGGCCCGAAAACCGTTCCGGAGATATTGGCACCACTCTACCCCTGCTCTAAGAATCGGATAAAGTAATGAACTGGCGAAACCATGGCAACGTCAACTCCAGGATTCTACAGCAGCGAAATTATCTTATAAATAAAGTTGTAGGTGGTCCGCTGCCTGTAATTTCGTTTGTTTTGCCAATTTTTCAGATGTTTATCAGTTTTAGGTCAACTCAAGACCGAATCGGTGGTTTTTACTTTTCGTGTCTGTTTGTCTGTTTGTTTGTCTGTTTGTCTGTTCCACCATCACCGCAAAACGGCTGGATAGATTTCAACCAAACTTCATATTTGGAGTATACTCACCCCGAGGAAGGATTCTATATGCATTTCATTTTAAAATCTTTGATTAGACGGGGGGTTTATAGGAAAACCAGAACGGTTTTCCTCCATTTTCTCTTATACTATTGATTTCCTGTAAACTCCGTGGACCGTATGTGAAACGACTCTTCAACGACTCAATTTACCATACTATTCAAATGACAGAGAAATTTACTATTTTCTGCGGGTATCATGGTCTGTCAGACCGACAACGAACCTACAGGTTACCATGGCAACGTCTCTGACTGTTTGCCAGCAGGGAAGTAACGTATTGCCATTTTCCTGATCATACCTTTAAATTTATGGTTGTTCCTTGGGTAGAAGGCAAGTGAGGGCGTCAATCGGCCATTCTGCGGGATATTGGCGGAATATCGTTGGAGTTTATAACCGTCCTCAAATAGCTTAAGTAATAACACCATTAGTCATCTTATCTGTTGACTTAAGAATGCCTGCGCCTAAATTTCTCCTCTGTTACCTCCTTCTTATATCCATAACTCACACCAGCATAATTTATTGAGGGGCATTTGATTTTCCAATAAATTCACTTGGTATTTACAAATTTGTCGTCATCCAGCTGTCCTCAGTTTTAATCCATTTTCTATTAATTTCAACTTTCTTTACTGAATTATTTTCTTCCTTAATTACACCGTATGTATGAGAGTGCTAATCCGGAAAGCTTGACACTCTTTCCTTTGAGGAAATATTCTAAGCTATGCAAATGTATAACTTTCGGCCCCGGAAAATATCGAAATATGGATGCAATTTTAACGACGGTGCACACCTTCGTTTCGGGATAATTGGTGGCTAATCTGTAAGTCTTATCACAACTCAGAAAGCACAATCGCGTTTCATTTTGGAAAGATCTACAACTTTCGTCCTATGACCTTTTATCGTATTTCTATTCCTTATACGTTAAATAGAGCTGTATTTCTCGATTTCAAGTTAATTTTGTACTTTCACACGTATATGTTAACATTAATTTGGCACACTTATAGGAAAGATAGAATCATGAAATTCGGCACGCACATTGGCATGGCCAGTGGCAATGTAATAGCCAAATTTTATGATTCTGTCACATGAGTATCACAAATATAAAGCAGTATGCGAAAACTGTACAAAATTTCATACCCAATGATTCTAACTCAATCTAACCCATAAATATAGGAGATACGAGAAGATGTCATGGGACCAACCATGTAGAACACTGAAAGTGGCGTCTGATGGCGAGGTCCGTTTCCAGATATGTTACAGAATTTCCAAGCAGTAAATATCGAAATAATGGTCTGCACTTCTAGAGTGTGTCTGTACATTGACTATTTTGGCGACATTTCTGTACAGTTATCCGTTTGCATATTTTTAGCTTTGGTGTCTGTTTTTCTGTTTGTCTGTTTGTCTATAACTTGGAAACTACTGCATATATGTCCAACAAAATTCATATTTAGAATCCACCTGTCCTTGGGTAGGTTTCAGGGCAAATATTGTTTCTAAATCCATGATATGACTGGCGGTTTATACGAAACCGAAACCGTGATGTTACACTCCCACAAAATATACACAACCAAACTTAAGAGAAATCTACCTGCCTTAATGGAAATTAATTTTTAAACCTTTTTTCTCATGTGCATCATTTCGGTAAGAGGATTTATAAGGGAGATATCATTAACCGGACTTAACTTAAGAACGGGTGCGTGTTGAGCGTATTTCTTACAACTTGAAAACTATTGAAGATATTTCAACCAAACTTTATATTTAGCATCCACCTTCCCAAAGGTAGATTTTAAAGGTCAATAACATTTCCTGTTCCTGGAATGGACTGGGTGTTTGTAGGCAACCGAAATGGTGAATTTACTCTTCCACAATATATACAGTACATGACCAACCTGACTGGAAATCGAACAAATTTGTTGGAAATCCATTTCTAAAACTTTTTTTCATGTGTATTTTATCGACAGAAAGATTAATAAGGGAGATATCATGAATGGTCGGTTTTGCAAGGGTAAGTCCAGCAGACATAGACCAGCAGATTCCTTATCTATATATATAAGTAAAATCCTAACGACTGTGTGCCTGTACATTGACTATTTTGGCGAAATGTTCGCACAGCTACGCGTTTAAGGGGTAATCATTACAACCATCTGCATAATTTTTTGGTTTAGTTTTCTGAAAGTCCTAATTTTAACCCTCCTCGCCCAAAATCCACTTTGCGGCATAATCTGCCAGACGAACAAGAAAACAGAAATTTGGAAAAATTATACGTTTTAGCCTGTAACGGGCAGAACTGTACCGGGAAGTACACCCTAACGGCGCGCATTTAAATCTAGCGCCTATAAGAACTCCTCTACTGGTGAAACAGTGAAATTGAAACTAGACCAACTTATAAATTTACTCAGAAGATGTCACCACTAAAATATGATATAATTTTGTTATTGTGAAGTTTCCTGAACTGACTGTATTTCTACTTGTTTTGTTTGCCATTCATCAAGAAGTTTGAACATTCTTCCATAGATGTCATTGCTAAAAACTATGATTATGCACCCTGGTGCGAAATGAAAGAACTTTTGATTTAAAGTTGTTTTGTATTCATAAGTTTTTTTTACTAATTGATGTTCGTTCTTATCGATCATTCAGCCAGCCCTGCACTTTTCGTATTGTTAATTATGAACTGACTTGATGAATTCAACTTATACATTTAAAGGTGCGTCCACACCAAGATGTTTTCGTTACCTTTGTTAATAAACATTGTTAATGAACAATGTTCATGAACATTTCTGTCTGTTAATAAACAAAATAGCGTGTTCATTAACTTTTCGAGCATGTTGATAAACAAAATTTCTTTAACTTTTGTGAATGAAACTTTTCATTAACATTTCGTGTTTTCGTTAACATTTCGGTTCGCACATGCGCAAAGACGCAATTAGAACACGCAAATTCGTAGCGCGGAATAAAATACTTTTATTTATTTTTCGAAATCGACTGTCTAATCGCAAGCAACTCATATACACCATACAAATACATAAGTGAAGTGTAGGAGTATTTCTCTTACACTCTGACATGATCCTTGGTAGGAGTCACCAGGCGCTAGGAATCTTCAAGTTATACTTAGTCTAACATTAATGCAGATGACATTCCGATAAATTTGTATCATTTCTTACAATTTCAGACTCAATTACTGTCAACAAGAACTGAAAGTCTTGTGGGGACATTCTCAGAAAGTTTTGAAAGCCTGCTGCATCATGAATTGAAAGTTCTGACATAGGCCTAAGTGTCCTCTCCAATCTTAATTCTAAACGCTTTTCCAATATTTTTCTTTGCCACACTTTGCGTCTGCATTTTTCTCTAATTCCACTCATGAAAATAATGAAAGCTGCAGCTGTATTTTCTTCTTCCTGACCCTATCCATTGTAACTTCACGAACAGATATTTTGGTGTGGACACAATGTTAAAGAGGTTTGTTAAAAAGAGTGTATTAACATCTTGAGAAATGTTTTCGTTAACATTGTTTATTAACTTTGTTTCGTTAACATTGTTTATTAACTTTGTTTCGTTAACATTGTTTATTAACTTTGTTTCGTTAACATTGTTTATTAACTTTGGTGTGGACTAACCATAAGTCGAACACAAACACCCGGACTCCGAGCCGGAGAAATTAACCAGACGAAGTTAAAATCACCAACCCAGGCGGGAATCGAACTCAGGGATCCTCCAAACTAAGGCCACTACGCTGACCATTCAGGCTATGATCCGATCATTCCAGATACTTGGGATAAATAATAGCTTTCAGTTAAAAAAAGGCAAAAATCAACAAGTTGCATAGGTCGTTCCGTAATAAGGCGTGTTCATGATCGCCCCTTGCCGACTTTGAACGATCAAGTCGTTATTGGACCACCTGATGAGCCTCATTTGAATATCCGGTGGTCGCATTTAGGGTCAGACTGCGAGCAGATGATACATACTCTGTTCAGAAGTATTATCTGCGCACTTTTTAGCGATAGATTTACACCCTAGTGCTGAAGCGGTCGACGTCGGCAATCTTCGAGATTCGTACTGGCAACCTTTGAAACACAAACTATGAATCGGTTATGCAACGCTGTGCGACATCTGGTGTACACTTTACGTACTAGTACTGTTGTTATTTACACAGCAAAGCTAAACTATAGAATTCACTCTACGAATAAGATTCGCATCAAGAAATGTTATATAATGTTAAATAATTAGATAAACGTTTAGAAAATTCATATCGATCGATCATATTATCGATTCAATTCAGATTTCATTTCCATTCGGTTGGCAGTACTAACGGAACCGGGAGAACTCCCTCCTTACTCCTCAAACCCGTACACAACTCTATCGCTAAAAAGCGCGCTGATAATATAAAACGGTAGAAGTGAAACACCGTAAATATAACGCGTGCGTAAAAAATGTAGTTGTTTGAACATTCTTTTGTACACTGTTCGTGTATCTCCACCTGCCTTTTTCACGCGACACATGATTTTCTTTAGGCAGTTGGCTTACCCGGCTGAGTCTTGTTACCAGTGACCTTGGTGCTTCCCCACTGGTATAATGAACTGGCATGCATGTTAACTGAACGTGTTTTGTAATGGCTTGACTAGCGGACGGACGAAGTTTGTACATCCATCAGCAAATTCAAATGTACATTTCATATTCAAGACCCAGTTTTGAAAACATTTTACTCAGCATACTAGAGAGAATGCTTTCGGAAACCTGGTGCTACTCATAATTTAAAACTGGTTAGTGGTGGACTGAAGGAATCTTTAAGTTGGCAATGCTGATTTTTTTATTTTCATTGTTGTTTGGAACTTTACCGCTTTAAGATTTGCCGATGTCGTAGTCATTATAACAGAAAGGTAAGACGATTTCCATATAAGATAAAGAGCTACTGAATAGGAAATTCAAGGGCGTCAGCAAATCTATATATATATAAAGTAACTTGTCCTGACTGACTGACTGATTCATCATCGCCGAGCCAAAACTACATGACATAAAGAAATGAAATTTTGAGGATACATTCATAATAAGATGTAGGTGCTCGCTAAGAGAGGATTTTTGGATATTCCGTCTCTAAGGGGGTGAAAAATGGGGTGAAATTTTAAAATGAGTGTATCTATATCTCAACACTTTAAAGGTTTACAGATGTAAAAATTGGTATTTAGAATCTCCTTTAAAAATAAGGAAACACGTATTTTTTTATTTTCGGAAAATGCCAATGGGAGGGGTGAAAAAGGGTGAAATATTGGTTGAATGCCTTTAATGAGGATACCGGTACTTATATCTCAGAAACTGAACATATTACAGACCTGAAAATTGGTACTTTTGATCTCTTTTAAAAATAAAGAAACACGTATTTTTTTGTTTTTGGAAAATCCAATTAATGGGAGTGTGAAAAGGGGGTGAATTTTAAAAATGAGTGAATCTATATCTCCAAACTTTTAAAGTTTGCAGATGTAAAAATTGGTATTTAGAATCTTCATTAAAAATAAAGAAACCCGTATTTTTTTGTTTTCGGAAAATCGCAATAGGAATCGTGAAAGGGGTGAAAAAGGTGTTGAATGCCTTTAATGAGGCTACTTATATCTCAGAACCTGAAGATATTACAGACCTGAAAATTGGTGTTTGGGATCTCTTTTAAAAATAAAGAAACACGTGTTTTTTTGTTTTTGGAAAATCCAATTAATGGGGGGTGAAAAGGGGGTGATTTTTTAAAATGAGTGTATCTATATCTCAAAACTTTTAAAGTGTATGGATGTAAAAATTGGTATTTAGAATCTCCTTTAAAAATAAAGAAACACGTATTCTTTTGTTTTCGGAAAATCCCAATAGGAAGGGTGTAAAACGGTGAATAATGGGTTGAATGGCTTTAATGAGGCTACTTATATTTCAGAACCTGAAGATATTACAGACCTGAAAATTGGTATTTTGTATCTACTTTAAAAGTAAAGAAACACGTATTTTTTCGTTTTTGTAAAATCCAAATATTGGGGGGTGAAAAGGGGGGTGAATTTTTTAAAATGAGTGTGTCTACATCTTAAAACTTTAAAATTTACAGATGTAAAAATTGGTAGTTAGAATCTCCTCTAAAAATAAAGGAACGCGTATTTTTTTGTTTCCTGTAAATCCTAATAGGAGGGGTGTAAAAGGGTGACAAATGGGTTGAATGCCTTTAATGAGGATACTTATATTTCAGAACCTGAAGATATTACAGAACTGAAAATTTGTATATGGGACCTCCTTTAAAAATAAAGAAACACGTATTTTTTAGTTTTTGGAAAATCCAATTAATGGCTGTTAAACAGGAGTGACAAACTGGGGTGAATTTTTTGAAAGACTATATCTACAGAATATCCTGGAAACGTAAAATGTTACAGACGTAAAAAGTGGGTGTTTGGAATCTCCTGTAAATGTAAGGAAACATAGGTGATTTGTTTTTGGAAACTCCACTTAAGGGGAACTCAAAAGGGGTGAAATTTTAAAATGAGAATTTTTACAGTATATCTAAAAAAACTTAACATGTTACAGAAGTGAAAAATGGTATTTTTTTATCTCTATTAAACATAACGAATCGTGTATTTTTAGTTTTCGGAAATACCACTTGGGTGGTGGGGGGTGGGTAAAAGTGACTGAATGTGGTGTTGAATTCTTTTAATTAGGCTACTGATATCTCAAAAATGAAGATATTACAGACGTGAAATTTGATATTTGCAATCTGCTTTAAAAGTAAAGAAAGACGTATTCTCGGAAAATCCAATGAGGGGGGGGGGGGGTGAAAGAATTGAAAATTTAATTGACTTAATTGTATGAGAATGCATACATCTAATAAAAACTAAAGTTGTTACAGACGTGAAAATTCGTATTTCGATCTCCTTTAAAAACAAAGAAAAACGCGTTTTGGTGGGGAAACCATCTTGGAGGGTGGGAGTGTAAAGGAGTTTAATTCCTTTCATGAGGACACATAAATCAAAAACTGAAGAAGTTAGAGTCGTGATAATTGGTATTTAGAAGATCTTTTACTATTAAAGAAACAAGTATTTTTTGCGGGAAAATTCACTTGGGGGGGGGGGGGAGTAGTGTGAAATGAAGTGAAAAAAGTAAATTATTTTTATGGGGATACTTATATCTCAAAACTGAAGGCAATAGACGTGAACATTGGTGTTTGGAATCTCCTTTAAAAATAAAGAAACAAGCCTTCTTTTAATTTGTTTTTAGGGGGGGGGGTGGCGGTAAATAAACTTAACGGCGGTGGGGTGTAGAAGGAGGTGAGACCTATTGATTTTACTGTTATGTACTTGTAAGTATCCTCCGTTGCTCAGGCGGCAGCGCGCCGGCCTCTCACACCTGGGTTCCGTGGTTAAAATCCCGGTCAATCCATGTGACATTCGTGCTGGAAAAAACGGAGGCGGGACAGGTTTTTCTCCGGATAGTCCGGTTTTCCCTGTCATCAGAAATTCCAGCAACACATAATAGTAATAATAATAATAATAATGATAATAATAATAATAATAATAATAATGATAATAGTAATAATAATAATAATAATAATAATAATAATAATAATAATAATAATAATAATATTCCGGACCGTCGTCAAATGTGCGGACCGCGCTGGAAACGGCTCCTGGACGGGTAATGACTAAGAATGCAGTCCGGCCGCGGGTTCAGTGCCGCCAAAGCACCCAATATGACACCACGCCGGATCTTCTGAAGGATTTTATACATATTAAAATGATTATAGGAAATGATGGCAAAGATTTACGGACCCAACTGACCGGGAGGAATACCTGAGCCTAGCCCGGGAAGTACGAAATCGATTCCTGGAAAGGAAGATTGAAAAATGAGAGGAAACGTGCCGTAATCTAATAGAAAACGAGCGAGATCGGGATTTTTGGTGGATTCTCGCAGAAAACGAGTCAGATCGCGAATTTCGGCGGATTATATATCTAAAACAATAAGCATTCAATTATAAATTTCAGTATAATACCGTAGCGAAGCACGGATATCTTGCTAGTTGAATATAAAATGAAAGCAAAGTGAAGCAATGCACACAAGGTGGGAATTAGAAGGTAAACCTCTGACTGAAAGGAAAGAAATTGCAAGAAGTTAAGTCATTTTGTTACCTTGGTAGTCTGATAACACACCGGGCGAGTTGGCCGTGCGCGTAGAGGCGTGCGGCTGTGAGCTTGCATCCGGGAGATAGTAGGTTCGAATCCCACTATCGGCAGCCCTGAAGATGGTTTTCCGTGGTTTCCCATTTTCACACCAGGCAAATGCTGGGGCTGTACCTTAATTAAGGCCACGGCCGATTCCTTCCAACTCCTAGGCCTTTCCTATCCCATCGTCGCCATAAGACCTATCTGTGTCGGTGCGACGTAAAGCCCCTAGCAAAAAAAAAAAAAGTCTGATAACATCGGATGGGAGAGATCAAAAGAATGTCGCAGCTTGGGTAGCTCAAGTGAAGAAGGCCTCCTGACATCTAAATCTACGTCCTGGGCCACAAGAAAACCATTTATTAAGTCCTATGTGTGGAGTATTGCCATACACGATTCGGAAACACAGTCTCTCAGAAAAGTGGGGAAGGCAAAGTTGAGAGCAATTGAGATGTGGCGCTGGAGAATAATTATGAAAATATCCTGGACCGAAAGAATGAAAAATCAACGGGTACTGTGCAATATTCAATAAAACTATCGTCTTTTGGAGTCCACTAAGAAGAAAAGAAACCCTCCGACTCTGCGAAGGATCCCACCTCTATCGCCTCAAGGGCTATGTCCTTTAACGTGAGACATTTGGTCGGAGATACAACTGATAAGGAAGACCAGTACCTCGCCCAAGCGGCCTCACCTGCTGTGCTGAGTAGTGGTCCTGTGGGGGATGGGAAAATTGGAAGGGATAGGCAAGGATGAGGGAAGGAAGCGGCCGTGGCCTAAAGTCAGGTGCCATCCCGGAGAAGAAGTAGGAAACCACTTCGACGATGGCTGAAGTGGGAATGGAACCTCCTCTACTCATTTGACCTCCCGCGGCTGACAACGCCGTTCCAGTCCTCGTACCACGTTTCAAATTTCGTGGCAGAGCTGGGAATCGAACCCGGGCTTTCACACTAACTCCCACACCACAGAGGCGGGCACTTCTAGAGTTCCTTGGCTGAATGATCGGTGTTGTGTACCGAGCGAGTTGGCCGTTTGGTTAAGGGCACGCAGCAGAGCTTTCATAAGACAGATGGTGGGTTCGAACCCTACTGCCGGCAGCCTTGAAGATGGTTTTCCGTGGTTTCCCATTTTCACCCCAGGTAAATGCTGGGGCTTGTTTATACGCCCTGAACTACCACGCCCGCACTATACGCGTTCTGGAGGCATTTGCGCTTAGGCCTACTATGACTGCCTTACAATGCTTGGCGCACTTCACACTATACGACTGAGTTCTGAGAAAGTTCTGGGTTCTCTCATGATTATCGCGTCCTTAACTCAAACGATCCTTTTACCGATGTTATCTCCCGCAATTTCAACGAGATAACACTTATCGATATTACTACACCGCCGTGTTCGTGTTCATTTTCCTTTTTCTAGCTCTGAGTAACCTCGGAACAACATTATTTTTAATGTAACAGCTTAGGCCTTCACGTCCGACGCCTCGCTAAATGTAGAAGAAATATTTTGAGCTTGTATGTCGTTATTACCTTGAATTGGCTTTTTACTGCCTCCCAATATTTCACCATAAACTGCGTCCGGTATTTGCATTATAAAACAATGAACTAAATAATTTGGTGTCTGGTGTAGAGGGCGTTAACTCTAATTACGAATAGTAGTACACACAGTATCCCATCAGTTTAAGGGAGATCTATGCTGTTAAACAGTTTAATAATGTCATTGGATTTACGTCCCACTAACTACTTTGACGGTTTTCGGAGATGCCGAGATGCCGTAATTTAGTCCCGCAGGAGTTCTTTTACGTGCCAGTATATCTACCGACACGAGGTTGACGTATTTGAGCACCTTCAAATGACACCGGACTGAGCGAGGATCGAACCTGTCAAGTTGGGGATCAGAAGGCCAGCGCCTGAACCTTCTGAGCCACTCAGCCCGGCTAGATATTATTTTACTCGTAGCTCTAATAGACGTTCATAATACACGTAATAGCCACTCAGTAGTACGAGGGCAGATCAGAAAATAAGTTGCACTTCCCAGTTATGGCCATTTATTACACCGCCTATACAACAGTAACACGACTATAACGACATACACTGTAACGTCACTTTTCCACATAGTTTCCAAGAGACTCCAAACATTTCTGCGAATGCACAACCAATTTGTCGATGCCGGGTACTCGGAATGAGGAGATAAAGGCTAATTTAGGAACGAACTCGATGGATGAAGCTGTACACATAAACCGGCTTCGGTGGAGGGGTCATGTGAGACGAATGGAGGAGGATAGGTTATCTAGGAGAATAATGGACTCTGCTATGGAGGGTAAGAGAAGTAGAGGTAGACCAAGACGATGATGGTTAGACTCGGTTTCTAACGATTTAAAGATAAGAGGTATAGAACTAAATGAGGCCACAACACTAGTTGCAAATCGAGGATTGTGGCGACATTTAGTAAATTCACAGAGGCTTGCAGACTGAACGCTGAAAGGCATAACAGTCTATAATGATAATGTATGTATGTATGTACAACAGTAACACGACTATAACGACATACACTGTAACGTCAATTTTCCACATAGTTTCCAAGAGACTCCAAACATTTCTGCCAACGCACAACCAACTTGTCGATGCCGGATGCATAGAAATTTCCTCCAGCGTTCTGCAACCACTCGGAGACAGCGGCCTTCACTCCTCATCGGTCTGGAAACGTCGACCACCGAGCTCCGTTTTGAGCTTACCGAACAGATGAAAGTCACGTGGCGCTAGGTCGGGACTGTAGGGTGGATGTTACCAGACCTCCCATTTGAAACGCTGCAGCAGTTCTCTCGTTTGGCGGGCCTTTTGAGGTGTTGCGTTATCATGCAAAAAAATCACACCGGCGCTCAATTTCCCCCTGCGCTTTTCTTTAATCGCTTTACGCAACCGGTGCAACGTTTGACAGTACGACGCCGCGTTGATCGTCGTTCCTTTCGGCATGAATTCCACGTGCTGCAAACCCTCCATGTCAAAAAAACACTGTCGCCATAACCTTACCGGATGAAGGTTGAACCTTGGCCTCCTTTCGTTGTGGTGATGAGAGGTGCACCCATTCCATTGATGTTCGCTTCGTTTCGGGGGTGAAATGGTGGACCCACGTTTCATCGCCTGTGGCGATTCGCCGCAGAAGCCCGTTGCCGTCTGCAGCATAGCGTTTCAAAAATGCCAGGGAGGATCGGAAACGTTGTCCCGTTGTTGAGAAGACGTGGGACCCATCTTTGACACAGCTTACGATATCCAAGGTCCTCGTGAACAATGGCGAACACACTGCCATACGACATGTAGAGCTGCGTCACGATTTCTCTCAGTTTAATGCGCCGGTTCTGTCTAATGATCGCATTCACACTGTTGACCTTTGTACGGATCCTGGACGTTGCGGGCCTGCCTTCGCGATGGTTGTCCGTGATATCCGTGCGTCCGGCTTCGAATTGCTGACACCACTTTACGATACCTTGCCGGGAAATGGCCCGCTACCCATACATAGCACTAATTTCACGATGAATGTCCGTGCAATTCTTCCTTTTGGCCCATAGGAATCGGATTGTCGCACGCACCTCATATTTGGAGTGAATGTCCAGTTGACGCGCCATTGCATTTGGCCGCTATAAACACAATACTAGACGAGACACCACAGCGACCTGCCTAACAGACGTGTGGGCAGTGTCTGTCCCTTTCTTTGCTGTGCCCAGGTTTGCGACACACAGCGCGCTGCTGCGGCGCGTTAGTGCAACTAACCTTTTGATCCACCTACGTACAATTTGAAGTTCCTGATTCAATTGCCGGTTAATCCAAGATTCTTAAACTTGGTTGTGAAGGCAGCAACAGGATTAACTGGTCACCAAAAGTATAAAAGTTACCTCCTCATTTTACAAGAAAATAATTTCAACTTCAAGGGGGACGAGTATGCGTCAGAATACAAGTATTAGCTCTTGATTTTTTGTCATTTGGAACAATTCCCTATACTCTCTTACGTGTACACCTCTTCACTGGAGGATAGTCTGAGATTATTTTCCGTTTGTAGTCTCCTTCTGGGGCACCACATTCCAGAAGAGCCAGCAAGCGTAGACGCGTTCCACTTGACCTGATACCTTCTCATAATTGAAATGCCTTGGTGGGAGTGCTCTCGATTCTCGTCACTCGAAGTATTGCTTGGGGAGAAGTCAGGTTAGGAGTGGAGAAAATGGATTTCCAATGACATGTTACAACCTAACGCATGATATTGCCTCAGATGATCATCAACAACTAAATCTACGTTTCAGCTCGGAGATTTCCCAAGAAACTGTGAACAAAATATCTGAAGGCTTCCTGTATTTTGATGATCCTGTTACAGTAAGGTTTTATCCCCACACAGTTCGCTAAACTTTTTCTTAATCAGTTTTCCCTCCAGGGTAGGTTTTTCCCTCGGACTCAGCGAGGGATCCCACCTCTACCGCCTCAAGGGCAGTGTCCTGGAGCGTGAGACTTTCGGTCGGGGGACACAACTGGGTAGGATGACCGGTATTTCGCCCAAGCGGCCTCACCTGCAATGCTGAACATGGGCCTTGTCGGGGGATGGGAATATTGGAAGGGATAGACAAGAAAGAGGGAAGGAAGCGGCCGTGACCTTAAGTTAGGTACCATCCCGCATTTGCCTGGAGGAGAAGTGGGAAACCACGAAAAACCCCTTCCAGGATGGCTGAGGTGGGAATCGAACCCCCCTCTACTCAGCTGACTTCCCGAGGCTGAGTGGACCCCGTTCCAGCCGTCGTACCACTTTTCAAATTTCGTGGCAGAGTCGCAAATCAAACCCGGGCCTCCGGGAGTGGCAGCTAATCATACTAACCACTACACCACAGAGGCGGACGTTCTCGAAACTAATTACTGTTATTTGTTTTACATCCCAGCAACTACATTTTCGGTTTTTGGAGACGCCGAGATGTCGCAATTTTGTCTCGCACAAGTTATATGACGTGCCGGTAAATCTACCGATTCGGGGCTGACGTATTTGAACACCTTCAAATGCCAGCGGACTGCACCTGGATCGCATCTGCCAACTTGAGCTCGTTCTGGAAATTGCCGGCAGCAAAGTTTCCCTCCTTGATTTTAGCATCACTGAGATGTGGATATTTCTCTTTAATAATTGGATGATGATGATGATGATGATTGTTGTTTTAGGAGGAAGTACTACTTGGCATACATACTCTAATTCAGGCAGCCTTAATTCAATGCCCTAAAACGTGGTAACAGATTGCCTTATCGCCCAAAATTGCGGAGCGGGCGCTGTTCTGACGATAGCGTTAACACTGCGGGCCTGTTGTATTTGTGATAACTGTTGCTCATACTTAGGGAAAGTAAAATCATACACGAATGATAACATTTAATATACTCGATCTTGATTTTAATACTACCCACCTTGAATAAATTTAATTATGGATTCTTGATTGTTATTGAGAAGAAACACGTGAATTCAGGTGTGGTATCTGAAATCCAATCAGCACTTGTTTACAAATTCTCCCTCAAAAACTATACTGACGTGTTTTTCTCAATACGGACCAAAAAGCCAAAATAAGAACTATTGAATTTATTCAAGGTGAGAAGTTTTGAAATTAACGCATTGTGCCCTTGCTGGCGAGATGTAGTGTTTACAGTGCACTATGTCTTCTGGTATGGGCTATATCAAATTTGTTACTTTCATTGACCTGTCTCAGTCTCATCCTTGGCGTTGACAATATGAAAGTGACTGAGGTATGAGTGATGCTAGTAATACCATTCCTTATGCACCCAGTCCCTGCTATGAATGGTGTGAAATTATCGCTCATAGGTCGGTTGGTGAAGGAATTTCAGTGGGCTTGGCAGACTGATATGTAATAGCAACGGCTGGCTCGGTGAGGAAAGCAACGGGAAACTACCTCACTCCTCATTTCCCTAGTACGCCTCTTCAGTGACGCCTAGGCTATTTATGACAGCTGTTGGCGGAGCTGCAGAGAATCAAACCAGCCTTCGGGCTGAATACCCAACATACATACATATTAAAGGCGTATAAAAGGAATTGATTGCAAAGAAAGTATTTTCAATATCAACCACGTTGATTATTTTATAATTATTATACATACATACATACATACATACATACATTATCATTATAGACTGTTATGCCTTTCAGCGTTCAGTCTGCAAGCCTCTGAGTATTTACTAAACGTCGCCACAATCCTCGATTTGCAACTAGTGTTGTGGCCTCATTTAGTTCTATACCTCTTATCTTTAAATCGTTAGAAACCGAGTCTAACCATCGTCGTCTTGGTCTACCTCTACTTCTATTACCCTCCATAACAGAGTCCATTATTCTCCTAGGTAACCTATCCTCCTCCATTCGCCTCACATGACCCCACCACCGAAGCCGGTTTATGCGTACAGTTTCATCCATCGAGTTCATTCCTAAATTAGCCTTTATCTCCTCATTCCGAGTACCGTCCTGCCATTGTTCCCATCTGTTTGTAACCAACAATCATTCTTGCTACTTTCATGTCTGTTACTTCTAACTTATGAATAAGATATCCTGAGTCCACCCAGCTTTCGCTCCCGTAAAGCAAAGTTGGTCTGAAAACAGACCGATGTAAAGATAGTTTTGTCTAGGAGCTGGCTTCCTTCTTACAGAATACTGCTGATCGCAACTGCGAGCTCACTGGATTACCTTTACTACACCTTGATTCAATCTCTCTTACTATATTACCATCTTGGGAGAACACACAACCTAAATACTTGAAATTATCGAACTGTTCTAGCTTTGTATCACCAATCTGACATTCTTTTCTGTTGAATTTCTTACCTACTGACATCAATTTAGTCTTCGAGAGGCTAATTTTCATACCATACTCATTGCACCTATTTTCAAGTTCCAAGATATTACACTGCAAGCTTTCGGCACAGTCTGCCATTAAGACCAAGTCGTCAGCATAGGCCAGACTGCTTACTACATTTCCACCTAACTGAATACAATTGCATTTAAAACATATCCAAAATTTTATAACGAATAATAAATAAATAAATAAATACCTGTTTTCAACACTAACTATTCGCATTATTACCTCTTATGAAACTTTATAATTACTCAACTCCTATTCTTACAATTATACTAGCTACTTATATTTTGTTCTTAACTGTAAGAGGAGAAGAAAACTGAATATAGTGAAGTAATAATATACTTTAAAATTCTATAGCATTTTTTTCACTCACACTCAGACACCACACTCCGGTTACACGTGTCCACACTGTCTCTCGATGCCCTTTCTCTAGCAGAGATTGTGATGATCTCACCCTATACACGCGTTTTCTTGAATTGAAGGTGCATGATTTGAATAGTTGAAAGTTTCTCCTTATCGATTCTTTGCCTTCATGAAATTCTCTGTAAGTCCAAGTTTAATGTGAGAAGGCTGGACGCTCATTACGGACAAGAGTGTATTGGATATTCAATTTTCCGCGCTCGATGATTTTCTTTTCAGGCTAATTTATTTCTCATGCATTCTGAAACTGCCTGTTGAAATTTCTTGATTAATTTAGTACTTTACCATATGTCTCCTGGCACAGGTCAGGGCAAAGTGTAGCTTCCACCGAAGTCCCAGTCTCATCCATGGCTGTGACAATATGGAAGCTGCTGGGGCATGGGTGGTGTCGACTAATAACTGATATTCAGAGCACGACGAGTGCATCTGAGTGTCATAAAAGGAGTTACCTGCAGACCAAGTATGATAGCATTAACGTATAGATCTCCGCATGTCTGCCATCGCTGGTCTTTTTAATGATTTCTTTTCAAAAAGCATTTTAACATTTTCATAATATTTTCCTTCCTGTGTATAGCGTGATCAACAGAAACAGATGGTTTGAGATTTCCCTTGTGAAACAAAACAACTTTCTCACTTTACATAGATGAGTTCTAGAAGAGTTCCCTGTCTTGTAGACTATCATAACGCTCCATTCTCAAATGTGTGATCAGGTCATTCACATTACTGCAGGCAACAAGATTGTTTTCAATTTCGTGGAATGGAGATCCTTTTCTTGGTTTCTGTACACAGACACTTTCACATTTTTTCTCCCGGAGATTCCAGTGATGAAGCCTGAAGCCAAGAAGTACAGTTCTAACTTCTGATAACTTCAAATTACGAATTTAATAGTCTCAGCTCATTTTGAGGAATTTTATGGGACTTAATGAACGAAGTTGATTCTTAACATTTTCATAATTCTCCTTCCTATGTATAACATAATCAACAGAAACAGACGGTTTTACATTTCCATTGTGAAGCACATCGAAGTTCTCATTTAACATAGACGAGTTCTCTTGTGAGGGAGCCTTCGTGGCTCAGACGGCAGCGCGTCGGCCTCTCACCGCTGGATACCGTGGTTCAAATCCCGGTCACTCCATGTGATATTTGTGCTGGACAAAGCGGAGGCGGGGCAGGTTTTTCTCCGGTTACTCCGGTTTTCCCTGCCATATTTCATTCCAGCAACACTCTCCATTCTCATTTCATAGCATCTATCATTCATTAATAAATCACTTTGGGAGTGGCGACCCCATCGTACCAACAGCCTATATCTGCTTCATTCATTACATCCCTGACCCGGTCAATGACTGGAAAACAAGTGGTAGGTTTTAATTTTTTTTTCAGTTCTCTTGTGAACGATAATAACGTACCATTCTCAAATGTGTGATCAATGTGTGAAAAATATGTAAAACAATTAGGTAGCATTCTGCAATCAACCTTCAAATCTTCATCGGAGTCTAGTACGTAATGTTTTGGTGGGATAGCAACACGCAGATCATCTCAATGTGCCGGCCCCGTGGTGTAGGGGTAGCGTGCCTGCCTCTCACCCGGAGGCCCCGGGTTCGATTCCCGGCCAGGTCAGGGATTTTTACCTGGACCTGAGGGCTGGTTCGAGGTCCACTCAGCCTACGTGATTAGAATTGAGGAGCTATCTGACGGTGAGATAGCGGCCCCGGTCTAGAAAGCCAAGAATAACGACCGAGAGTATTCGTCGTGCTGACCACACGATACCTCGTAATCTGCAGGCCTCCGGGCTGAGCAGCGGTCGCTTGGTAGGCCAAGGCCCTTGAAGGGCTGTAGTGCCATGGGGTTTGGTTTGGGTTTGGTTTGGTTTTAGATCATCTCAATGTGGTACGGATCATGTAGCTGGTGTGGATAGGTTACGGTCTGCTTTATCCTTCTCGACTTCCCATATTGGCGTTGACCTCACGGTCAACTACACATGAATCAAAGAAAATATGTGTTGGTCATGGTTTAACCTCTTCTACTTTACAATACAAGTAATGGTAATATGCTGTCTTTATTAATGGAGGTTTCATGTTTCTGAGACGCTAAAAGAGCTTCACCACGCCATAACAAAAGCCATCCACACTATAAACATGTTTACGTGATATCTTCAAACAAGATTGATCGGAAATGAAATGGAAACCAAATAAAAAATTGTCTTAGGGAAATGTAGCTTATGTGAATGTCTTACGTAATCTTGAAAATCACGTTTTGTGCTGGTAATATATATTTCTTATTTTTATTTTAGAAATTGAGCCTTGATTATATGTTAAACACGGAGAGTTATTGCAAAATGTCCGACTCGTTGGCTGAATGGTCAGCGTTCTGGCCTTCGGTTCAGAGGGTCCCGAGTTCGATTCCCGGACGGGTCGGAGTTTTAACCTTCATTGGTTAATTCCAGTGGCTTGGGGTCTGGGTTTTTGTGTTGTCCCCAACATCCCTCCAACTCACAAACCACACATAATGCTATCCTCCACCACAATAACATGCAGTTACCTACACATGGCAGATGCTGTCCACACTCATCGGAGGGTCACCTTACAATGGGTGCACTCGGCTGGAAATAACCGCAGGACATTATTGCAAAATGAAGGCAGATTCATACAGAGTAGGGTTCTGTAAGCACAGCAAAGGGCATTTATGCAATTAAAATGGTTTCTGTAGCAATAATGCAGAGCCTCCGTGGCTCAGGTGGCACCGTCCCGGCCTCTCATCGTTGGGTCCCGTGGTTCAAATCCCGGTAACTCCATGTGAGATTTGTGCTGGACAAAGTGGAGGCGGGACAGGTTTTCTTCCAGGTACTCCGGTTTTCCCTGTCATAATTCATTCCAGTATCACTCTCCAGTATCATTTCATTTCATCTGTCATTCATTAATTACTGCCTCAGAGAACTTTAACATGCTTCGGCAGCCGCCACAATTCCTATACTCGCCGCTAGATGTGGTCTTCATTCATTCCATTTGTGACCCGGTCGAATGACTGGAAACAGGCTGTGGATTTTCATTTCAGTAATAATGCATAGTGAAATATTTTAGTTTTTGGCAAACACGTTTCACTTAAATGTATTTTCGGTTCGAGGAACCCGCGTTAAATACCCGGTCGCTCCCGCTCAGTATCTGGGTGTTCGAGTTCGTCCCAACACTCTCCTATTCATATTCAGACAACACACCACACTACCAACCATCACAAACACTCATTAGTGATTACATCCTTCACATACAGTTGGCGTCTGGAAAGGCATCCGACCGTAAAACACGGCCAAATCCATATGAGCGATACATTACACGTCCGTGACCCCACAAGCGTGGGAAAAAGCGGTAGAAATAGAAGAATAAGAAGAATATAAGGTAAGTTCTTCTTCTTCAGGAAAGTGACAGGTAACTAAGCGTTTGCCTTGCGAAAGAAATTCAAATGGAGCTCGCTGAAGGGGTGACGAAATCAGATGTGTTATAAAATTTGTAGAAAATATGTATCAAATCAGCAGCCTCTGAGCCTGACGATGCTTCCTCGAACTTGTGTCTAGCTCCTCATGCAAAGTATTGCACCTGTTCCGGGCTCGCCAGGGCACTGATTGTAAAATTTTAATTTCACAAATAAATATTTGGATGGAAATCTGCTGGATGAGAAACTTCGGAAGTCAATCCCTGGAATCGAAGTCCCATCCTCCCTACTTTCACTGGCACAACGGATAAGCTCAAGAGCATACGGGTCAATAGACTGTTTGCAAATAAGTGGGCACTTAATCCAACTATACTGAAAGTATGGTGCTATAATACGAAGAATACACTACACTAATGAGTAAGAAGAAGGCTTTGTTCGCAATTCAAAACATAAATTTAATAAACTGATAGAGTCACAGGAGGAATCGATACACACGAGAAAATGCCATATTATTAAACACAAAAAGTCCATTATATTGTAAATGCCGCTAATGTCCTTGTCAGTCTTTCTCATTTTCTGAATATCGTTTTGGAATTCTCAAATCAGCTCATTAATACTGGACACATCTATACTACACTTCATAATCAATAGAGATCTGTCCCTCTGTCTAATATTGCTACCCGCTTGTATCCGTTATTTTAATACCTAACAACACATGAATTATACACATAGAGATGTATTCTCGTGACGAAAACAATATTATATGACAGAATTCGGAGTGTTAATATCTTTTTATAAGATACAGTTGCGCACATTTATTCAACCATGAAAGTCATGTCATCGCTTGTGGCAAATAAAATCTACTTTATTACATTAATTATATGTCACACTATCTCATATACGCGCTTCTCCGGGGTTCTATCTTATGTTACTATTTTACAAAGCGGACCCGTACAACGCTGGTATCCTGCAAATAACCATAAATCGCCATACAATGGTATAACACATAAATATAAACACATGAAGAATGAAGCAATCACCTGTAAATACATCAACACAAAATATAATTCACACACTTCAATGCCTTCTGAAACTGTGACTCTTTACAGGTCTCGTAATGTCGATCCAGAGACGTCAGTACCAATCGAGTATCGAACCATGTTAGCATGACTTCGAGGCGCACTTGAAACCTATATTTCATTATCATTGGAATATAAAATTGAGGAGGGTTACTTCACCTATCGGATCATGAAACATACAACGTTGAAAGTACAAGTGAACACATGAACATTTAACACAGTGCGAAAGTGAGGGAAACATCTTATATTTGCGACCATTGACGGATAAAAGGGACTAATCGCTTAGGCCTGGCGTTCCTTTTCTTTTGAGGGCCATAAATTTCTCTACGAGCAGCCTGTCCTCGTCAGCTCGGAGAATACTAAGTTTCACTTCGCTCCCAGACGTAATTCTTATTTCAATTCTCTCGCTTTTCTCCAGGCAAATAATCATTTATGGATATCTTCCATATCATTAAATCTCACTGATTCAACCATATCATTATGGGTTCATTCCTCATCATTACAATAATTATTATTATTATCATCATATTCTTAATCTGTCATCTTAAGCATTTTTACATCTACCGTTTCGCCCTTCACATCACACACGTGTATCTCAAACCCACGTTATTTACGCATTAACAAGATCCTACCTAGACAGGTATGTTAATTAGTATAACGATCACTCGCGTAACAATATAGATCATATAGCTCGCATCCGGGAGATAGTGGATTCGAATCCCACTGTCGGCAGCCCTGAAGATGGTTTTCCGTGGTTTACCATTTCACACCAGGCAAATGCTGGGATTGTACCTTAATTAAGGCCATGTCCGCTTCCTTCCCATTCCTAGGCCTTTCCCTTCCCACCTCCGCCATAACACCTATCTGCGTCGGTGCAACGTAAAGCAAAATAGCAAAAAAAATGATAATTGCTTGCACCTCGAGCTGTCGTCTCCGTCTTCCAGTTGTCAGCATCCTTAAGATTTAAATGGGGGTAGCTTGAACCACGCATTAAGTCCTGAAACATTGGAATAATATATATTTTTAAAAATTGGAAGAACCATTTCATTAATTAGACTTGGAATGGATTATGAAGTCTGCTAAATTATCAATTGCACCCTTGCGAATGCTTCACTCAACATTAAATAATATGGGCCTTACATCCTAATTCATACAAAAATCCCCGGAGTAAATTCGTAATTAACCAATAACCACAGAAGACAAAACACAAGAAATCAAACTAATAAATAGACTTTAACCCACTGAAACACGCATATTGCGTCACCTACACATTATCAAATTACATAGTGGAAATGTCTATATTTACAAATTTAAGTTGAATGCGACCCTGTTGATTTTCATGCTTAGAAGTATGATGGAATACACTTATCATTGCTGCGTACAACCGCGCTGTCATCAGAGGGTACACCTATGGGTTTAGTCCACCATCACGGTTCCTCGTTAGCAGATAGTCCTCGGTTTGTCTTCTTCAGGGTGGCGTCCATGGTGTCTCGATCTGAAAACTCCTACTGTCGGAAGTTCTGGCTTATCCCTGCATGAGACAATGTAGGCATAATGGCGCGTTCTGTTAGAGTAGAATCCTACAATGCAGGCACAAGTGCGCGTTCTGGTGGAGTAAATCCTAGATTAGATGAGACCGGGCGAGTTGGCCGTGCGCGTAGAGGCGCGCGGCTGTGACCTTGCATCCGGGAGATAGTAGGTTCGAATCCCACTATCGGCAGCCCTGAAAATGGTTTTCCGTGGTTTTCCATTTTCACACCAGGCAAATGCTGGGGCTGTACCTTAATTAAGGCCACGGCCGCTTCCTTCCAACTCCTAGTCCTTTCCTATCCCATCGTCGCCATAAGACCTATCTGTGTCGGTGCGACGTAAGGCCACTAGCAAAAAAAAGATTAGATGAGCACTCACGCACATGTGAACAAATGGGAAACTCATAAGCTCGAATGGACTACCCAAGTAGCGATTCCCTTTTGTTATAACAAGACACAGTTACTGGCTACCTCTATTCCTACATGAGCGTTACTTGTTCAATTATATAGCACTCCCTGGCTAATCTAACAACTTTTACTGGTTATAATGAACGGCTCCTCTTACTGCACATTCCTTAATCACGGCACAATAATTATTGGTATTCGATAGTCAATAACTCACTACGTCTTGGCGAATATAGTTTTTTTGACCCGTTCTTTGAAATTATTCATGTGATCCGATAATGACTTTACTAGTCTACATTGCCTTAATATATATTGGAAATAGAAGCACATATATTCACACACCACAATTATTATTATTCCACACAAGAGAAGTGTGGTTATGTTATAACGTGTATCGGTCTGACATGGAGTAGACCTCTGTCTAACACAGTTATTTGAACACTGATTAACACTTAATATTAATGTGTAGCACCGAATCACGCCGAATGAGCAATACTGGTTCACAATGAATGACGATTCTTAGTAATGACTGAGTGACAAATGGATACTAGGGCTGTGCTGCCTTTCCCTGTATAGGGAATCCTGGTTATCGTCTATGGAGAGGGTTAAATCCGCCCACGGGGCCCAAATCGGCCCGTTAATAATGATCCCTCTAAGTCGTATGAATATTCATTTTGTAGATCCTGAATTCTTTTTACTGATCTGTTATCATGAAAATCGGATCGCTGAATCTTTAGTCATCTTACAATGCGCGAGGCATTATGAGATGGGGACTCCCTAATTTCCGTCAAGATAGGCGCGCCCAACATCTGGTTCCCATTATACACAACCTTCTAATGTGCGTCATTACCAATATGTTCCTTAAGTAGTACATCTTCTTATATCATTAGATAGTGTAAATTATGCTGATTCTAATGAGCCCTTACTTGTAAATTTCTAAGGATTTTGCTAAAATTTTATTATTATTTGACGCGCGAAATTGTGAGTTGGCATCCATGACTATACAGGGAAATCGCTGAGAATCTCTAGTTCTCAAGTATAATAATTATTATTCTAGTATCAGAAACATATATTGTACACAGTTATAATTACTATATTACATTTCCCCAAAACTTGGCCACTTCCAATGCGTGTTTTGATGCTTGATATAGTTCATCTTCTGTGAAGGAGGCTGGACATAGTCGACACTGGAGCATATGTTGGACGGTCTGGTCTTCTCCGCAGTCACATTGGATTTTTCCTGATTATGTAGCCCCATCTTGCCAAATTAACCTTGGATCTGCCAACTTCAAATCTCAGTCTATTCAGGGACTTCCAGGTCATCCATTCTTCGTCGTGGCCAAGAGGTAGAGTTTCAGAAAATCTTATCCAGCCAGGGGGAAGTTAGGATGTTGCCCTCCATAATTGCAACCTGGCTTTTTCAGTAGTGGTTCTAAGTTCCTTCGAAGTTCTGAGAAAACTCTTCCTTGACTTTCAACGTTTCAGATGCGTTTCATACCCATATAGAGGATGGGTCCTTTCCTGTTCCACTGTCGTTCTTTCCTTGTTCTCAGCTATTTCTCTTCGAACAGGAGGTTCCTGCAAGGTGGTAGAGCCATTTGACTGGAGTGGATTTCAAGCAACCTGTTATAATTCTGCAAGTGTCGTTGAGAGCTATATCCACCGGTTTGGCATATGTTGAATTATACCAAACAGGACACGCATACTCTGCCGAAGAATAGCATAGTGCCATTGCAGAAGTTCGGATGGTTTCAGGTTGGCTACCCCACTGTGATCTGGCCAGTTTCCGTAAAAGATTGTTCCTGGTGGAGACTTCCGATTTGCAGTTCATGCAGTGCTTCTTGAAAGTAAGATATCAATCAAGTATCACTCCTAGATATTTTGGAGACTCGCAGTGTTTCAGTTCGATCCCTGACCATATTACCTTTAACTTGCGAATAGCCTCCTTGTTTCTCATATGAAAAGCACACACTTGTGCAAATTAAGCTCCGCCTCCTAACCTAGGCAGTCCTCGCGCGTGGCTTGCTAAGTCTTTCTCGCTCGCCGAATAGAGAGCGTAATTTCAAGGTTTCACTGTACTGGGAGCTTTCTCTCTCTCTGTACGCGTAATTAGAGCTTCACCCTCCGAGCTAGCGCAACGCCGCTCGTATGCCCGACCGGGCGTAAAATGCTTATTACTACCAAATATGTCGTAGAATGACGTATAAACGGCATATCTGACTTGTTGGGCATCATGACATGTCTATTAGCATAGTGCTGAACGGTTACAGTATGAACTCTTTACAATAATGGAAATCACTTTTGCAACAACAGGTACATTTTTGTAAAACGGAATCTATAAATACAAAACATCAACCTTTTCACCCTCTCCTGTCACTTCTTCCATTCTGAGGATCGTGATCTCCGATGAGGAATTATTCAGTTCTCTTCACCTTTTAGCGGTCCTCGGCGAAACGTTCTGCACCAAACGGGAAACCAATTCACGAACCTTCTTGCTTCCAATGATGATCAGTTTTGTATTCTGTCTTTCGCACGTCGCATAATGTATCCAAGGGGTTTTAAATCTCTTTGTTTGCACATTGATGATGATCTGACTCTGACGTTTAACTAATTAACCTTCTTAGTGCCACAGTCGCTGTGAGCGGTCCTCAAAAACTGAACAAAACCTGCTAGCATCGTTCTGAGAGACTCTTCGTTTCTTTATTCTTTGAGAGGCTTCTAGACCGAAAATTGTGCCTAATCTTTGCACGACTTTTAAAGAGAGGTCAATCTACCGTGTTCTGATAACATTCTATTCTTTTATATCGATAATCTCCAGCTATGTTTAAATTTCCTGAATTTGTTTACACCGAACTCGGTAGCTGCAGCCGCTTAACAACGGCCAGTATCCAGTATTCGGGAGATAGTGGGTTAGAACCCCACTGTCGGCAGCCCTGAAGATGATTTTCCGTGGTTTCCCATTTTCACACCAGGCAAATGCTGGGGCTGTACCGTAATTAAAGTCACTGCCACTTCCTTCCCAGTCCTAGCCATTTTCTGTCCAATCGTCGCCATAACATCTATCTGTGTCGGTGCGACATAAAGCCAATAGCAAAAAAAAAAAGAACTTGTTTACGCGCAACTCGTAAAAGCATGGCGTCGAAGTCTAAAAGAGGAGGAAATTAAAGATTGAATAAATACAGGAAATTTTGTGAAGCCTGCGCACGATTGTTCTGATCAAAATTCCGTTCTTCCCAGTCACTATTAGCATCAACATCATCACAGTCACTTGCTCGGTTATGTACAGTCATATTCCGTGCAGGTAATTCATTGTCTGAGCCGAAATCGGCACTTGATTCGTCACCAAGATCGGACTCACAATCCACGAAGTCCGAGAAGTCACTACTTGACTTTCCAGTCATTGGCTATGCGGCTATTAATTTTCACTGTCGTCATTTCATTGTCTTTACTTGTGTGATCGCCGTTGTTGGTGTATTTTTGGATATGCTAGAATTTAGCCATAGCATTTTTTCTTTAAATCTCAGGAAAACAATTACGTGAACTATAAATGACTGAACAAAGGTACAGCATTTCTGAGATGTTCTCCAATTCCTTGAAGATGTCTATGCTTGCTAATTTCTTGGCGCTATCAACTATTCCTTTTCCCGAAAGCCTACATTTTTCATTAAAACAGCCTGGCACTTACGGACCTCACCCCTTACACCCCTCCAAGGGCCTTCATGGCCTGTACGGCGTTCACTGACCTTTACATTTTCACCCAGAACTAAAAGGGTTAATAATGGGATCATTGGAGGGAAATGCTGTCCACTGTACGCGTAGCATTCTTTGCGAGCATCACATTTCAAAAGAATCGATTTTCTTCAGTCCTGTAGCACAAAGGGTCCACGTCCCGGCACCACAAAGGAAAAGTCAATATATCAGAGTAGATACTGCTGTCATCTTCAGTGGTTACGGGACAGAACGATCCATCCAAAATTGGGACAAATTCTTCACTACATATTTAGCCATAGCATTTTTTCTTCTTTAAATCTCAGGAACACAATTACGTGAACTATAAATGACTGAACAAAGGTACAGCATTTCTGAGATGTTCTCCAATTCCTTAAAGATGTCTGTGCTTGCTAATTTCTTGGCGCTATCAACAATCACAATTTTGGTATGGTTCATGCTAATTTGCAGTCCCATTTGAACACTGATAATATTGGTTAACAGAATGTTTGTCACAAAGGATGTGAATGGCATTCTTAACTGTCGTGGGCGTTGATTTTGAAAATTAAGTCTAATTTTGCCCATTGGGCAAAAAATATGGCGCTGTAAGCAATGGTAGGGGTCACAAAAAAGTCAGGAAAGATCAAACACATGATAAAGGTGGTCCTGGGAGGTTTGTCAGCATTGATGGTCACAAACACTGTTTAATATGGCCTCCGAACTCATCAACATGCTGTATCCGTGACACGCCATGGTCGACACTAGACTGCAGCATATCGGGCGAAATCAGAGCGACATGTCGTAGTATGCTAGCCTTAAGATCAGACAGAGAACGGACATATTTCTGAGAGACACGATCGTTAAAATATCCCCACAACCAGAAGTCACATGGATTTAGGTACGGGGACCTCGAATGCCACGCATCTGGAAAATGCCTAGAGATAATGCGGTTGTTACTGAAGGTCTCTCTAAGCAGTTATTTCACCTGGCGAGTGATATGTGGTGCTGTCCCATCTTGCATGAAAATAACGGTGTGATCACGTGTTGCATAAGCAGGTCCCTATAACGTGCAGATGTAACTGTACACCTAACATGACCACGAGGGATCGTCTCCTCAAAGAAAAACGGACCGAGAATGAAGGAGCTTGTAAAACCGCACCACACAGTCACGTAAGCTGAATGCAGTGATTATTCCTGCAGAACGTTTGGAGGAGTCGAACCCCATATGCGACAGTTCTGTGCAAACCACTCCTCCATCCAGAATAAAATGCGCCTCGTCATTCCACAGAATATTCCCCGGCCACATGTTTTCCACTTACAAGGGAACATCGGCAATGGGTAAGTCGCCGATCGCGATGAAACTTGGAGAACACATTGAAGTACACGTAAAAATGATGTCGGCATCAATTTTGGGTGCCAACATGCATTAGGGCGTTAACCACGGGGCCTAAAATTTGCGACTTTTCAAATTCCGCGCGATCAGCGATGAATACCTGCTGGCCAATGCTAAGCTGGCACACTACGTATCTGGAGACACGCCTCTGCACCTCCTCCCCTACCCGCTCCAATTGGTTCGCCACCGCACGTTCCCCTTCTCCTCGCGCTAGAGATACCAGTGTAAAATGCTCCGCAAAATCTTATGAAATTTTGACCGGGGTAGCGAAAATTCACGTGGCACAGCTCGAACACTGGTTACAGAATTGGGAGAATGTGCTGCACGGTCTGGTACAGCTGCAGCAACTTCAGCAAAAACATCCATGGGGGTGGGCCACCGTCCTGTCCCAAGTGCGAAACCTAATTCACCTGCTTCCTCGAATTTCTTGATCATTTTCTTCAGCCCATTATTTGTCATGGGATGTCTTCTCCGCTGTTTCTGTCAGCGATTTTTCCGCAATGCAGCGTTGCTATTGCTGCCATTCTGATAAAGAATTTCACTAGTAGTGCACGGCCTCTCTTCCCAATAGGCATTACGTTTCATACGGAAAAGTTCAACTTACGTTACAACGAAGATTCACTTTACAAAAGGAACCAACATGCGTCACCAAACAACAACCAAGGAAGTGAAACAACGCAATTCTACCGGAAGAACATTTTGACATCAGAGTTACGGAATATTGCACGTTCTGATCACATGGAACGCCTGGTGGAAAAACTTGGAACTAATAACTTCTGTGGAGTAATTCGTGAGCGCATTGCTTAGTTAGTGTATCTATGCAATTTCAGACTCCTACGATAATTACAGCCCGTGCTGCACCGCGCTGAATATCACAACTTTCACTGCGAACACCCGGTACAAGAAATTTTCTAACATGACCCCCAGTTCAGAAATTCACCACCGAGCGTGTTTGCCGTGTGGTTAGGGGTGCGAAGCTGTGGGCTTGCATTCAGGAGATAGTGGGTTTGAACTCTATTCCTTTTCTTATATCTGTGATGAGTTATCTCCGAAGATGCAAAACCGAAACCTCACTCAACTCGTAAAAAAAAAAAAAAGCTACGAACTTTATTTTGGGTGTAAGGCTTGTGATAAGGACAAGAAATGCCCCCCTCTCCCCACACATGTCCTGTTTAACGTGTGTTACTCTCCTGACAGGCTGGTTAAAAGATCACGTCATATGCCCTTTGCTATTCCCATGATTTGGAGGGAACCAACAGATTACGCAAAAGACTGTTACGTGTGTCTGACAAAATTAGCTGGAATCACGTCTAAACAAATAAAAGCGTTCAATATCCTAATTTAAAATATCCTATAAGGTCAGTACGTCACAGTAAAGAATTGCCGGTACCAGTGGCTCCTACGAGTGTGTCAGTGAGTGAAGATGAGTACAGTGACGAAATCGAAAAAGACAGAGAAAGAGTTTTTCATGCCGACCCAACATTTGGACCCTGAGCCATACTTTTTGTCTCAAGGGCATCTCAACGACCTTGTACGTGATTTAAATTTGTCGAAGCAACAGACTAAGCTTTTAGCATCGGGATTGAAAGGATGGAATCTTCTTTCTGATGGTACTAAAGTGAATAGGCCTATATTTCGCGACCGCCAAGCTGCTTTTTCTGAATATTACTCCAGGGAAGGTGACATGGTTTTTGTAATGATATCGATTCCGTTATGGAGACACTGGACCAAGATTTCAGTGTAAATGAGTGGTTCTTGTTCATAGATAGGAGCAAAGTTCGTCTCAAAGCAGTTCTTCTTCACAGTGTAAACTAATTTCCTTCTGTTCAAATTACCTTTGCAGTTAACCTGAAGGAGACATATGAGAACTTTGAACTGTTCCTCATACTTATCCAATATTAGAAATACAAATGGCACATAACTCAAGGTAATTGCAATTCTGCTCACCATGCAGCTAGGATATACAAAGTACTGTTGCTTTCTACGTGAGACATCAGAGACAGACAAAACCACTACTGTGGGGAAAAATGGTCTGCTCGGAATGAACTACCGCATGGAAAGAGAAATGTGAGGAACACTACTCTTGTTGACCCTAAAGGTATGCATCCACCTTCGCTGCACATCAAATTGGGTTTTATAAACACTTCACCAAAACTATGGACAAAACATTACATGCATTCGAGTACTTGCAAGGGACGTACCTTTGGGTCAGTAAAAAAAATAAAGGAAGGAATGTTTTTAAGACCACAAATTAGGGAATTAATGATTGATAAACATTTCCTTGAATTGTTGAGTGGTATTGAAAAAAATAGTATGGCTGTCTTTCACAAGTGTCCACAAGGTAGAAAGCTATCGCGATATTGTACAGGAACTACTGGGACCATAACACCGTGTGGGATGTAACATGTCCGTTACACTAAACTTTTTGAATGATCATTAGGACTTCTTTCCGGATAACCTTGGCGAAGTTAGTGACGAACACGGCGAACGGTTCCACCAGGATATTTCTCAAATGGGAAAATGTTATCAAGGCCATTGGAGTACCGCGATGTTGTCCAACTACTGCTGGATATTACGAAGGGATGTTCTGAAGCAATGTACCGAAGGAAATTGGGCAAGAAACATTTTTAGACCAGTTTCTGCTCCATTTTTTAATCTTACGTTGCTCATTTGTTTGACTACTCTGTACTGACACAGATTGTTTTGCAGTTTATTTGAACTATTATTGCGAGAATGTGCCATTTTGCCAGACACATTATTACATAGGCTGACGTAAACATTTACGAAAACTATTAACACAGGAAAACGGAGGCTGATACAGAAATTATGAAACTAGATCTGGGTTTAGGGACGAATTATTTTCCAGAAACAGTCGTTTATGTTCTTGTGACAGATTTTTGTTTGTAGACCAGTATAATTTTGGCTTAGCCATTTTTGTCACATCAATGGCAATAAGTGCAGTATTGTTTACATAATTTTGGCTGAATATATTTTCACCACCAAACGGAAATCCGTGATTCCATTCCTCAAGTGCAGCTCTCACGAACTCTTTGCAATAATAGAAAAGACTCGTTTCGCAATTTGACTTTTTGCTGTGAAAACTGCCCTTCTTGGGACCTTTGTGGGTGCTTTAGGTCACCATGTATTTCTGCACCCTTACGGTTTGGCAGCTACCTGCTTGCAAACTTTCAGCTTCTTAGGCCTTCCAGCCTTTCAGACATTTTTGCCTCGAACGGGAACTGGCTATTATTTCGTATCTCTGTTAAGTCTTCATCCTGGAGGCTGGCTGGATATTTAAAAAGCAATATAAACGTTCAGAGTACAATCTAGTGACGGTGCCGTAACGAGGCATACAAGACATGTTGAGGTATTTTGCAATTGCTTTCCTCACTGGACCAGAAATTGTTATTGCAGCATGACCAGCCCTAACACTAGTATTGCTCTGAATGTCATTACTCGGCACCGTGCATACCTCCTCGGCTTCCATACTGTAGCAACCATAAATGAGACTGAGACATCAATGGCTGATAAATTTTTCTCTAGCCTTTGCCAAGAGTCAAACGCAAAAACAACATCTATCAAAAAAGAGCTAAATATACGTGAGATTAGTATAATTAAAGTTATTATAAATATATATTTTTTTAACGTAATATCAATTGCTATATAAGTCATTATAAGTAACACAGGAATATTCAACATTTTGTCCCAAAGGAATTGTTTAAAGTACCGGACACCAATAAAACTAAAGTGTCAAAGTTAAACACCACGAATTGAACCGACGTCACCCGAGATCGAACCTGTTGTCCTGAAAGCAGGAAAACACATTAATATCGACTGCGTCACTATTTTTCATTATTATCAATACATTCCATTTTGTGTAG
Source organism: Anabrus simplex (assembly GCF_040414725.1). Lineage (NCBI taxonomy): Eukaryota > Metazoa > Arthropoda > Insecta > Orthoptera > Tettigoniidae > Anabrus > Anabrus simplex. The sequence goes on along the minus strand of NC_090265.1, from coordinate 1,227,676,025 downwards.
TCTAATACTGTAATCACCTTTTGAAACTGTCGTACGTTTCTCCCATGAAGTATAAATTTTAATTGTGTCAAAGCAGGCTTTAATTTTTATGTACGAATAATTGATTAATTTTGGAAATCGTAATATTACGAACACGGGTATTTCTATAAAGTTCAGAATCTTTGAGGTCGCAGACAGTACGGTACTTGTGCTGATGTTATTATAAATATATTATTATTATTATTATTATTATTATTATTATTATTATTATTATTATTATTATTATTATTATTATTATTATTATTATTATTATTATTATTATTATTATTATTATTATTGAGAGGACTGAGTGCGTGTGTTAACGCGCTACGGCTATGAAGCCAACTCTGCATTTGGGAGACACGTGAGTTCGAATCCCACCGTCGGCTGTTGGTTTTAATGAGAATAGTTTTCCATAGTTTCCCTGTTTCACTTCCAGAAAATGCCGTGACAGTTCCAATTCATACGTCACAGTCGATTTCTTCCACCTTCTTATCGAATTTCATTCACCATTTCATCTCCATTAGCTTCTCAACTGAGGTTGGCATCAAGAAGGACATCCGGCATTAAAACATGCCATATATTCATCTTACCTCATCCGTAACCTCGTAACAAGAAGCGGAACTAAGGGGCACACAAACAACAACATCAACAACAACAACAACAACAAATATTAATAGTAGTAGTAGTAGTAGTAGTAGCAGCAGTATTTGACCTATAGCCAGTGGTGAATACATACATTTAAAAGCAGCCTCAGAAAAATGTTCGTTTAAAGAAATTTCATAGGAAATATACTTATCTGTTTGACGCAAGTAAAAATAAATGGAGATAGATGTGGTATGGGGAAAACTGCTATAAAGGTTAATGTCGTATTAAGAGCTCCAGGCTGTCAACTTGAAATTCCCCACAGAGAAGTACAGGAAATGGACCAACTTCCTCCCTGAATATACAAATAGGCTGATTGTGTTTTCCAGAAAAGAATATTGACGTTACAAGCGATTAGAAATGGCCCCAGGGTTTAAGAAACATGCGTCACATTTTTATACTATAGATGTTGAAAAAAAATAATATTCAAACATATTGATTGATACCTGTTAAATCATCGAACAAGAGGGTCTGCCCAATTCAACACAATCTGTATTAAAATACATTAATTTACAATACGACATATCTCGTCTCATCGTGAGGACGTCTTCAGTTCCTTAATTCGAGACTCAATGTTACAAAATACAATAAGTACATTTAAATACTTAAAGTAATATTATAATCCACATAAAAGTGTGTTGAATGCTGAAAGTTCCTGTGTTGTTACTGTTCAGCAGTTGTTAAATAAGGTAAGTACGAGTAGTATCTAACAAAACAATAAACTTCATAGCACTGTAGCCTTGACGAGTCTAGGCTCACCTAGTGATCGCTGCTCAGCGACTTGCAGATTATGGGGTGACGCGTGGTCAGCGCAACGTGTTCTCGGTAGTTATACTTCACGTTGGCTAAGTGGACCTGAAAATTAGATCCAAATAAGAATTCCTAATTTGGCTGGAAATCGAACCAGGTATCTCCGAATAAGAAACAGGCTCATTAAGCCTAGACCACCTATTTCGATAAAACTGTGCTGAAATGCATTTAATTTATATAACCGAAATATAAGCACTTCCATTCTTGAGCACAGACGACCACGCTTTCTCTGAATTTACCCGAAAAAGCGTTCATACAGGATTTATCGGAGAGCTAACTGAATTCTCACACATCCTTAGTCCTTGACTGTGTCTCACAATCATTCACCTTTTACCAGTGGATGTGCTACTGATGAGTACATTTATTTGTGTACCAAAACACATGTTCACCACATGGAGACCGCTGAGATGACTATTTTTTGCACCGGCTGATGTGAGAAGGTCAAATTTGAAGTCCAGTAGTGATTCGTGAATGAACATTTTCTTCATATTAACAGACATGCCTTGTGTCTGACACTCTCTTTCCCTTTATTAAGCTATGAGCCACTTCAGAGAGCGTAAATCTTGTGCAGTTCTGTTGTGGTGTATATCCAGCTAGGACTCTCAGTTATATAACTGAATCCTTTGTATTGACTCGCTTAGCTATGCCCAAATTCTTAGCAGGGTCTGTGAGCACGCTCCAGAGCAGGATTTTGGAACAGGAACAGTGCAGTGATCCAAGGTTCGAATCACATTAGCATCCCTAAGATTTTCTGCCGTCATTGAAGTCAAGTTCTGGAAATGAAACTATCTCTTATGTGTACTCTACCTACCACTAGAATCAATCCCGAGTGAATTTCTGGGTCAAATATTCCTAAAACGCAAGTAAATTATTTAAATTTAGGGGATGTAGTAAGATAGATGTTACAACCTACAGCCTACAGCCAAATTATAGAAACTCTTGGAAACAACAGGACAGAATATCAGCCGACAGAAAACCGAATGCATGGTTTTTAACTTCAATAACACACAAAGGACGTTGTTCCTGAAATAAACCGCACTTAGAGAGGTTGACTCTTTCAGATAACTTGGATGAACTCCCTCCAAGTATGGAACCATTGACACGATCAACCTGCAAGTGGGCTGTGCGTGGAAAAAAAAAAAAAGGGAGAGAATTATCCGGAGTAATGAATAAGAGGCGAATGCCGTTATGTATAAAGGGAAAGGTCCACAAATCAGTAATATGACAAGCATGATAATATGATGCAGAGTACTGGACTGTTAGGAAACAGCGTATAGAGAAGTTGCATGCTGCAGAAATCAAAATACTAAGGCTGGTAGTGTCACTTTACCGGACAAGAATGACCACATTCACGAACGTTCCGAGATCAGGTCCATAGCGGACAAGCTCTTCGAGTGCAGGTTAGGATAGTATGGCCGTGTAATGAGAAAATCGGATGATCGCATGAAAAAACGAGTGATGCAGACGAGAACTAATCCAAGAGGAAGAGGAAGACCGCGTCAAACGTGGATGTCATTAGTAAATAGACACCTAAAAGAAGCTCAGATACGGGGCGAGTTGGCTGTGCGGTTAGGAGCGCGCAGCTGTGAGCTCGCATCCGGGAGATAGTGGGTTCGAACCCCACTGCCGGCAGCCCTGAAGATGGTTTCCCGTGGTTTCCCATTTTCACACCAGGCAAATGCTGGGGCTGTACCTTAATTAAGGCCACGGGCGCTTCCTTCCCATTCTTAGGCCTTTCCTCTCCCATCGTCGCCATAAGACCTATTTGTGTCGGTGCGACGTAAAGCAACTTGTAAAAAAAAGGAAAGCTCAGTTACGTCCAGCATTACTCCAAGACAGACTTTGCTGGAGTATCCAAACTAGTAGAGCTGACCCCAAATGAAATGGGACCAAGCGAGTTGGTCGTGTGGTTAGGGTCGCGCAGATGTAAGCTTGCAGTCGGTAGACCCACAGTCGGCAGACCTGAAGATAGTTTTCCGTGGTTTCCCATTTTCACACCAGTTAAATGCTGCGGCTGTACCTTAATTAAGGCCACGGCTGCTTCCTTCCCACTACAAGGCCTTTCCTATCCCATCGTCACCGTAAGACGTATCTGTGTCGGTGCGATGTAAAGCAAATTGTAAGAAGAAAAAAAAACGAAAAAGAAGTGGAAGAAGCTAGAGTGGAAGAGAAATGTTGTGAAGTATCGTGTTGACGTTGGAAATGGAACTTTAGTTGCTGCGGAGCTACGAAAATGTTCAAGCTCTCGGCCGCCTGAGGGTACGTTCCTTCAAGATTCTTACACGTAGGGAACTTTGAGTTCCGGTAACCAGGAAAACCCGGTCATTAGGCCTAAAGTCAGAACTCCACGTGGTGTTTATTGAAGGCTGTCAGGAAATAAAATGAAACCTTCGACTCGCTTCTGAAAGTGGAGTCTGGAGTCACTCGGTAAAATATCCGTCAGTAATCGTAAATGGATTAGACGACACCGGATAAGACTTTCTGCTGAGTTACAACAAAATGAAAGTGGTTATTTGTTTAAATAAATAAATAAATTCTTGTAAAGTTTGTTCTTACCACAGAATTATATGCAAAGAAACAAAGCAAAATTACCAGTTTTAAAACGAGTGTCATGATTGATATGATTTCTTTATTTTTCAAGTGATTTTTATGATAAAGTGTATATTATTGTCTGTTAGCTTTTCATCGTATTCTGTTGTCATTCCAACTCGTAGAGATACTGAAAAAATAGGATTTGTTTTGAATTCGAGATTCAGTTAGTACGATGTGTGACGTTATTTAATTCGGATTTGTGGTTTTATCGACACTTTGGATTCAAATTAACTACATTCTACTGTATTTACAACGTGAGATAGGGAAAAAATTGATTTCACGAGGGCTCTGAACTTCTGATAAATTTGGGAAAATCACTTGATTTTTAGCTCTAGTTGCATTTTTTTCCAGTTTCTTGTGCAAGGTCATCTTAATGTGAACTACCCTATCTTTATTGATCAAAAGTTACTCTCTTTTTATTGCACTTGGAAGTTAACAAATACAATCGAGGACAGTAACAAATTAATTACTATCAATGAGTAGGTGACTCTTGAAAGGCAAGTGCCAAATAATCCATATTCTTCCCTGTGTATAATATGGTTACACACTTCCTCTCTTTGAATGTTATTCTTGTACAGTGCTCAAGGAAAGAATGAGTGCATGATATTTTATAATGTCCTCCCAGGTACACTTTTCTCAGAAATAACTATTTAATCCTGTTAGCGTACCTGCCTCTTACCTAGAGGCCCAGGGTTCGATTTCCGACCATGTCAGAAAGAGTATTCATCGTGCCATTCCTGGTTCTGCACATAACACTATAATTATCATTGGCGTACATCAAGCACCATAGTGGCTCTTTATAGACAATTAGCGGAAAGACCAGGAACAATAATTATAATACTGCCGTTGGTTTCTCGGCAATATGATTATTACAATTTAATTTAGTATAAGCTACATAGTCATTGACTCTGGTTTCATCGAAGTGTGTCTGTCCAATCCAGAAAGTCTCCTTGTAGGTGACGAGATTACGAATAGTGGAAGTCTTGACTTTCGACTCCTCAAGGGCCTTCCTGTTCAGTGCAGAAAAGATTTTACTGTGTTTAACAAATGATCGACATATTAACGGCGGTATTTCCCGTATTCTTCTCCTGGTGCTTTGTACTCACAGAAGGATGACGACTATGATACACTTCCCAAGTGAGGGTTGCCGTACCCTGGAAGTTGGATCATAGTCAGAGATTGCATGTCCAGGATAATCCTGTCGACCCACATTCACGTTTAACTTCTATGATCCGTTATATCAGGCTGTATTCAACTAAGATTGTCTCTATAACTATTCGCCCATACTGGTGCTTCCACTCACAATAATTGCAGGTAAACCGTAGATGGCCACAACGGGTCATTAGAAGTTGACCTCCATCTCCAAGAGCGAGCTAACAACAGAAACGACGAGATCGCCCACGATTTACCGTGCCTGTCTGCGAGGACCTTGCAAGGCTATCTTATGGCCATCAAATGCTTTACCTTTCACAAGATGGTACTGAAGGAGAGTAGGAGAGTATCAACTGCTTAATTCCAGATTCACTCCATTGAAGGACTGCACAGAAAAGGTGATACATGGAAAGTTTCAACAATTTGAATCATGCACTAAAAGTTTTCTTGTATTTCTTCCAATCTAGACACTGAGTCTTCTCATGTGTGTTGACGTGCTAACGTGCTAACAATAATAACTTTAGTTTTTCTGATACTGATATTTAAAGCGAATGTTTCTGAAATATATGAGAATTTATGCATTCTTTTCTGCATGGATCTTTCGCTGTCAGAAAATAATATAATGTCATCGGCGAATCTTGAACAAAGGATGGCAATTTCATTTGTCTCGATTCGAGGTGTTTCTGATTTTAATATTTTCACTTTTATCTCAGTGATCAGATCATAACGAAGAGGTGACAGGTAACGACATTGCAATACACTTTTTCAAATTTTACCTTTTACTCAGTGTCCAATAATTTATAACTTCAAACTTTGATTTTTATACAGATTCAATATTACTCACGTCTTTCCAATGCACTTGTACTTGGTTCATAAGTTTGAACAGTTTCTCCCAGTTAACAGTTTCAAATACTTTTTTCTAAATCTCTAAATGTAATGTGTCCCTATTTATTTCTAGTCTATTTATAAGCACAACTCTGAATGCTGTAACTGTTTCCCTTGTTGCTATTTGTGTATGAAATCAAAATTGATCGTTATCAAGTTCATGATTAACTTTTCCTTTTATTCTGTTTCTATAGTGTATGTGAATATCCTTTTATTTTTTGCTCTCCAGGTGAGATATACCACTGTTGGTCTTGTTTGTAAATGAGAACTGTTTTAATATCTACTAAATCGTCTAGAATGGCTCCAAATTCATAGCACCACACTATAATTTTGAAGAAGATTTCTTTCAAGTTCTCACCACAGTTTTGTCAGACTTTGGCTAGAAGCTCATCTAGAACTCAAGCTTTTCTTAGTTTCAGGTCTTTTAGTGCTGTTTAAACTACCGTTTCACAATTCGAGGAGCGTATTCATCTTCTAGTACCTCTTCTCTTTCGCCTGCGTATGCTTCATCTATGAGGATATTTTTTGAATATATCTTCAAAGTATTCTTTCCACCTATCAGTCATTCCGTCTTCATTTAGTAATAATACATTTCCTTGCATATCTTTAACAATATACAATTGTATTCTTGTCTTGAATTATAGTCTCATAATTTGATTGCAGGCATATTTCTTTTCCGCTTTTACAAGTCCGTGGTCGGATTCTGTGCTTCTGTTTAAGTCACTCATCCATTCATCCGCTGCTCTTTCGCCTCTCAACATTTTTCATGATATAGTTCTTTGCTTTTCTGTTTGTTCTCTGACTTTCTGTGTTTATGCTTTGGTATCAGTTCCTTTTTATTGTATCTGTCAACTATGGTTTTCCGGGTTCTAACTGTTCTTGTCCCAAGACTTCTTCTGTTGCTTGCAGCATAATTTGTTTTATTGTATCCATTGCATTGTGGTATCTTTCAGTTTTTCTGTATTCCAGAATCTTTCAGTTTTTCAGTATTCCATCGTGTTTACTTTTCCTCTGCATTCGTTTGAGTCAGCTAGTACTGGAACATTATCGCTTTCTGCATCTAATTGTAGGTAGGTGTGGTATCGCTTTATTTGATTTGAACTTGACCAGTATAAAATCAGTTTGGTATCAACTACTACCACCAGAGGCTTCCCATGTGTATCTCCTTCTCTTAAGAATTTTGAAAGATTTGTTTTTTATTATCTTACCATATTCACAGAACTAAGTATACGTACTTATCTGCCATTTTTCTTTCGTAGTCCAAATCTACCAGCCATGCTTCGATTCAGATCACTTCCTATTACAGCATTAAAATCACCCATTATATTGTTATTCGTTACATTTGTTAGTTCCATTAGGTCTTCTGCCACTTCATACATTTCTTAAACATGGTCTTCATGTTCTGATGTTGGAAAGTATACATATGCCTTTACTAGAGTGCATTTCTCATCATTTTTAATCTGTCATTTGTATGATAGGTGAGAGTAACATTCTTTGCCTATCTGTTCCATCCCTACTCCATATCTACCTTTGATATGTAAAAATGTTATTGGTTTTAAGTTCCTTAACTACTTTTAAGGTTTTCGGATATGTCAGTCGTTAAATTTCTACTGCCCTGCCATCTTGTTTCGCACAGCATCGAAATATCAATTTCTTCATGACAATTTTGAGTTCCTGCAATTTCTCTGATTTCAGACGTGTTCTTATATTCCATTTCCATAATCCCATCACTTCCTTGGCCTGCTGAGGCTTTTGCTGGATATTAATCCGCAGTACTTTCAAACTGTCATTGGTGGCTGTATTTGGGAAAGATCATGAGGTGGTATCACGTTGCCTTTCAAATTACAGTTTTACTGCCATTTAATTCATTATGAAAATAAAAGTGAATATTTAGTCACCCAATTTTAATAAATACCGGGCGAGTTGGCCGTGCGCGTAGAGGCGCGCGGCTGTGAGCTTGCATCCGGGAGATAGTAGGTTCGAATCCCACTATCGGCAGCCCTGAAAATGGTTTTCCGTGGTTTCCCATTTTCACACCAGGCAAATGCTGGGGCTGTACCTTAATTAAGGCCACGGCCGCTTCCTTCCAACTCCTAGGCCTTTCCTATCCCATCGTCGCCATAAGACCTATCTGTGTCGGTGCGACGTAAAGCCCCTAGCAAAAAAAAAAAAAAAAAAAATTAATAAATCGTATCTTCATCCGCTATCAGCAAAATTGCATCCTCCGCTATTTTCCGCCGTGTGATTACCATTTTCACTCGCCATAGAAGTCCTTTGTCTCCTTCATATGTAATCCTAAACAGGGGTTCTCCATCTTTCTCAATCGAGCTTGGAACCAGCCACCTGTCAACACATATTCCGCAGATCATTATATCTGGCATGGAATTCTATTTATTCCGTGATTTATTCCGTAGTCCGCCTCTGTGGTGTAGTGGTTAGCTGCCACCCCTGGAGGCCCGGGTTCGATTCCCGGCTCTGCCACGAAATTTGAAAAGTGGTATGAGGGCTGGAACGGGGTCCACTCAGCCTCGGGAGGTCAACTGAGTAGAGGTGGGTTCGATTCCCACCTCAGCCATCCTGGAAGTGGTTTTCCGTGGTTTCCCACTTCTCCTCCAGGCGAATGCCGGGATAGTACCTAACATAAGGCCACGGTCGCTTCCTTCCCTCTTCCTTGCCTATCCCTTCCAATCTTCCCATCCCTCCACAAGGCTCCTGTTCAGCATAGCAGGTGAGGCCGCTTGGGCGAGGTACTGGTCATTCTCCCCAGTTGTATCCCCGACCAAGAGTCTGAAGCTCCGGGACAATGCCCTTGAGGTGGTAGAGGTGGGATCCCTCGCTGTGTCCGAGGGAAAAGCCGACCCTGGAGGGTAAACAGATGATGATGATGATGATTTATTCCGTAGAGTTGAGGAAACATAGTAGTACATACTACCGTGGATGATGTGAAAAACTTAGTAAGAATTTTTAATTACCATTACAACTCGTCCTTACTTCTACCGACGAAGAACGCTTAAATCAGAATTAGCACTTCATTTATGTAAATGAGAAATGAAAGAGCAAGGGTGTGTTGTATGGTGTGACAGGAAAGTCAAGGGAGGAAGATGAGAAACTTTCTGCCATTATAAAAAAGCACTTAATCCCTTGAGAATGATTTGAATTGTATTTTAGAGTTAAAGATGAAAGTGGGCTGTCGTAGCCTACTGTAAAATTTATTTTAAGTGTGTAATATTCATATTTTATAATATTCGGTTTTTCTGTAAATATGAATTGCTTTTTCGAGATAATGAAGATATCGATACTGTTCAGCTCTGGAATGAGCTGGAAAACTGCGAATAGCGAATAGATAATAGATACCACTTCCAGGCCCTAAGGTGTTAGGAGTTCAAACTTGTACCGCTTTTACCACATTTATTTGTAAGTTTTACTCTGTCTGTTTTAACTGGTTAGTGTTCAAATAATCATCAAGTAACTGCAACACTTCTTTCTGAAATAATTTTTTGTATCTCGTCCAATCAAGGGAAAAAATCGGTTTCGGTATTGATTTTCATATATTTTTGTTACAAGTTTACATCTTCGATGTGGTTCGAACCCACTATCTCCAGAATACTGGATATCGACCGCACTTAATCGTCTGCAGCTGTCGATCTTGGTGTTTCGGTATTTTAATGAAGTAAAATAGAGTATACAATATGCCATTTAACTATTTAATGAACAGTTTAAGAAGATTATACTTGAGGCTTGAAAAGAACGCACACTGAAGATCTAATGAAGTGAAGCTGTATGTCATTCTTAAGTGTGAGGACTTAAGCAATACGTGTCGTTTAATTATTGAAATGTTTGCGTAATTGCAGTTAAAATAATCCTATTATAAAGGGAAACTGAGAATGAATTATGTTTTGATCAAAAACACTGAAATGTGTAGGTCATAAATTTGTGTTAAAAGCGGGTTTATCTTGTTATTTAGATCATTTTTCTGTAATTCATTATTCTTTTCTAGCATGATAACTCACATAAATTGAATCCAGAGCCCTTTGAATAAAATAAACACACGCAGATGAAGAAAATCTGTTAATTGGACATGGGTCCAGAAACGCTTCAATTCCATGTTAGAATTCATTTTCTACAACTCTCCACAGCAAAGTCTTTATTGATCATCGGATATGCTGATGCATATAAACATGCTAACGGAGGGAATTTTGCTATTGCTATTTGCTTTACGTCCCACTGACACAGATAAGTCATTTGGCGACGATGGGATAGGAAAGGCCTAGGAAGGGGAAGGAACTGGCCGTGGCCATTTTAAGGTACAGCCCCAGCATTTGCCTGGTGTGAAAATGGGAAACCACGGAAAATAATCTTCAGGGCTGCCGACAGTGGGGTTCTAACACACTATCTCCCGATTACTGGATACTGGCCGCACTTAAGCGACTGCAGCTATCGAGCTCGGTGAGGGAATTTTGAACATTGAAAGTGTTTCATGTAGCATGCTGGTACTTTCTGTTCCTGTGTGTTTCCCATGATTAATGTGCTGTTTACAGTTGTAGAAAATAAATTCTAACATAGAAATAAAAGGAATTTCCGGAACAATGTCCATATAATATATTTTCTTCTTCCACGTGTGAGAAATGCGTCCTAGAAGTTTGGGCTACGTTATTGTTACTCCCAGTATACTCGGCCGCGTTTGCGCCCAGGAATTAACCTGGTATTCATTTTGAGTGTAAGATGATTAAACCTTAGGTAATTTGCCTCTCCAGAATTGGATATTTCATTTCTAAATGTTTGGATTTTATGACGGGTAATCGAATCTACGGTCTTCCGGGTCAATCAACCACGCCTTTACCAACTCGGCCATAAATACCCTAGCGTAAGGTAACACTAAGTAAGGTTGGCATTACTTATCACATTCTACTTATTTAGAAAGAGTCCTGGTTGATCAGGGGCCCGTTTCCTACGCTCAACGTACAGATTCATCGTTGAATTTCGTAACTACGTTTTTTTGTCCTTCATGTAAATACAAGGTCATGGGAGATGTTTCCAACAACTTCTCGTAATAATGAGTATGAAGAATAAACTGTTATTGCACATTATTGTTATTCTACAACTGCAATACTACGTGAATAATTTACCGGCCCTCAGGCACGTGATTTGTCCTCATACGCATTAGTGTGCTGGCGTGAAAAGCATAGACACGGAGATCCATTCATGCAACTCCTCAAGCAGCCTCCAAGTTGAAAATGACGAATATTTAGTGCTACTGGTTTTATGTCCCACGCACTACGTTAACTGTTTCTGGAGATGCCGAACTACCAGAATTATTTTTGCTAGTGCCTTCACGTCGCACCGACACAGATAGGTCTTATGGCGACGATGGGATAGGAAAGGGCTAGGAGTTGGAAGGAAGCGATCGTGGCCTTAATTAAAGTACAGCCCCAGCATTTGCCTGGTGTAAAAATGGGAAACCACGGAAATCCATCTTCAGGGCTGCTGCGAGTGGGATTCGATCCCACTATCTCCCGGATGCAAGCTCACAGCTGCACGCCCCTAACCGTACGGGCAACTCGTCCGGTACCAGAATTTTGTCCCACAGGACTTCTTCCATGCACTGACGTATCATACGATATAAGGCTGGTGTATTCAAAGGCAAGTCTGCATTATTAGGCGTTTTGAATGTGATACCGTGGTCATGGCCAACGGGACATCCAGTTTTCCGTGGAGTCCAAAACATAAACATTTATGAAATCCCAGAATGCGTTGGGTGGAATTCGAACCGTAGCCACTTTGGTGAGAAACTATAGACTATGCCACTCGACTATCATGCCACGCTGGTGTACCTGAACACCCTTTATTACCACTTAGGCTCAAAAAACGAGCACCCTACTACCTAAACCACTCAGACTGGCCTTCTGAGCCCAACTTGGCTGGCTCGATCCTGGCTCAGTCAGGTGGTATTTGAAGGTGCTCAAATACGTCAACCTCATGTCGGTAGATTTTCTGGCATATAAAACAACCACTGGACAAAACTCCGGCACATCAGCGTCTCATTAAAACATAAAAATGTAGTTAGTGGGTCGTAAAAACAAATAACATTATATTTATTACTTGTTTTCTAGTGATATTTGCAAAGCTGGTGTAGCTATAGATTAAGATAGCGAACTGGTACTTCTCCAACTAATATAAGGCTGTGATGTAAGAAGATTAGATTTATAACTACTAAAATATCACTAAATCTGTTTAAATTTAGATACGTTTGAAAGTTTTGTTTTCGTCACATACAGTGATAACATATTAATCGTTTTTATCTTCAGGCTGTACTATTTTTTTGTTTGTTTTTGCTATTTGCTTTACGTCGCACCGATACAGATAGGTCTTATGGCGACGATGGGACAGGAAAGGGCTAGGACTGGAAAGGAAGCGGCCGTGGCCTTAATTAAGGTACAGCCCCAGCATTTGCTTGGTGTAAAAATTGGAAACCACGGAAAACCATCTTCAGGGCTGTCAACAGTGGGGATCGAACCCGCTATCTGCCGAATACTGCATACTGGCCGCACTTAAGCAACTGCAGCTATCAAGCTCGGATTGTTCACTTTTAGGTGAGATTGCAAAGTCATTTCCTATCAATGGTCCTCGTGAATAAGCACATTTCTTTATTCAACATTTTGAATGAGTTAGGACTAGACCGGTTTCGAATGGTAAAGTGACGCATCCGCTGGGCCGAGTGGACAGAATGTTTACGCGCTGGCCTTCTGACCCCAACTTGGCAGGTTCGATCCTGACTCAGTCCGGTGGTATGTGAAGGTGTTCAAATACGTCAGCCTCGTGTCGGTAGACTTACTGGCACATAAAAGAACTCCTGTGGGACTAAATTCTGGTAATTCTGGTACATCGGCGTTTCCGAAAACCAAAAAGGTAGTTTGTAGGACGTAAATCCAATACCATTATTATTATTATTATTATTATTATTATTAATATTATTATTATTATTATTATTATTATTATTATTATTATTATTATTATTATTATTATTATTGTACCGGTTGGTACACCTATACGCCGCACATTTGAATTTTCCGCCTTAAGTAATCCCCTACAGAAGAAACTCTGAACTTTAAAATCTGAATCAATTCTACTGTTTCTTAAAATATGTCACTACTGTAAATTGTGTAATTTTGAAGTTTTCTGAACTGTGTCAATTGCGACGTGTTTTTGTTTGCTATCTAGCAAAAAGTGTGGACATCCTCTTCTAGATGTCACTGCCTAAGAACTATAATTGTGCACCCTGGTGCGAAGTGAAGGAACTCTTTTTGAAGAAATTTGGTATTCATAAGTTTGTTCTTTGTTAAGAGGCGGCCGGAGTCAGTTCTAGATTCACATTTTATTTCAAAATATCGCCACTAGTCTCGTTGCTGTCGACAGCTAACTCCACTGATAGTTACATCGCGGGTGCATAGATGGCACTAAAGGGGCCCATTCACAGTCGAGCGGGTTGGCGAGCCCGTTCGTGACCTTGGTCGCACTGACCGGCTCGAAGGTGTATGGGGGGTTGTTGAGGGTTGGGCTCGAGGTTGGGTCCGTGTTGGCGGTTCGACTGCTAAACCAGCGAACCCGACCGGTTCGCCAACCCGTCAGTGTGTGTATGGCCACTACCTGACCGGCTCACTGTGGTTTCGTCTGTAGCTTAATTTGGTTTCTGTGTGAGTTAATTAGGCCTACCTCAAATAACTGACTTTTGAGAATAATAAGCAGTTCCGGGAAGAATTTATTGAAATGTACCGGGCGAGTCCTGGAGCTTTCCCTTCCTTGCGTCACGCAATGCCTTCCATGTGTTAGTGCGACATTCGAACGCTAATAATAATAACAACAATAACAACAACAATAATAATAGTAATAATAGTAATAGTAATAGAAGAAGAAGAATCCATGGTCTCCCGATACTCTCGTACAAATATTATTAGCCTATAGACCATTGTGCTATGACATATGACTCGCGCCTCTGCACTTAACTTGTTAATACTGTAAGTAGGCAATGTATCATACATTACTACAGTAGTGGAATTTTCTGTGTGTCATAAGTAGTAGTGAAATAACATTTCCCAAACTAATCACTTTCAAAAGAATATTACGTTTGTTTTATAAAAACTATCTTATAATACATCATCATCATCATCATCACCATCATCATCTGTTTACCCTCCAGGTTCAGTTTTTTCCCTCGGACTTAGCGAGGGATCCCACCTCTACCGCCTCAAGGGCAGTGTCCTGGAGCTTCAGACTCTTGGTCGGGGGATACAACTGGGGAGTATGACCAGTACCTCGCCCAGGCGGCCTCACCTGCTATGCTGAACAGGGGCCTTGTGGAGGGATGGGAAGATTGGAAGGGATAGGCAAGGAAGAGGGAAGGAAGCGGCCGTGGCCTTAAGTTAGGTACCATCCCGGCATTCGCCTGGAGAAGTGGGAAACCACGGAAAACCACTTCCAGGATGGCTGAGGTGGGAATCGAACCCACCTCTACTCAGTTGACCTCCCGAGGCTGAGTGGACCCCGTTCCAGCCCTCGTACCACTTTTCAAATTTCGTGGCAGAGCCGGGAATCGAACCCGGACCTCCGGGGGTGGCAGCTAATCACGCTAACCACTACACCACAGAGGCGGCTCTTATAATACATCACAATCAAAATTGTGTAGGCCCACTTACGTGCAAATATTCCAACTGCAACGTATCGAAGATTGCCAAACACGTCTCAGGAATGATTTTTCCAAGTAGCTGAGGAGATATTACACTGCTAAATTTCAGGTCTTCATAACTTTTCCCTGTCGCTAGAAATCGCAATGACCGAGCTCGATAGCTGCAGTCGCTTAAGTGCGGCCAGTATCCAGTATTCGGGAGATAGTAGGTTCGAACCCCACTGTCGGCAGCCCTGAAGATGGTTTTCCGTGGTTTCCCATTTTCACACCAGGCAAATGCTGGGGCTGTACCTTAATTAAGGCCACGGCCGCTTCCTTCCCACTCCCAGCCCTTCCCTGTCCCACCGTCGCCATAAGACCTATCTGTGTCGGTGCGACGCAAAAAAACAAAAAAAAAAAACAAAAAAAAAAAAAAACACGCAATGTTACAATTAACCTCTCTTCAGCACAGATGGTATCTCTCATGTGTGTCTCCTGTTTCTCTATGTTTGGCCGAATCAACTCCAACAGTTTTTCGCAAAAACTGTCGCTATCCATACGCAGAAAGTTCTTATAATCTGCAGGTTCTTGTACGCACAGAGTTCTTAATAGGCTAACGTGTGAAAATCCTAGTTTATCTCTCAACCATCCCTTCATTCACACACGTTTCTTCTTTACTTCATCATTGCACAAATTCTGCAACAGCTACAGCCACTTTGGAATGTTTTCGTTGGGCCATAACAAAAACTTTTTTTTGCTAGTGGTTTTACGTCGCACCGACACAGATAGGTCTTATGGCGACGATGGGATAGGAAAGGCCTAGGAGTTGGAAGGAAGCGGCCGTGGCCTTAATTAAGGTACAGTCCCAGCATTTGCCTCGTGTGAAAATGGAAAACCAAGGGAAAACCATCTTCAGGGCTGCCGACAGTGGGATTCGAACCCACTTTCTCTATAACAAAAACTAGGCAATGCACGTACTATTTGCAATACAGACTGGCGGACTGGTCCGCCAACGGGTTCGCCAGTGTATGGTCACCGTCGAGCCAGTCGGGTTCGGGGTGTGGATTTTATACATGGACGGGCTCGCCAACCGGCTCGACTGTGAATGGGCCCCTTAAGACAGGCCAAGGCCGAGCGAGCGATTCCCCTCTCACCCTCCAGCGTCACATAGTCTGTCACCAGGAAGTTGTGATACAGTACTTGCACGGAGCTGATGGTGTTGACATTTGTACGGAATGCGAAACATTCCAGGAAATTATTGAGCATGGGTTAGTGCTGAGCAAAACAGTCAAAATAAGGTACTGTTTCCGACAAATATGAATGAAATGGCGTATGGCTTTTAGTGGCGGGAGTGTCCGAAGACAAGTTCGGCTCGCCAAGGTCTTTTGATTTGACGCCCGTAGGCGACCTGCGCGTCGTGATGAGGTTGAAATGTTGATGGAGACGACACATACACCCAGCCCCCATGCCAGAGAAATTAACCAATTATGGTTAAAATTCCCAACCCTGCCGGGAATCGAACCCGGGACCTCTGTGACCAAAGGCCAGCACGCCGGACACTTTCCGATGTTGAAATGAAGTAGAGCATCAATCCCGTCCCCGCCTCACGTTTTTCCCTGTACCGGCCAGTCAGTGATACATAATTCGTATAATTCTATCCAATGAAAATACAAACTGATATAACAGAAGTTAATTCATTTACGAATTTTTTAGTCACACAGTGATACTTTGGACATACGATAAATATTATAACGCGACCAAGAACGGAATTTTCCAACAACCCTGAGTAAAAAAAGAGCCTTACAAATTTATAACAGTTTTTTCCTCTTGGAAACAAACAGTTCTGAAATATATAAACAATGTATAAAACATCCCATTTCATATTGTGTTAAAATTTGAATTCGATAAAATAACTTGTTTTCGGAGACACAGAGGTGCCGGAATGTTGTCCCGCAAGAGTTCTTTAACGTGTCGACCTTCCAATACCACCGCCCTGAGCCAGGATCGAACCTGCCAAGGGGCAGAAGGCCTGCGTTCCATCCTTCGAGCCGTTGTGAGAGTCTCTTTGTCTTTACAAAGACGGATTTGAAGTCGTATGTTTTCGTATAAGTTTTAAATAATAAATGTTACAGCATCTAAATATCCATTAGTTCTGTATTTCATGACTTGAGTGGAGTGTAATTAGAGTAACTACTAAGCTCAAAAATATACCACTTCATTCTCGCTCTCGGTGACGTCAGGCGCTTTAGCCAATAGCAACGCTGCTCACCGGAATGACCTATCTGACCTGTGAGTTATTCCAGTTACGTTGGATAACCCAATTTCCAAGAAATACAAGGACTGTAAACGACGGTTTTGTATACCTACCCGTTATGAAACTCGGAAACGGTGCTGGTAAAGAACGCAACAGCTGAGGGGCACTGCAACTTCCCTCTGTAGGTGGGGGTAGTAGAATAACACCCACAGTATCCCCTGCCTGTCGTAAGAGGCGACTAAAGCGGGCCCCATAGGCTCTGAACTTGGGAGTCTGGGTTGGCGACCACAGAGCCTTTAGCTGAGTCCTAGCTTTATTTCCACTTACTTGTGCCGGGCTTCTCACTTTCATACATCCTTCTTCTTCAAGTGACATCTCTTTTTTTTTTTTTTGCTAGTTGCTTTACGTCGCACAGACACAGATAGGTCTTATGGCGACGATGGGGCAGGAAAGGGCTAGGAGTGGGAAGGAAGCGGCCGTGGCCTTAATTGAATCGATTATTTCAGAAAGCAGTCAAGTGCCAAAAAAATGGAAAAATGAGTTATACGCACATTTTGGTGCTGAAACCAGTCAAGAAACGTCGTCCTATAATAGTCAGGCATTACGTTGAATTTCGTATTGAGTTCAGAAACCAGTTAAGTGACACCGCTTGGCTGGTTTCTGCGATAAACTGCTGGTACCTTTCCGGTTGGCGCTGCTGTTCTGAATCCAGAATAACCAGTTGTTCATCTGTTTTTGTTGTCATTGTTGTGTTTCTGGAATCGCATGTTCCTAGTTTTGTGAACAACTGATTCAAAAAGTGTTTCTTTTGTTCAGTGCAGTGTTTTTTATATTCTTAGTAATATGCCTCACCTCTGTGGTGTAGTGGTTAGTGTGATTAGCTGCCACCCCCAGAGGTCCGGGTTCGATTCCCGGCTCTGCCACGAAATTTGAAAAAGTGGTACGAGGGCTGGAACGGGGTCCACTCAGCCTCGAGAGGTCAACTGAGTAGAGGTGGATTCGATTCCCACCTCAGTCATCCTAGAAGTGGTTTTCCGTGGTTTCCCACTTCTCCTCCAGGCAAATACCGGGATGGTACCTAACTTAAGGCCACGGCCGCTTCCTTCCCTCTTCCTTGCCTGACCCATCAAATCTTCCCATCCCTACACAAGGACCCTGTTGAGCATAGCAGGTGAGGTCGCCTGGGCGAGGTACTGGTCATTCTCCCTAGTTGTATCCCCCGACCCAAAGTCTGAAACTCCAGGACACTGCCCTTGAGGCGGTAGAGGTGGGATCCCTCGCTGAGTCCGAGGGATAAACCGACACTGGAGGGTAAACAGATTAAGAAGAAGAAGTGATATGTCTGAAAATTCAGAAGCGGGTTCGAATCCCACTGTCGGCAGCCCTGAAGATGGTTTTCCGTGGTTTCCCATTTTCACACCAAGAAAATGCTGTGGTTGTAACTTAATTGAGACCACGGACGCTTCCTTCCAACTCCTAGGCCTTTCCTATCCCGTCGTCGCCATAAGACCTATCTGTGTCGGTGCGACGTAAAGCCACTACTGGAGCAAAAATAAATCAGAAGACGAACCTGTATCTAAAAAGGAAACGAGGAGTGGTAGACAAACAAACTCACACGCGTAATATTATTCGGAATGCAAGGGTAAAAGGAGAAGGTTATATTTCTTACTCAGACAAGGAAGTACCTGGTCTGAGCCCTACATTATTCTTTGTTATTGTTTGTTTTAGGTGCCCATCAATATCAAGAAGATACGTGAACTAAATGCCTTAAAACCTCACCTGGTGGAATATGAATACTTTTATGACAGCATTTTACAATGACCTACTGCAGAGACAGAATGTGCTGTGGAGTTTGTTTATGCGGATTGATTACCTCCTGTCATGATGAGCAGGCATTGCTGAATCCATCCTTTTGTATCAGCAATACAGTCTAAACCTTTCAAATATGTTTTTTTTAACAAATATGGAGTTTATGACAAAATCCCTTCAAAATTCAAGAATCATCCCATAAAAATATGTTTGCAACACTCGTTTATTTCAGAAACCAGTAAGTGGAAATTTGTTCCGGTTTTTTTTATGGCAAAGTTAATAAGCACAACATATTTTTCCTTAGATAGAAATTATTAATAGATATAATACTTTCAAGCTAAAATATTAAAACCCCTACCGTCAGGCCCCGATTTCAAGTAGTTAATGCACTGGGCAAACAATATTTAGCCGCCCGCCCCTCTGCTCGTTCTATAAAATAATTAAATATTACAAGATTATGAGTTTTTAAACAACACATTATGCAAATACAGTTAATTCTCATAATTAAAGTTATCAAGCCAAATAAAGATAACAGCCAAATAAGAATGAGGCTGTTTTTATTGTTATTTAAAAAGCCGTTGGTTCAGTTTGATAGTTTGTATGTAAGTAAATAATTTTAGAAATAAGACACGTTTTCTTCATAAAATTTAAATATATAGATTAAATTCAGGTTTTAAAGTTAGAATAGTTTAAAGTGTTTTATATAGTCTAATAAAATAATTGGAATAATTTGTGGAATGAAAAAGTAATTTGAATGTAATGAATTTAAGACGTAATTCACGCAGGCCATAATTACTCGATCCGCCGGCCGCCGACCCTCAAAAACTGGCGCCCTGGGCAAATGACCAGTCCGCCCATTTGTAAATCGGGGCCTGCCTACCGTAACATATTGTCTGATGCTAGACAGTTTCTTTCATTTTCCCAAAAATGACAGATTTGGCGCTTGACTTGTTTCTGAAATAATCGATTCAATTAAGGTGCAGCCCCAGCATTTGCTTGGTGTAAAAATGGGAAACCACGGAAAACCATCTTCAGGGCTGCCGTTCGTGGGGTTCGAACCTGCTATCTCCCGAATACTGGATACTAGCCGCACTTTAGCGACTGCAGCTATGGAGCTCGAGTTTTAAGTATCTAGAACCGCCACTGCCCATATTGTAATAGGCTACAACTGAAAGAGGAACAACATATATTTATAACAATTTATTCTTATTCTACTAAACCTTAAAATAGCTTTATAATGAACCCATAATTCTACGGTGAGAAAAATTTTTATTTTTCTCAAATATTTATTTGGTATTCAGAAACTACTGTATGTTTGAGGGCAGCCATTTTGCGCTCCCAAGAGCCCGATGTTGCGTGGGAAGTTCTTCCTTACGGCGAGCTCGTGGATTGCCGGGACACCTCGGTGGAGCTCGAGTGCCCGACAATTCTTTTAATCCATGGAATTCTGCAGAATGAGGGATTTTGATAATATAGTAAATAATGAAATAAATAAGCAAAATTATTCATACACCCTCTGTGAAGGTAGAGACACCAGGGAAAATTTTAAGTGCAGTTAAGCCCAAGTACATGGTAGCGTGAGACCAGCGAACTAGCTACACGTGCCAAGGTCATGGAAGGAAGAAAACGCGCGAAACGCACGGGCAGAAACAATTTATTTCTCCTGTTGTGAGTGTAGAAAAATTATAAAATTAACATCGAACATAAGTGCAAGTCTGTCCGGAGTTCTGGGACAAGTCTTATCAAAATTGGTCTATTAGAAGCAAATTTGGCAGATTTCACAACCAAGACTCATAGAGGGGATAGCGTCCTTCCGGAAATTATAAAAGAAACCCCCACCGTAGATTTTTCAGTGTCGATCTGGAACTCGAAGCCGCGGGAGCTTGGGCCCGTCGTCATTAGAATTTCGCGCCAGATTGACCGACAATAATTCAATACATGTTCGTGGCTAAGGTCCATATACTTAGTTAAGAAGAAAAGTGATTGGAGGAGTTCTGAACGTTTGCAGACGAACTGGGAAGGTGTAGGCTGGTTGAAAAATACACAGCAGATTTTATTTTTATCATTTCGTGTACTCTTGTAAGTGAAGAAGGTCTGGGGGAAGCGATTCAAAATAGTTCTACTCCCTTATCGGCCGAACACCTGTTCTTATTGAAACAACGGGGAGAGAAACCACTCTGGGAAACGCATCAGACAGTTATAGTCGACTGCAGAACGAGGGAAGTTCGTGGTGCAAGTTACAGAGAAAGTGCATTATTTATATGGTAATTTTAATCTCGTGTGTGTGAAGGGTAGTGTTTGGATGAGTGAGTTTTTGAAAATGAAAATGTTATCTGTGAAAATGAGTGGCTAAGTACGAGGTTGCTGGTGATGATGTAATCAGAATGCTGAGAATGTCACCAATGTGCAGGTCTGTCTATTTTATATTATGTTGTAGTTAGTTAGTTAGTTACTGTCTGTCCTAACCAAATTTTCCAGATGATTGTCGGGTGATATTCGTAATTATCAGGCGAAAGGCGTTGTAAATTTTGGTCAGCGTGTGAAAATTTCAGTGTGTAAAGTTCATGTCAAGAATGGTAACATGCGACGCTTAAAATTTTTGTGTTGAGATGAGATATCATTCAAAGTGCGGATTTGTGAACGTTATAAGTGTAAATTTGTCGTGGCGAATATTGTAATTTCAGGTGTCAGTTGCATTCAGAAATGCTGGTCAATAATAATAACAATAATAATAATAATAATAATAATAATAATGTTTACCGCGGGATAAGGAAATTCCTCTCTGTTAAATTACATTTAACCAGTTATTTTTACAAGGATCGTAAGCATATTTAGATAATGTCTATAAAATTTGTTAGAGTCACAGTCATTAATGGGAAGGAAATTTTGAGACATCGTGTATACTTGAATTGCGAAAGGTCGATGTGTGCTCTTGGATTCTTGAGGCTCGAGATTCTTAATAATAGTAAAGTAAGAGATGTGTTTAATAATGGTTGTCGTTTTCACCAGGGGATCGATGTATGAAAAAGGATCTTGAAGGAAAAGGAATTGAGAGCGATGAATTGATATGTATGTGGAGACGAGATAGATGGAAGTAATACCGCTGGAAAGCGAGGAGAAAGAGTGTTGAGACAAGCTGTATTTTTGTAGAGGAAGTATTTAGGAACAGGCTGTGTGAGGCAGGCTGTATTGTTTTCCGCAATCAATCCGAATTTGAGATGACTATGATGTGAAGCATTGTGAAATTTATAGAAAGATTCCAAGTGAAAACGACTCTTGTAAAATGTTAAAGTCTGGGTAGTACACATCCAGTGATCTATGTTGCGTAAAGCCCGCATGGATGATAAGAGAATGAACGATCTCCAGGATCAAAGAGTACTTTGGACACACGGTTGGGTTATATTTAATTTGTTCACTGGAGAGGTCATGGATAAGATGGTTGGAATTGATGATAGGCGATCTGAGAATTTCGAATGCGGTGGTGATGATTATTATTTTGAAGGCATCCACTAAAAGGGTACACGTGTGTTGGGAATTTTCATTTGCTTCCCTAACACGTCAGTGCACAGGCTGAGATTGTGTTCGAGGTGGAGAACCGTTCGTCACGTCTATTTATTTTTGAGTTCACATATTATAATGAGGTAGACACTTACTGTATTTTTCGAGAGGTAGACACTTGCTGTATTTCGACTTGCATTCATTTGATAATAGAGACGTGGGTTCCGTCGTGCGTATTTGTGTGACGAAATCTAGTGTTAAATATCAGAGTTGTTTGAGAATTGCATTTCGCCTGATATGTTAAGGGAGGCGTAGTACGACCCACTTTGACGCCCGACGATAGATTTAGGACGTCACGTGTTTATTCTTGGAGTCATTGATGATGAGACGTCCTAGGTCACGCCCGACGATAGAATTTGGAAGGCATCATGTACATAATGATTAGGTTTAGGGTGTACAGATTTCAAGTGAGCCCGACGATAGGTCTGGGATGGTAGCTGTACACACTCAAGTCTCAGTTTAGATGTGTTTCTTTTGTTTCTTTTGTGAAGTGGCCTGGAGGAAGGTAGCGGTTACAGTACGATATGATTTATTGTAGAGGGTCTATGCGAAGCTCTCATTGAGATAACGGGACTGCTGTTGGCAAACGAGGGCTGTCCAAGTGTGGGACATCGACCCGATCTAGATTAAATATTTTTACTGTGTTTCTTCGTGCGTGTTAGGCTGTATGACTTCGAGATGTTAATTTATTTTTACGGACTTTATTGTTTCCTCGTCTTGACGTCCGTTTTTCGTTGATAGTGTGCATATTGACACTCAGTGTTTTAGAATGAGACTTGAGTTGCGAATGCGGTTTCGATTCGTCAGCCAGTAATTTATATTATTTTCATCTTGTCGTATTTTCATTCTTATTCTTAGTTAGAATAAGTAAGTAATCACTTTACCAGTAGTGTGTTGGGACAGACAGTAAATAGAGAGATCTGTACTGGTAGCATTGTTTTTCAAGGGAAAGAATTCCTTAAAATTGTAGTAAATTTTTGGCGTGGACTGGTAAATTTATTAAGCATAATAAACCCATTTCTAACCTGAAAATCGGTTCAATAACAATATTTTCAAGTGACTTTTCACTTTTTGATTAACTTCAGTGTTTGGCATTTCTTCTAGATGCATGATTAGTAAGTGTTTCCTGCATTTCGCAGTTTTGTTCCTTTAGAACGACTTAACGTAAGATCCTCCCGGATCATGTTGTTGTTGGTTCCTTCCGAACAGCTGTTTGGGGGTGATGCACGTTTAGCATCGGGATTACCTTATCACTTAAGGGTGTCATGAATGACAAATACATGGTGGAATTTTATTTCAACTGTGAATGATGCCATTAACTTGTAGTGAACACCATGCTTTCCCATAATATTTCGCAACCTATCCAAAGCAACTGATAGTCAGTTTGGTTCGATTAAGGGTCCATTCGGCGGATGTTCCGTATCCGTGAAGGGTATTTGACTGGTGGATAACCTTAATTAAGAGAAAATCAGGCGTTCTACTTGTTGAAAGTCAGATTTTCCACGGAGCGTGTGGATTAACTCTCAGTTCTCGTTGGGAATAATAGGTGCCCGGTTTTCAGGTCTTCCCTTTTTCAGTTTCAGTTTCGCTGTCCACTAACATATTAGCTTCTCCGAAGCAACTCTTCGACATTGGGAGAAACGAAGTGACGTTATGTAATGTGACTGTGTTTGGAACTTTTCAAAAATCAATAATTAATTTTTTTTTATATTTTTGTGGCAAGAATGCATATTAAATTAACGATGTTATCGTGCTCTTTCAGTTTAATAAAAGTTAGTAAGCACATTTTTGCTCCTCATTTCAAGTAGTTAGGCTCTCTTCTGAACCCCATCGTTTGGTTAAGATCGTGACCGAATTTATTCCCGCAACGACCCAAGATTTAAGAGTTCTAAATTGTTCTACTGTAGCAGCCGTGGCCGACCAACGATGGAATGGTAAGTTCAAGGGTTCAGTAGAAGTGACGCACCAACTGTGGGGCTTAATGTCACGATAACGATGAGGAGCCCAAAGTCACGATAACGATACGATGCCACGATAACGATAATGAAATTATCCATTGAAAATAAATGTTAGAAAAATATAAAATAATGTTGAGGCCTAAGCCACATTATAAATAATACAAGCGGGTGAGAACTATGGCTGAGCCACAGTTAAACGAATTATGCCCAATGAGAGTGCTAGATATTAACACGTTTAATGAGGAGCGTAACTACTTGGTAAATAATAATAATAATAACAGTCACAATGCATTTTAGGAAATCAGTATTTAAAGCTGTATTGAAGCTTATGTCATGTTGCCAATATAAATTTTGGAAGTGGTAATGCTGAATTACATTCAAAGTTTATGCGTTAACATGTTTTTTGTTTAATTAATTTACGGAAGCGAAACCATTTGGGATATTTATCCAGAGTAACTTATTAACTTCAGATTTTCTTTTTATTAAACGAGTTTGTGATACCAGCCATGTAAACAAAATTTTATAAGACAACTGTTGGAATGTTGTCAGTTTCGGTATTAAAGTATAATAGCGTGTGTATGTGAAAACGCAGTAGATAGTGAATTCTTTCCCTAGTAGTTTGGAGTATTCTGGTTGCATCAACAGCCAGCGTACTCATTATTGTATTCTTTGTGGTATTGTGAGATGGAAGGTCAGGTGACCGTGGATCTGCTAAGGCAGGTGATGGAAGAAATGAGTAGTAAATTGAGAGAGGACATTAATGACATTAAAGTCCAGAATGAGAATTTGGATGGTAAGATGGAGATGTTAAATATTAAGACAAATGAGAAGTTGGATAGTAAGATAGATAGTTTGGATAGTAAGTTGAGAGAGGACATGAAAGTTCATAATGAGAGTTTGAGGGAGGACACGAAAGTCCAGAGTGAGAATTTGAGAGAGGACATGAAGGCTCATAATGAAAGTTTGGATGGTAAGATTGAGGAGTTACAGAGTAGTATTGAGGATACCCAGGCTAGGTGTAAAGAGTCTAGTGATGAGTTGAAGGCTGGATTGAAGAACGTAGTTCAGGAGACACACACTATGTGCACCGAACTTAAAGAGGAAGTTAGGGGTGAGATAGGTAAACTCAACCAGCGTTTTGATGACAGCCGAGTGGAAATTAGGGACGAAATTGACAAACAATTTGCGGAAGTGCAGGTCAGTTTAAAGAACGATTTCGACAAACAGTTTTCTAAAATCCATGACAGTTTAAAAACCGATATGGACAAGCGTTTTGACGAAAGCCACGACATGTACAGTAGGTTATGCGATAGTCAGGATGAGATGAGAAAGGAACTTGACAAGCATTTACTATAGAGCCAGGCGGCGCATAAACAGCTGATTGACAGTCAGGTTGAATTTAAGGACGACATTACACAACAGGTCGTAGAGATGCGGATCTCCAGTGATAAGGAAAAGGGGAAAACGCTAACCATAATAGAGGAACAACGTCAAATATTATCTGCGGACATTTAGTCACTGAACAACAAGGTAGATAAAATTAGTGTGGAATTGGAGAGTCAGGTATTGTCAAAAACCGAAACCATGGAGAAGAAACTGTTGCAAGTTAATGAGGAAGCAATTAGTAAACTCCAAGCGGCTAATGAGGACTCCGAAATTTTAATTAAAGAAATTCAAGAGGAGTTAGTTGAAATGAAAAATGAACATACCAGGGAATTCAATGACAGGCAAATTAGTATAGAACAGGATTTAAGGGAAATCACGTCAGCCCAGGAAGAGACAGACAAGAAAGTTGGGTTCATTAAGAGCGAAGTGAGCAGTTGGATTAGCAGCGTGGTAGATATGCAGTCCAAGGTGGACAAAGTATTAAGTCAAACCTCGACAGCTGTTAACTCTGACCTCAGTGGTCAATTGCCAAATATCAATCATGTTAATAATAACGGTCAGAGCTCGAATGTAGATACCAGTCGATCTCAAAGCTCAGGGGTCACCAACGTTATTAACATGATCAAGTTACATGAGGACCAGCCTAAGAAATTTAATGGAGGTCCACATACCACGCCGAAGGGGTTCCTTAAGGATCTCAGTGAGTACATCCGGGACGCCAAGACTCCTGAGGAACGTCAGTTGAGGGTAGCTGAAAGATATTTAGAGGGGGCACCACTTTTATGGTTTAAAGGCTTCCGATACCACTTTGATACCTTTGATGAATTCCAGAGGGCGTTTCTCAATAAATTTTGGAGTACGGAAATTCAGCAGAGTCTTAGATTAGAGCTATACTCACGTCGGTATACTGCAATAGGCCCTACAAAGTTCAGTGAATACTTTATTGCACAAATGGTAAAGTTCAGAGAACTTGAGGCGCCGCCCTCGGAGCAAGAGTTGGTACAGGCCATCCAGAAGCAGTTACCTCCCGAAGTACAAAGGATGCTCATTGCATCAAAGGTAGAGACCCCCATGCAGGCAGAAATGATCCTTAGGCAATTGGATCATACCCATAATCAAATAGCACCCAGAGGGGGACGATCGCACGAGCAACATGTAAACACTGTTAGCCAGGTTCCAGAGGGAAGTCCAGAGGCACCTGAGCAGGGGAAACCACAGTCGACTGAGCGGAGGCGTGAGTTTCGCAATAACTGGGAACCCTCGCATCCACGAAATGAGGATTGGAAAAGGCGTAGGGGTAATTGGAATTATCCACAAAGGAGGAACCCTTACTGGAGGCGATACGATGGGGACAGAGAAAACCAGAGGAATTTCAGGAATGGACTTAATAACCGCAGGGACTGGGGAAATAATCGAACCCAGAACTTCCGCCGTGATGAGGATGAACGGTACCGTGAACGTGTTCAGTACACCGACGGGTTAAGGAAGGACCACGAAAGGAAAAAATGGCAGGGGGCTATACAGCGCCAGGACGTCAACACCGATTGTTTCGGGGCTGAAAGTCTGGAATTCCAGAAGGACAGGCAAGACCAACGAAACTCCGGTCTGAACCCGTTTGCGCCAGATTTTGAGCAGGAGTCAATGTCTACTCTTGATAGAAGAAAAACAACTTCAAATTCCCAGTAGGAAAAGGTTCAGAGTCTTTCATCCCAGATTCTGAAGGAAAGACAACCAAATGACGCACATAACATCAGTAACATCAAGAAACAGACTCCGAGCAACTCCCAATTAAATGAAGACAGCAACCCAACGAATTTAAAGGTTTATCATAGAGCCGAAGAAAGAATTCCACTACAGGATGACGCAGCCTTACCAGCTGGGGAAATGGTCACCGAAGAAGAAGAAGAAGAAGAAGAGGTACAACCCGTAAATATGATCGTCACGTCGAGAGGAAGACAGGTCGAGGCACCACTCCGAGGACAGGCAAGCAGTCGGAGTAAAGAAGAGGAAGACGCTGAATGTTTACAATGTTCATTCTTAAGAGAAGACTTTATTGATGACATCTGCAACGCAATTCTATTGTTGGAAGAAGAAAACAGGGAAATACGTGAAAGTAACAGAGCCCTACGTCAAGAGTGAGATCGGCTGGGAAATTTTACGTAGAATCATGGTTCATTTGTATCAAAATTCCCATGTACAATTCAGAATTTTGAAGGAATATATCTGTTTAAATATTTCCCCTTTCTGGGTAAACATTTCGTCGTTGTAGGTGGATTATGAACCCATAATTCTACGGTGAGAAAATTTTTTATTTTTCTCAAATATTTATTTGGTATTCAGAAACTACTGTATGTTTGAGGGCAGCCATTTTGCGCTCCCAAGAGCCCGATGTTGCGTGGGAAGTTCTTCCTTACGGCGAGCTCGTGGATTGCCGGGACACCTCGGTGGAGCTCGAGTGCCCGACAATTCTTTTAATCCATGGAATTCTGCAGAATGAGGGATTTTGATAATATAGTAAATAATGAAATAAATAAGCAAAATTATTCATACACCCTCTGTGAAGGTAGAGACACCAGGGAAAATTTTAAGTGCAGTTAAGCCCAAGTACATGGTAGCGTGAGACCAGCGAACTAGCTACACGTGCCAAGGTCATGGAAGGAAGAAAACGCGCGAAACGCACGGGCAGAAACAATTTATTTCTCCTGTTGTGAGTGTAGAAAAATTATAAAATTAACATCGAACATAAGTGCAAGTCTGTCCGGAGTTCTGGGACAAGTCTTATCAAAATTGGTCTATTAGAAGCAAATTTGGCAGATTTCACAACCAAGACTCATAGAGGGGATAGCGTCCTTCCGGAAATTATAAAAGAAACCCCCACCGTAGATTTTTCAGTGTCGATCTGGAACTCGAAGCCGCGGGAGCTTGGGCCCGTCGTCATTAGAATTTCGCGCCAGATTGACCGACAATAATTCAATACATGTTCGTGGCTAAGGTCCATATACTTAGTTAAGAAGAAAAGTGATTGGAGGAGTTCTGAACGTTTGCAGACGAACTGGGAAGGTGTAGGCTGGTTGAAAAATACACAGCAGATTTTATTTTTATCATTTCGTGTACTCTTGTAAGTGAAGAAGGTCTGGGGGAAGCGATTCAAAATAGTTCTACTCCCTTATCGGCCGAACACCTGTTCTTATTGAAACAACGGGGAGAGAAACCACTCTGGGAAACGCATCAGACAGTTATAGTCGACTGCAGAACGAGGGAAGTTCGTGGTGCAAGTTACAGAGAAAGTGCATTATTTATATGGTAATTTTAATCTCGTGTGTGTGAAGGGTAGTGTTTGGATGAGTGAGTTTTTGAAAATGAAAATGTTATCTGTGAAAATGAGTGGCTAAGTACGAGGTTGCTGGTGATGATGTAATCAGAATGCTGAGAATGTCACCAATGTGCAGGTCTGTCTATTTTATATTATGTTGTAGTTAGTTAGTTAGTTACTGTCTGTCCTAACCAAATTTTCCAGATGATTGTCGGGTGATATTCGTAATTATCAGGCGAAAGGCGTTGTAAATTTTGGTCAGCGTGTGAAAATTTCAGTGTGTAAAGTTCATGTCAAGAATGGTAACATGCGACGCTTAAAATTTTTGTGTTGAGATGAGATATCATTCAAAGTGCGGATTTGTGAACGTTATAAGTGTAAATTTGTCGTGGCGAATATTGTAATTTCAGGTGTCAGTTGCATTCAGAAATGCTGGTCAATAATAATAACAATAATAATAATAATAATAATAATAATAATAATAATGTTTACCGCGGGATAAGGAAATTCCTCTCTGTTAAATTACATTTAACCAGTTATTTTTACAAGGATCGTAAGCATATTTAGATAATGTCTATAAAATTTGTTAGAGTCACAGTCATTAATGGGAAGGAAATTTTGAGACATCGTGTATACTTGAATTGCGAAAGGTCGATGTGTGCTCTTGGATTCTTGAGGCTCGAGATTCTTAATAATAGTAAAGTAAGAGATGTGTTTAATAATGGTTGTCGTTTTCACCAGGGGATCGATGTATGAAAAAGGATCTTGAAGGAAAAGGAATTGAGAGCGATGAATTGATATGTATGTGGAGACGAGATAGATGGAAGTAATACCGCTGGAAAGCGAGGAGAAAGAGTGTTGAGACAAGCTGTATTTTTGTAGAGGAAGTATTTAGGAACAGGCTGTGTGAGGCAGGCTGTATTGTTTTCCGCAATCAATCCGAATTTGAGATGACTATGATGTGAAGCATTGTGAAATTTATAGAAAGATTCCAAGTGAAAACGACTCTTGTAAAATGTTAAAGTCTGGGTAGTACACATCCAGTGATCTATGTTGCGTAAAGCCCGCATGGATGATAAGAGAATGAACGATCTCCAGGATCAAAGAGTACTTTGGACACACGGTTGGGTTATATTTAATTTGTTCACTGGAGAGGTCATGGATAAGATGGTTGGAATTGATGATAGGCGATCTGAGAATTTCGAATGCGGTGGTGATGATTATTATTTTGAAGGCATCCACTAAAAGGGTACACGTGTGTTGGGAATTTTCATTTGCTTCCCTAACACGTCAGTGCACAGGCTGAGATTGTGTTCGAGGTGGAGAACCGTTCGTCACGTCTATTTATTTTTGAGTTCACATATTATAATGAGGTAGACACTTACTGTATTTTTCGAGAGGTAGACACTTGCTGTATTTCGACTTGCATTCATTTGATAATAGAGACGTGGGTTCCGTCGTGCGTATTTGTGTGACGAAATCTAGTGTTAAATATCAGAGTTGTTTGAGAATTGCATTTCGCCTGATATGTTAAGGGAGGCGTAGTACGACCCACTTTGACGCCCGACGATAGATTTAGGACGTCACGTGTTTATTCTTGGAGTCATTGATGATGAGACGTCCTAGGTCACGCCCGACGATAGAATTTGGAAGGCATCATGTACATAATGATTAGGTTTAGGGTGTACAGATTTCAAGTGAGCCCGACGATAGGTCTGGGATGGTAGCTGTACACACTCAAGTCTCAGTTTAGATGTGTTTCTTTTGTTTCTTTTGTGAAGTGGCCTGGAGGAAGGTAGCGGTTACAGTACGATATGATTTATTGTAGAGGGTCTATGCGAAGCTCTCATTGAGATAACGGGACTGCTGTTGGCAAACGAGGGCTGTCCAAGTGTGGGACATCGACCCGATCTAGATTAAATATTTTTACTGTGTTTCTTCGTGCGTGTTAGGCTGTATGACTTCGAGATGTTAATTTATTTTTACGGACTTTATTGTTTCCTCGTCTTGACGTCCGTTTTTCGTTGATAGTGTGCATATTGACACTCAGTGTTTTAGAATGAGACTTGAGTTGCGAATGCGGTTTCGATTCGTCAGCCAGTAATTTATATTATTTTCATCTTGTCGTATTTTCATTCTTATTCTTAGTTAGAATAAGTAAGTAATCACTTTACCAGTAGTGTGTTGGGACAGACAGTAAATAGAGAGATCTGTACTGGTAGCATTGTTTTTCAAGGGAAAGAATTCCTTAAAATTGTAGTAAATTTTTGGCGTGGACTGGTAAATTTATTAAGCATAATAAACCCATTTCTAACCTGAAAATCGGTTCAATAACAATATTTTCAAGTGACTTTTCACTTTTTGATTAACTTCAGTGTTTGGCATTTCTTCTAAATGCATGATTAGTAAGTGTTTCCTGCATTTCGCAGTTTTGTTCCTTTAGAACGACTTAACGTAAGATCCTCCCGGATCATGTTGTTGTTGGTTCCTTCCGAACAGCTGTTTGGGGGTGATGCACGTTTAGCATCGGGATTACCTTATCACTTAAGGGTGTCATGAATGACAAATACATGGTGGAATTTTATTTCAACTGTGAATGATGCCATTAACTTGTAGTGAACACCATGCTTTCCCATAATATTTCGCAACCTATCCAAAGCAACTGATAGTCAGTTTGGTTCGATTAAGGGTCCATTCGGCGGATGTTCCGTATCCGTGAAGGGTATTTGACTGGTGGATAACCTTAATTAAGAGAAAATCAGGCGTTCTACTTGTTGAAAGTCAGATTTTCCACGGAGCGTGTGGATTAACTCTCAGTTCTCGTTGGGAATAATAGGTGCCCGGTTTTCAGGTCTTCCCTTTTTCAGTTTCAGTTTCGCTGTCCACTAACATATTAGCTTCTCCGAAGCAACTCTTCGACATTGGGAGAAACGAAGTGACGTTATGTAATGTGACTGTGTTTGGAACTTTTCAAAAATCAATAATTAATTTTTTTTTATATTTTTGTGGCAAGAATGCATATTAAATTAACGATGTTATCGTGCTCTTTCAGTTTAATAAAAGTTAGTAAGCACATTTTTGCTCCTCATTTCAAGTAGTTAGGCTCTCTTCTGAACCCCATCGTTTGGTTAAGATCGTGACCGAATTTATTCCCGCAACGACCCAAGATTTAAGAGTTCTAAATTGTTCTACTGTAGCAGCCGTGGCCGACCAACGATGGAATGGTAAGTTCAAGGGTTCAGTAGAAGTGACGCACCAACTGTGGGGCTTAATGTCACGATAACGATGAGGAGCCCAAAGTCACGATAACGATACGATGCCACGATAACGATAATGAAATTATCCATTGAAAATAAATGTTAGAAAAATATAAAATAATGTTGAGGCCTAAGCCACATTATAAATAATACAAGCGGGTGAGAACTATGGCTGAGCCACAGTTAAACGAATTATGCCCAATGAGAGTGCTAGATATTAACACGTTTAATGAGGAGCGTAACTACTTGGTAAATAATAATAATAATAACAGTCACAATGCATTTTAGGAAATCAGTATTTAAAGCTGTATTGAAGCTTATGTCATGTTGCCAATATAAATTTTGGAAGTGGTAATGCTGAATTACATTCAAAGTTTATGCGTTAACATGTTTTTTGTTTAATTAATTTACGGAAGCGAAACCATTTGGGATATTTATCCAGAGTAACTTATTAACTTCAGATTTTCTTTTTATTAAACGAGTTTGTGATACCAGCCATGTAAACAAAATTTTATAAGACAACTGTTGGAATGTTGTCAGTTTCGGTATTAAAGTATAATAGCGTGTGTATGTGAAAACGCAGTAGATAGTGAATTCTTTCCCTAGTAGTTTGGAGTATTCTGGTTGCATCAACAGCCAGCGTACTCATTATTGTATTCTTTGTGGTATTGTGAGATGGAAGGTCAGGTGACCGTGGATCTGCTAAGGCAGGTGATGGAAGAAATGAGTAGTAAATTGAGAGAGGACATTAATGACATTAAAGTCCAGAATGAGAATTTGGATGGTAAGATGGAGATGTTAAATATTAAGACAAATGAGAAGTTGGATAGTAAGATAGATAGTTTGGATAGTAAGTTGAGAGAGGACATGAAAGTTCATAATGAGAGTTTGAGGGAGGACACGAAAGTCCAGAGTGAGAATTTGAGAGAGGACATGAAGGCTCATAATGAAAGTTTGGATGGTAAGATTGAGGAGTTACAGAGTAGTATTGAGGATACCCAGGCTAGGTGTAAAGAGTCTAGTGATGAGTTGAAGGCTGGATTGAAGAACGTAGTTCAGGAGACACACACTATGTGCACCGAACTTAAAGAGGAAGTTAGGGGTGAGATAGGTAAACTCAACCAGCGTTTTGATGACAGCCGAGTGGAAATTAGGGACGAAATTGACAAACAATTTGCGGAAGTGCAGGTCAGTTTAAAGAACGATTTCGACAAACAGTTTTCTAAAATCCATGACAGTTTAAAAACCGATATGGACAAGCGTTTTGACGAAAGCCACGACATGTACAGTAGGTTATGCGATAGTCAGGATGAGATGAGAAAGGAACTTGACAAGCATTTACTATAGAGCCAGGCGGCGCATAAACAGCTGATTGACAGTCAGGTTGAATTTAAGGACGACATTACACAACAGGTCGTAGAGATGCGGATCTCCAGTGATAAGGAAAAGGGGAAAACGCTAACCATAATAGAGGAACAACGTCAAATATTATCTGCGGACATTTAGTCACTGAACAACAAGGTAGATAAAATTAGTGTGGAATTGGAGAGTCAGGTATTGTCAAAAACCGAAACCATGGAGAAGAAACTGTTGCAAGTTAATGAGGAAGCAATTAGTAAACTCCAAGCGGCTAATGAGGACTCCGAAATTTTAATTAAAGAAATTCAAGAGGAGTTAGTTGAAATGAAAAATGAACATACCAGGGAATTCAATGACAGGCAAATTAGTATAGAACAGGATTTAAGGGAAATCACGTCAGCCCAGGAAGAGACAGACAAGAAAGTTGGGTTCATTAAGAGCGAAGTGAGCAGTTGGATTAGCAGCGTGGTAGATATGCAGTCCAAGGTGGACAAAGTATTAAGTCAAACCTCGACAGCTGTTAACTCTGACCTCAGTGGTCAATTGCCAAATATCAATCATGTTAATAATAACGGTCAGAGCTCGAATGTAGATACCAGTCGATCTCAAAGCTCAGGGGTCACCAACGTTATTAACATGATCAAGTTACATGAGGACCAGCCTAAGAAATTTAATGGAGGTCCACATACCACGCCGAAGGGGTTCCTTAAGGATCTCAGTGAGTACATCCGGGACGCCAAGACTCCTGAGGAACGTCAGTTGAGGGTAGCTGAAAGATATTTAGAGGGGGCACCACTTTTATGGTTTAAAGGCTTCCGATACCACTTTGATACCTTTGATGAATTCCAGAGGGCGTTTCTCAATAAATTTTGGAGTACGGAAATTCAGCAGAGTCTTAGATTAGAGCTATACTCACGTCGGTATACTGCAATAGGCCCTACAAAGTTCAGTGAATACTTTATTGCACAAATGGTAAAGTTCAGAGAACTTGAGGCGCCGCCCTCGGAGCAAGAGTTGGTACAGGCCATCCAGAAGCAGTTACCTCCCGAAGTACAAAGGATGCTCATTGCATCAAAGGTAGAGACCCCCATGCAGGCAGAAATGATCCTTAGGCAATTGGATCATACCCATAATCAAATAGCACCCAGAGGGGGACGATCGCACGAGCAACATGTAAACACTGTTAGCCAGGTTCCAGAGGGAAGTCCAGAGGCACCTGAGCAGGGGAAACCACAGTCGACTGAGCGGAGGCGTGAGTTTCGCAATAACTGGGAACCCTCGCATCCACGAAATGAGGATTGGAAAAGGCGTAGGGGTAATTGGAATTATCCACAAAGGAGGAACCCTTACTGGAGGCGATACGATGGGGACAGAGAAAACCAGAGGAATTTCAGGAATGGACTTAATAACCGCAGGGACTGGGGAAATAATCGAACCCAGAACTTCCGCCGTGATGAGGATGAACGGTACCGTGAACGTGTTCAGTACACCGACGGGTTAAGGAAGGACCACGAAAGGAAAAAATGGCAGGGGGCTATACAGCGCCAGGACGTCAACACCGATTGTTTCGGGGCTGAAAGTCTGGAATTCCAGAAGGACAGGCAAGACCAACGAAACTCCGGTCTGAACCCGTTTGCGCCAGATTTTGAGCAGGAGTCAATGTCTACTCTTGATAGAAGAAAAACAACTTCAAATTCCCAGTAGGAAAAGGTTCAGAGTCTTTCATCCCAGATTCTGAAGGAAAGACAACCAAATGACGCACATAACATCAGTAACATCAAGAAACAGACTCCGAGCAACTCCCAATTAAATGAAGACAGCAACCCAACGAATTTAAAGGTTTATCATAGAGCCGAAGAAAGAATTCCACTACAGGATGACGCAGCCTTACCAGCTGGGGAAATGGTCACCGAAGAAGAAGAAGAAGAAGAAGAGGTACAACCCGTAAATATGATCGTCACGTCGAGAGGAAGACAGGTCGAGGCACCACTCCGAGGACAGGCAAGCAGTCGGAGTAAAGAAGAGGAAGACGCTGAATGTTTACAATGTTCATTCTTAAGAGAAGACTTTATTGATGACATCTGCAACGCAATTCTATTGTTGGAAGAAGAAAACAGGGAAATACGTGAAAGTAACAGAGCCCTACGTCAAGAGTGAGATCGGCTGGGAAATTTTACGTAGAATCATGGTTCATTTGTATCAAAATTCCCATGTACAATTCAGAATTTTGAAGGAATATATCTGTTTAAATATTTCCCCTTTCTGGGTAAACATTTCGTCGTTGTAGGTGGATTATGAACCCATAATTCTACGGTGAGAAAATTTTTTATTTTTCTCAAATATTTATTTGGTATTCAGAAACTACTGTATGTTTGAGGGCAGCCATTTTGCGCTCCCAAGAGCCCGATGTTGCGTGGGAAGTTCTTCCTTACGGCGAGCTCGTGGATTGCCGGGACACCTCGGTGGAGCTCGAGTGCCCGACAATTCTTTTAATCCATGGAATTCTGCAGAATGAGGGATTTTGATAATATAGTAAATAATGAAATAAATAAGCAAAATTATTCATACACCCTCTGTGAAGGTAGAGACACCAGGGAAAATTTTAAGTGCAGTTAAGCCCAAGTACATGGTAGCGTGAGACCAGCGAACTAGCTACACGTGCCAAGGTCATGGAAGGAAGAAAACGCGCGAAACGCACGGGCAGAAACAATTTATTTCTCCTGTTGTGAGTGTAGAAAAATTATAAAATTAACATCGAACATAAGTGCAAGTCTGTCCGGAGTTCTGGGACAAGTCTTATCAAAATTGGTCTATTAGAAGCAAATTTGGCAGATTTCACAACCAAGACTCATAGAGGGGATAGCGTCCTTCCGGAAATTATAAAAGAAACCCCCACCGTAGATTTTTCAGTGTCGATCTGGAACTCGAAGCCGCGGGAGCTTGGGCCCGTCGTCATTAGAATTTCGCGCCAGATTGACCGACAATAATTCAATACATGTTCGTGGCTAAGGTCCATATACTTAGTTAAGAAGAAAAGTGATTGGAGGAGTTCTGAACGTTTGCAGACGAACTGGGAAGGTGTAGGCTGGTTGAAAAATACACAGCAGATTTTATTTTTATCATTTCGTGTACTCTTGTAAGTGAAGAAGGTCTGGGGGAAGCGATTCAAAATAGTTCTACTCCCTTATCGGCCGAACACCTGTTCTTATTGAAACAACGGGGAGAGAAACCACTCTGGGAAACGCATCAGACAGTTATAGTCGACTGCAGAACGAGGGAAGTTCGTGGTGCAAGTTACAGAGAAAGTGCATTATTTATATGGTAATTTTAATCTCGTGTGTGTGAAGGGTAGTGTTTGGATGAGTGAGTTTTTGAAAATGAAAATGTTATCTGTGAAAATGAGTGGCTAAGTACGAGGTTGCTGGTGATGATGTAATCAGAATGCTGAGAATGTCACCAATGTGCAGGTCTGTCTATTTTATATTATGTTGTAGTTAGTTAGTTAGTTACTGTCTGTCCTAACCAAATTTTCCAGATGATTGTCGGGTGATATTCGTAATTATCAGGCGAAAGGCGTTGTAAATTTTGGTCAGCGTGTGAAAATTTCAGTGTGTAAAGTTCATGTCAAGAACGGTAACATGCGACGCTTAAAATTTTTGTGTTGAGATGAGATATCATTCAAAGTGCGGATTTGTGAACGTTATAAGTGTAAATTTGTCGTGGCGAATATTGTAATTTCAGGTGTCAGTTGCATTCAGAAATGCTGGTCAATAATAATAATAATAATAATAATAATAATAATTGTACCGGGCGGTACACCTCCACACCGTTTATTTAAAAGTTGCGCCAGTTAATACTCCTCTTCTGGAGGAAATCTGAACTTTATCTACGGTCTTAATTTTCAAATTTCTCAGAAGATGTCACTACCTGGAAAATTTTGAGTTTGTGAACTGTGTCATTTTCGATGTACTTTTGTTTTGCTTGTATTAAGAAGTGTGAACTTTCTCTTCTAGAGGACACTACTGAAGATCAACAATAGTGCAACCTAGTGCAGAGTCAAAGAACTATTTTGTTGGAGAAAATTTAATTTCAGGAGTTTGTTCTTTGTTAAATTTATTTCTATCATTGTTTAAGTTGGCAATATTTACCCCTTTCTTCCCCTTGCTTTGAATGTATCCAATCACGAATTTCTTCAATGAATTTCTGGCCAATCAGGGGTATCTTCCCCCAACTTGTATCTGTTGCGGGGTCCTACCCAATAAAGATTTTGTGGGAGGGTGTTTTATTTCCCCTAACGCCTAGAATCTTCCGCGAGAGGATATAAACTGCTGATTTTGGGGTCTCCGGGCCACTTCTGTTCCATCTTTCAGTGTATTAAGTTCATTGCAGGAGGCGGGAAGCGCCTCTTTCCTCGGCAGCGTTCTACTACCAGGTAATGGCCTATTAATATCTTCTTTTCTTGCTAGGTCGGCAGTTTAACTCTCGCGGCGGGTTCGAAGCGTTTTCCATCATGTAACCTTTTCCTAAAATGTAACTACTCTTTTCTTCTATTCTCTTGTAAAGCTACATTATGGGATAGAGAGTGCTAACCCTCTCGAGTTCCCACTCACATCGTCTTGAGGTGAACTTATTTTTCTCAACCAATTCTCCCGTAATGTAATGTAAATTGCCATTAAGTCACCTCCGTAGTATGGGATTAGCCCTTGTAGTAACGGCCTAGTGCCAAGTAGGTCTTAAGCAAAGTGTATTAGGAGTGCAAGTTCGCCTCCTCTCAAGTTGTATTTTAGAGGTCATGTATTAATCTTTTCTCTCCTAATAGACCTCAGTAGGTTGGGTATTTTACCCCTGTGTATATGTCCTTTGAGGACAACTTGAAAGTTGAGTTTGGTGTGGCCTGGGAGAGGCTTAACTTTAAGAGCGAGTGGCTCTTTTCTAAAACTGAGAGTTGTATGCCTCGAGGAGGCTTTGCTGTGTAATTTGGAGCAAGGGCTCCAGGGTTTGAGTGGGGTCTTCTGCCCCTTTTGTTGAAATTGGTATATCGTAAAGTTGAGCTAGTTGCTCAAGAATTGTGTTTTCAGGGCTCGAAGCCCAAATTCTTTAATCCCTGTAATTGTACATTTCAAATTGTATTTCGGCTACTAAGTACCTGTTCTATTTGTTGTTACCTAATTTTGAAAAGAAAATATAACCTTGTTAAAATTTTAAATTTAATTTCTCTTTAGTAGCTTGAGACCTATTCACCACCCAGCACCTTCTTTCATGCTTAACTACCACAAAAACACGGTAACAAGTGGTAGCAGAGCGTGGTTTCGATCCACGGACCTCTGGGTTATGGGCCCAGCACGCTTCCACTGCGCCACTCTGCGCCCGGGTGCCCCCTCCAATATAACCTTGTTAAAATTTTAAATTTAATTTCTCTTTAGTAGCTTGAGACCTATTCACCACCCAGCACCTTCTTTCATGCTTAACTACCACAAAAACACGGTAACAAGTGGTAGCAGAGCGTGGTTGAATGGGTCTCAATTTAGCCCCTTTTGACGGCTAAACATTGCTTTGATTCGAACTCTAACAATTTTCTCAGTTGCTGGAATTTTTTGAGTTTTTCAAAATTGTTCTGTCATCATGCCCGGCCCTCGCGATGTTCTCCTCCTTAACTACTTGCGCAAAGAGGAGTTGATATATGAGTTAACTATCAGAAACGTTCAATCTGGAGGCACGGTTGCAATAGACACTAACAAGCTTAGAGAGTCCCTTGATTTGCCCATTTCCATCCCCAATTTGGGAGAGAAAGAAATTGATGACTCTCTTTCCACGATTGTCGAGAATATTACTGGGCTAGCATCGGTAGTCAGCTTTTTTGATGAAAACGATCCATCTCCTAATCAAATTAAGCGTGTGCAAGGCAGGCTGTATCACTTTGCAAATAGAGTTAATGATCTATTGTCTCTAAAGGTGAATGA
Source organism: Anabrus simplex (assembly GCF_040414725.1). Lineage (NCBI taxonomy): Eukaryota > Metazoa > Arthropoda > Insecta > Orthoptera > Tettigoniidae > Anabrus > Anabrus simplex. The sequence goes on along the minus strand of NC_090265.1, from coordinate 1,227,636,410 downwards.
CGTTCAGAGGAAGCAAGCTAATACGCTCCTTGAAACTATTTCTGAATTGTCTAATAAGGTCACTCAATTGCTAACCGGCGAAGCTCCTCCCAAAACTGATCAACCCGCCACGGTGAATGTAGGTAACGAGGAAGCGCCTCCCAAGGGAGAAGTTAATAGGATAACCGTTGCTGCTCAAACTATCTCTGCCCCATTGGACAACGAGTCTGAACGCCGTGCATCGTTGGGTAACATCCGTTCTGAATTAACTTCTTTGCCATTGAAACCTTTACCTACTATGTCACCCGGGTTTAGTAGCTTGCCTCATCCATTGGCAATGTTGCTAAGAGGTATCTCTAAGTTTTCTGTCAACACCACCAGTGAAGTAATTTCGTTTTTAAGATTTCTAGTGGAATTTCAGGATCACGCCCTTGTGTTTTCTCTTTCCCCTTGTCAGATTTTGCAAATTATCTATCCGTATGCTATTGGTGTTCTCTCAGATAAAATAGTAAGAGCCATTGCTGAACAGTCATCTATTGAAGATTTTCACGCACACTTGCTTGCAAATTTCATTCCTGCCCGCGCGAGGTCATCTCTGATTCAGAAATACTATTATCGAGTACAGAGGTTGGATGAAAACTTGGCTGATTTCATACAGGACATTAAGTTTTATACTAGGGTGTTTGCCCTTCATTTTCCTGAAGATCAGATCGTGCAAGCTATTGTTGAAGGGATTTCACCACCCTACAGGTCATATTTGTGTTTCGCGGCGTGCCCGCAAACCTTCTCTGAACTGGAAGCATTAGCCGTCTCTGCGGAAGGAGTTAGGTATGCCGATTCCTTGCGTGTGGCGAAAGAACCCCCGCCTTCCTTTAGTAACACTCGGCCTCCACCTCGCCGACCAGTCAATCCCCGTAAATGTTATGCTTGCGGGTCGCCTGACCATCTGCGGAATAAGTGTCCTCTGATCAAGTCTAGTAGGGCAAATAATGGAGCTGGTTCATCACAAGGCTGTTTTAAATGTGGGGCCTTCTCACATATCGCTAAGAATTGTCCCAATTCGAATAGCACCCCCTCCTGCTCAACTTCTGGTGTAACTTCCAACAACAATCAAAAGTGACTAGTGGCTTCGGCTGAGTCAACTAATTCTGCTTCCCAAGGCTCAGCCCCTGGCAAAAAGGTCGAGAATTCAGGGAACGATAAGTCTTCGAATACATCTTTTGAATGCCCCAAAGAGTGTCTTAGGATTGCGGCGGATACACCCGCACCTGTTCCTTTTCTTAAGGTTGAGTTAAATAATGAGCCTATAACAGCTCTATTAGATTCAGGCAGTGTTTGTTCCATTATTTCGGCTGTATGGTACTCGAAATTGAAATCTGTTTGTAAACTACCTGTCTATGACTCTCCTCGTATTCAATATGTTTCGGCTAATTCATCTCCATTAGAAATTCTAGGTTCCGTACTGGTCAAAATTCGTATTTTTAAATTTACCTGGAAAATTAAACTGTTTGTGGCTAAGCACTTGTCTTGCCCCATCATATTGGGAGCGGACTTTATTTCTCACACTGGTCTTGTGCTCGATCTCCAGTCTAGGTCGTGCACATTCAAATTTGCTTCTAATTGTAAAATCCCCCTATTAAAGTGTAATTCTGTATCATGTTCATCTATTTCGCCTACCCAGGATGAGATGTTGTTAGACCTTAGACATCTACCTGAGGAGCAGGCTGATAGTATTCGCAAACTGTGTCAGTCGTTTCCCGAGGTGTTCTCTGATACTCTTGGTGTTACTGACCTTATTGAATACAAAATTGAGGTCAAGGATTCAATTCCTGTCCGTTTTCCACCGTATAGGCTATCTCCACCTAAAATGAAGGCTCTGAAAGAAATCATCGATCAGATGTTGAAGGATGGTATTATTAGGCCCTCTAAGTCGGCGTATTCATCGCCTATTTTTCTAGTCCCGAAACCCCAAGGAGGCTTCAGGCCTGTCATTGATTACAGGGCTCTCAATCGGAAGGTGGTGTTGCAATCTGTGCCCCTTCCCGACCTTCATTCTTGCTTTTCATGGTTTCGTAAGGCCAAGTTCTTCACTATCTTGGACTTGAATCAGGCCTATAATCAAATTCCCCTTGCCGAAGAGTCTAAACACCTTACAGCGTTTGCCACGGACTGGAATTTATATGAATACAACAGCGTGCCTTTCGGGCTCCCCACGGGAGCAGCTGTACTCACTAGGCTACTAGATAGGGTCTTCTCCGACATCAAATTTGAGTACTTATATCACTACTTGGATGATGTCGTCGTATTTTCAGAGACTTTTGAAGAACATCTAGATCATCTGCGAGAAGTTCTGAATCGCCTTCGTAAGGCTGGGTTAACTGTCAAGTTGTCCAAGGTTGCCTTTGCTAAGCCCTCTATGTCATTCCTAGGGCATATTGTGTCACCCGATTGGGTAGCTGTCGATCATTCTAGAACACAGGCCATCCGTGATTTTAAACCTCCTAAGGACATCAAAGGTATCGCTAGATTCATTGGCATGGTGAATTTCTTCAGGAAGTTCATTCCTAATTTTGCTAATAGAGCGGCGCCCTTAAACCTTCTTCGTAGGAAAGGCATCAAATTCGAGTGGGGACCTTCTCAACAAGCCGCTTTTGAAGACCTTAAATTAGCTCTTTGTAATGCCCCTGTTCTTGCTATGCCTGATTTCTCGAAGAAATTCATCGTCCAAACCGACGCGTCGTCGTCAGCGGTAGCTGCAGTCCTTCTTCAAGAGACTGAACTAGGGAGGCGCCCCATCGCCTATGCATCTAGGACTTTGTCGGCTCAAGAAGCCAAGTATTCCATCTATGAGCTCGAAGGTTTGGCAGTTTTATTTGCCTTAGAAAAGTTCCGTCTCTATCTGGAACATGTCAAATTCGACCTGGAGACAGATAACCAAGCCTTAAGCTGGGTCTTAGGTAGGCCGCGTCGTACTGGTCGTATAGCCCGTTGGGCTATCCGTATTTCTGCCTTCCAATTCGATGTCAAGCATATCAGAGGTACTGAAAATGTGGTTGCTGATGGACTCAGCCGTATGTTTTCAAACGACGTTGAGAACCATGAACCGGTCGACCGTTCATCACCTCCCGAGTCCACACTAGTTGATGTTAGTGCCATTTTAACTGATGCCCCCATGCTCTTTAGGGATATCGAGAAATACCAACGTGAAGATCCGACGCTGGCTCCGATAATGGAAACCCTTTCTTCTGGGGAACATGTCGTCCCTTATGTTCTGAGGAATGGTGTTTTATGTTGCCCTTCGAGGCATGACAAGATGATGAAAGTTGTCGTTCCAGCTGTTCTCGTGCCTATGATCTTCAAATACTATCATGAGACCCCATTGGGGGGGCATCTTGGAATCTTTAAAACCCGTGAAAAGATTCGTGAAAGGTTCATCTGGAAAGGTATGGACGGTGAAATTCGTGAACTTGTAAAAGCTTGTAAATCTTGTTTGATCAGTAAACCCACCATGTCCACTAAAGTAGGCCTTTTGTCTTCTCATCAAGCGTCGCGCCCCATGGAACGCCTGTATATTGATTATGTAGGACCCTTCCCCCAGTCGAAGGGAAATGCCAACAAATTTATCTTTGTATGCGTAGATGGTTTTACCAGATTTTCCTGGTTATTTCCGACTAAGCTGGCTACCGCTCAGTCCACCATTACTTGCCTAAATTCTATTTTTGCTTCTTTTGGTCCGTGCCAATACATTGTATCTGATAATGCTAAAGCTTTTACATCAAATCTGTTTCGTAAATTCTGTTTTGACTTGTCCATCTCTCATGTAACTACATCTGCTTATTACCCTCAACCATCTCTGGCTGAACGGGTTAACCGCAATCTCAGGTCCGCACTTATTGCCTATCATCATGAAGATCATTCTAGGTGGGACACGTCCCTGCATTGGTTAGCTTTTGCTTTGAATTCGGCGGTTCATGAATCTCACAAATTTACTCCAGCTTCTTTGATGTTTAAGTTCGTTCCCAACACGCCGCTCTCTAACCTCTGGTCTCTGAATGACATTCTGCCCGAGACAATAGATCCGGACAACATTAAAGATCTTTGGAAGAAGGCTAAAGCTAATCTTAAAGTGTCTCATGAAAAGGTTAGGGAAAGGTATGATCGTGGACGGAGACCCACCACGTTGAAGGTAGGTGACCAGGTTATGGTCAAAAATTTTGTTCCCGCGGGCAAGCTTGCCCCCAGATTTCATGGGCCTTGTATCATTCTCGATTTTCTTACGCCGGTTACCTTATTGCTAAGTAATCCAGCCACCGAGAGGATATTTAGAGTTCACCTGTCCCAGGTGAAACCGGTGTAATTTCTGTGTTAACTTGCTCCATATTATTTTGAAAGGATATGAAGGTTATATTTTTTTTTTTTTTGAGTTTCACTTTTAAGGCATTCTGCCCCTTCTGTAATATTTTGGTTTTAGATGTAAGCCTTATGTAAAACCTGCCCCGACCCGTTAAACTGCCATCCTGTTCTTGCCACGGCCATTACCACGCTCCCGTCTCCTGCTCCACTCTACACAGTGGCTTAATGAATACCATGAATATCTGCACGCCGCTGGCCCCTCACTCTCTCTACAAGCCTGTACCCTCAAAGAAAATAATTGTCCAACACAATTCTGCCGCCTAGCTTTAATGTTTCAGCGCCCCCGCAGCCGCGCAGCGCCGTGCAGCGACTGGGGTGGGGGATGGGCCCCCTCCTCTCCAGCGAGGACGACATGTGCACGGCGAGCCGGAGCTCACCTCCCGGCCAAGGCTGATGTGCGGCGCACGACCTGCTACATGCCCGCAGCCTGTATCTGTTCACCGCGGGCGCGGCGTACTTCAACTCCTCTGCTCCCCTCATAGTGCGGGCGAGCGGTATCTCAGGGTACTTGAGGGGTCCGAGCGGCCTCCGTTGGACGCAAGCTGCAACGGCCGGTCTGGCCATCCGACTCAATCTACATCAACTACATGGACAGTCACCATAAGCAATAATTACATTTGGGAATTTAACAACAATATTTGGTGGACATTGCAAAACTTTTCTTCACCTTTTAAGCATTAAAGGTTTATCTTCAGAAATTCAACTTCTACAAACATAAAAACTTTACTGCACCGGCAACAACAAAATTTTGAAATTGCAACCAACCAAATTACTAAAATCTTATAAATGCTTCCGCAATTAATCTTAATATCAACATCAAAACTTGGAACTTATTTTCAAACAAACGTTTATGTTCTTCTGTGTTACCCCTTGGATGAACTTTTGGGGGGGGAGGTCTGTACCGGGCGGTACACCTCCACACCGTTTATTTAAAAGTTGCGCCAGTTAATACTCCTCTTCTGGAGGAAATCTGAACTTTATCTACGGTCTTAATTTTCAAATTTCTCAGAAGATGTCACTACCTGGAAAATTTTGAGTTTGTGAACTGTGTCATTTTCGATGTACTTTTGTTTTGCTTGTATTAAGAAGTGTGAACTTTCTCTTCTAGAGGACACTACTGAAGATCAACAATAGTGCAACCTAGTGCAGAGTCAAAGAACTATTTTGTTGGAGAAAATTTAATTTCAGGAGTTTGTTCTTTGTTAAATTTATTTCTATCATTGTTTAAGTTGGCAATATTTACCCCTTTCTTCCCCTTGCTTTGAATGTATCCAATCACGAATTTCTTCAATGAATTTCTGGCCAATCAGGGGTATCTTCCCCCAACTTGTATCTGTTGCGGGGTCCTACCCAATAAAGATTTTGTGGGAGGGTGTTTTATTTCCCCTAACGCCTAGAATCTTCCGCGAGAGGATATAAACTGCTGATTTTGGGGTCTCCGGGCCACTTCTGTTCCATCTTTCAGTGTATTAAGTTCATTGCAGGAGGCGGGAAGCGCCTCTTTCCTCGGCAGCGTTCTACTACCAGGTAATGGCCTATTAATATCTTCTTTTCTTGCTAGGTCGGCAGTTTAACTCTCGCGGCGGGTTCGAAGCGTTTTCCATCATGTAACCTTTTCCTAAAATGTAACTACTCTTTTCTTCTATTCTCTTGTAAAGCTACATTATGGGATAGAGAGTGCTAACCCTCTCGAGTTCCCACTCACATCGTCTTGAGGTGAACTTATTTTTCTCAACCAATTCTCCCGTAATGTAATGTAAATTGCCATTAAGTCACCTCCGTAGTATGGGATTAGCCCTTGTAGTAACGGCCTAGTGCCAAGTAGGTCTTAAGCAAAGTGTATTAGGAGTGCAAGTTCGCCTCCTCTCAAGTTGTATTTTAGAGGTCATGTATTAATCTTTTCTCTCCTAATAGACCTCAGTAGGTTGGGTATTTTACCCCTGTGTATATGTCCTTTGAGGACAACTTGAAAGTTGAGTTTGGTGTGGCCTGGGAGAGGCTTAACTTTAAGAGCGAGTGGCTCTTTTCTAAAACTGAGAGTTGTATGCCTCGAGGAGGCTTTGCTGTGTAATTTGGAGCAAGGGCTCCAGGGTTTGAGTGGGGTCTTCTGCCCCTTTTGTTGAAATTGGTATATCGTAAAGTTGAGCTAGTTGCTCAAGAATTGTGTTTTCAGGGCTCGAAGCCCAAATTCTTTAATCCCTGTAATTGTACATTTCAAATTGTATTTCGGCTACTAAGTACCTGTTCTATTTGTTGTTACCTAATTTTGAAAAGAAAATATAACCTTGTTAAAATTTTAAATTTAATTTCTCTTTAGTAGCTTGAGACCTATTCACCACCCAGCACCTTCTTTCATGCTTAACTACCACAAAAACACGGTAACAATAATAATAATAATAATAATAATAATAATAATAATAATAATAATAATAATAATAATAATAATAATAATGTTTACCGCGGGATAAGGAAATTCCTCTCTGTTAAATTACATTTAACCAGTTATTTTTACAAGGATCGTAAGCATATTTAGATAATATCTATAAAATTTGTTAGAGTCACAGTCATTAATGGGAAGGAAATTTTGAGACATCGTGTATACTTGAATTGCGAAAGGTCGATGTGTGCTCTTGGATTCTTGAGGCTCGAGATTCTTAATAATAGTAAAGTAAGAGATGTGTTTAATAATGGTTGTCGTTTTCACCAGGGGATCGATGTATGAAAAAGGATCTTGAAGGAAAAGGAATTGAGAGCGATGAATTGATATGTATGTGGAGACGAGATAGATGGAAGTAATACCGCTGGAAAGCGAGGAGAAAGAGTGTTGAGACAAGCTGTATTTTTGTAGAGGAAGTATTTAGGAACAGGCTGTGTGAGGCAGGCTGTATTGTTTTCCGCAATCAATCCGAATTTGAGATGACTATGATGTGAAGCATTGTGAAATTTATAGAAAGATTCCAAGTGAAAACGACTCTTGTAAAATGTTAAAGTCTGGGTAGTACACATCCAGTGATCTATGTTGCGTAAAGCCCGCATGGATGATAAGAGAATGAACGATCTCCAGGATCAAAGAGTACTTTGGACACACGGTTGGGTTATATTTAATTTGTTCACTGGAGAGGTCATGGATAAGATGGTTGGAATTGATGATAGGCGATCTGAGAATTTCGAATGCGGTGGTGATGATTATTATTTTGAAGGCATCCACTAAAAGGGTACACGTGTGTTGGGAATTTTCATTTGCTTCCCTAACACGTCAGTGCACAGGCTGAGATTGTGTTCGAGGTGGAGAACCGTTCGTCACGTCTATTTATTTTTGAGTTCACATATTATAATGAGGTAGACACTTACTGTATTTTTCGAGAGGTAGACACTTGCTGTATTTCGACTTGCATTCATTTGATAATAGAGACGTGGGTTCCGTCGTGCGTATTTGTGTGACGAAATCTAGTGTTAAATATCAGAGTTGTTTGAGAATTGCATTTCGCCTGATATGTTAAGGGAGGCGTAGTACGACCCACTTTGACGCCCGACGATAGATTTAGGACGTCACGTGTTTATTCTTGGAGTCATTGATGATGAGACGTCCTAGGTCACGCCCGACGATAGAATTTGGAAGGCATCATGTACATAATGATTAGGTTTAGGGTGTACAGATTTCAAGTGAGCCCGACGATAGGTCTGGGATGGTAGCTGTACACACTCAAGTCTCAGTTTAGATGTGTTTCTTTTGTTTCTTTTGTGAAGTGGCCTGGAGGAAGGTAGCGGTTACAGTACGATATGATTTATTGTAGAGGGTCTATGCGAAGCTCTCATTGAGATAACGGGACTGCTGTTGGCAAACGAGGGCTGTCCAAGTGTGGGACATCGACCCGATCTAGATTAAATATTTTTACTGTGTTTCTTCGTGCGTGTTAGGCTGTATGACTTCGAGATGTTAATTTATTTTTACGGACTTTATTGTTTCCTCGTCTTGACGTCCGTTTTTCGTTGATAGTGTGCATATTGACACTCAGTGTTTTAGAATGAGACTTGAGTTGCGAATGCGGTTTCGATTCGTCAGCCAGTAATTTATATTATTTTCATCTTGTCGTATTTTCATTCTTATTCTTAGTTAGAATAAGTAAGTAATCACTTTACCAGTAGTGTGTTGGGACAGACAGTAAATAGAGAGATCTGTACTGGTAGCATTGTTTTTCAAGGGAAAGAATTCCTTAAAATTGTAGTAAATTTTTGGCGTGGACTGGTAAATTTATTAAGCATAATAAACCCATTTCTAACCTGAAAATCGGTTCAATAACAATATTTTCAAGTGACTTTTCACTTTTTGATTAACTTCAGTGTTTGGCATTTCTTCTAAATGCATGATTAGTAAGTGTTTCCTGCATTTCGCAGTTTTGTTCCTTTAGAACGACTTAACGTAAGATCCTCCCGGATCATGTTGTTGTTGGTTCCTTCCGAACAGCTGTTTGGGGGTGATGCACGTTTAGCATCGGGATTACCTTATCACTTAAGGGTGTCATGAATGACAAATACATGGTGGAATTTTATTTCAACTGTGAATGATGCCATTAACTTGTAGTGAACACCATGCTTTCCCATAATATTTCGCAACCTATCCAAAGCAACTGATAGTCAGTTTGGTTCGATTAAGGGTCCATTCGGCGGATGTTCCGTATCCGTGAAGGGTATTTGACTGGTGGATAACCTTAATTAAGAGAAAATCAGGCGTTCTACTTGTTGAAAGTCAGATTTTCCACGGAGCGTGTGGATTAACTCTCAGTTCTCGTTGGGAATAATAGGTGCCCGGTTTTCAGGTCTTCCCTTTTTCAGTTTCAGTTTCGCTGTCCACTAACATATTAGCTTCTCCGAAGCAACTCTTCGACATTGGGAGAAACGAAGTGACGTTATGTAATGTGACTGTGTTTGGAACTTTTCAAAAATCAATAATTAATTTTTTTTTATATTTTTGTGGCAAGAATGCATATTAAATTAACGATGTTATCGTGCTCTTTCAGTTTAATAAAAGTTAGTAAGCACATTTTTGCTCCTCATTTCAAGTAGTTAGGCTCTCTTCTGAACCCCATCGTTTGGTTAAGATCGTGACCGAATTTATTCCCGCAACGACCCAAGATTTAAGAGTTCTAAATTGTTCTACTGTAGCAGCCGTGGCCGACCAACGATGGAATGGTAAGTTCAAGGGTTCAATAAATGTATACACACAGAGATAATACAGAAACAATAGTAGCAACTACTATTCAGTATGCGGATTCTCAACCATTACTACATCTCTTTCTGTAACGTTACGCCATTTAGCCATTCTTTTAGTGAGATATGTTGTAGCTTATTCGAACTGACGATTCACCTCCGACCTATTCACCTCCGACCTAGAATTACCAATAAAAATAAGCTCATTGTCTTAGTTTGAATAGTAAACATCATTGCGTCACTAATATTACAAAGACAATTCAATAAAGTCGGATAACACCTACCTCAGATAAGGCAGCTTTTCTAAGTTCATTCGCAATTTCATGGTGTTCTTCACCAAGATATTTGTCATATTCTTCGGCGTGTTTTAAAGAATAATGTCGATGAATGTTAATTTTTTTTTGCTAGTGGTTTTACGTCGCACCGACACAGATATGTATTATGGCGACGATGGGATAGGAAAGGCCTATGACTTGGAAGGAAGCGGCCGCGGCCTTAATTAAGGTACAGCCCCAGCATTTGCCTGGTGTGAAAATGGAAAACCACGTAAAACCATCTTCAGGGCTGACGACAGTGGGATTCGAACCCACTATCTCCGGGATGCAAGCTCACAGCCACGCGCATCTAACCGCACGGCCAGCTCGCCCAGTGTTTATATTTTTAATAAAGTTTATAGTCTTATTACAAATCAAGCATTTTGCCATTCCATTGCACTCGGTAAAAAGATACGGCATAATAAAACACGACAAAATATAACGTGCTATTGAAAGGTCATACCACAACTAGCGAGTAACAGCAGTTGAAGATCTCGCTCACCACATCCCTGCATGGGTAAGAGCTAATCTGTCATCATCCCTCTTCAAGCAAGGTCTGTCTAGGGAGGTCAAGTCACGAATGCTTCTTATGGAGCCGCCATATTGGGTCTTTAAGCGAGCGTAACCAAAGGCAAGTGTATTTGAATTTAGAGGATTTCGGTGCCGTACATTGAAATAAAAACAGAACATCAACTAATTTTCGTAAAGAATTTAATTGGGCATGTACTGTTCACGTATATATAACTGTATAACACTTAAATTATATTAATACATTCACAGCTATTTGAATAGGAAGATAATTAGCAGAGCCTGAATTTTTTAATTTTTTTTTAACAAGAATCAACAGGAAAGCTCATGTCCTACTCTTATACTTCGTTACAACTTCGTCTTACTGTGTTTCGTATTAATATCATCTGTCAAATACGTAATCTTATTGACAGAAACATAGAAATCTGTACAGTACCTGTGTCATATTATGATTACCGGTACTTGAAATACTGAACTTGAAGTACTATACTTAAAGTACTAAGAGACAGTTGTAATAAATTACCTTCAGCGTTTTCTTTATTAAGAAAGTAATTACCGATACTGCGTTTCTAAGGGGTTACCCCAGTGTGTTGACGAACACTGAATGCCTCTTGAGTTGAGTGCATTAAATGATGTATGGTAACTGTTGTTACCAATTCATGTGGTATTTCTTTGGGTTTTAAGGCAAAAATACTCTGCACATGTGCAACAAGAGTGATGTTCTTAGCTAGTCCTAACTAGTTTATTGATAACCCATGCAGCTTATATAGTACCAAGTGGTGGTGGTGACTGTTGTTTTAAGAGGAAGTACAACTGGGCAACCATCGTCTATAAACACTAATCAGAAGAAAACAAATGGAAGGGGTCCAACACTTCGAAAAATGAAGGTATCGGCAAAAGAAAAGGCCACAAATTGCGTGGAAATGAAAAACTTCCTTGGCCTCAAATGCGCTAATGCCGTCGCGGTCGGAAAAGAACAAGTGTTGACCAGGGGAAGTCGGATGGGATAGAATAGGTGAGAGCCTAACACAAGTGAAAGCAATGTTAAGACTCAGCTAAGGGCCTCGTAGTTACAACCTAAATTGATTTCCCCCTGTGGGCGGGGGAAATAGAATAACACCCACGGTATCCCCTGCCCGTCATAAGAGGTGACTGAAAGGGGCGTCAGGAGCTCCTAACTAGGGAGCCTGGGTTGGCGACCACGGGGCTTTCAACTGAGTCCTAACGTTCATGCATATAATAATAATAATAATAATAATAATAATAATAATAATAATAATAATAATAATAATAATAATAATGGTTAAGAAAATTACAGCCATTGGTAGACACGATTCCTTAAGAAATAGAAATTCAGTCACTATTAAGTTGAGTTAACTAGGCTATTTTAGGGATTACATTAGGATATTATGTTAGGCTACGGTACATTAAATTACAGTAGTTGGTTAGTGCGAGTGTTGTGATCTTTAAGTATTTGTCCAGCCAGATAATGTACTCCATAGAGCATTTAAGGTGAATGAAATATAGCTGTAAATAGTAACTACAGTACCGTAAAAGACTGCTATTAACAATTATTGTTGTAATGATGACAAGCTGGACACAAATTGTTGGTTTGAAGAGATAGGCCAGCGAAATTAACCAATTACGGTTAAAATTCCTGACTTTGCCGGGAATCGAACCCGGGACCGCTATGACCAAAAGGCAAGCACGCTAATCATTTAGCCATGGAGCCGGACGCATGAAGAGGAAATTTTCATAAACTACAATACTACTATTACACATTTCCTGTTACTTTCCTTGCTTGTTTTGAAAGACAGTTCCCTTTCTTTGGGAGGTTTCCTACCATATGTCAAAAACTTCGGTGGATTAGGGACGTTGAAAATTGTTGAGATGGAATTCCACTTGAGTAGTTTCCGTCCATCTGCCCTCTTTAGTTCAAATAGCGATTCTTCAAAATTATGCTAGAAGAAAATACATAATAAGACCTATAAATATAAAACATCGTTCATACAAACATATTACTGTATTATTCAGGAGTAATACGAGTGTATAAGTTCACAAAACCGCGCACAAGACGGAATTATCTGTAGATTACCATTTGTCATGCCTACAGTTTTGTACCCACTGAGCTCTCCTTTGCTTAACTTTCGGGAAGCGAAACACTCTAATTCCGTCAGTTGTCTTATTTTGACAATTTGGAGCGGCACAGTATCTCATTTTCTTTCAAAATACAAGTAATAACTCACATCATTACATCGTGCACGCCCACATAACAACGATATTTGAGACCCGATATGGCCGCCACCGCAAAGGATTGTGGTAGCGTGACCAGACCTCCCTAGAGAGACCTTGTCTTCAAGGACAAGGCGCTGCGGCATCTGACGGAAACTAGCTGAACTACCAGCACTAGAATTCGGCCGACACTCGGAAGTCAATAAGCAGAGCTTTATTAAAATCACGATTAAATATATAAAGAATCCCTAATGTTGAAGTATGTTAAAGTAGCCCCTTAGAGAAAAATATAAACTTCGCTACGGTATAGTTTGCTTCCAATTTGAACACCATCTTGACTTAAAACAAGTTTAGGAAAACCGCGGTTCAGAGCTCAATTTCATATGGAGATTCGTTATTTTAATTACCATTTTATAACTATATTTGCATTTCTTTTTGAAATGTTTTTGCACTAATGAAAAGTGTATTACAGACTACCGTGCGCTATAAAAACAAAATAATTTTACCTTGTTCCGTTTCCTTATAAAAACTCCTACAAACTTTTGACCCATGTTACAACAACTACTGAGCTGGTGGCCGGCCGTTCCAGCTCCGGCCGCCTCTTAAATTTCTTTCATTAATTTTTTGGGTTGGCAATATAACCCTTCTCTTTCCGCCAGTTTTGAATTTAACCAATCATAAATTTAGTTAATTAATTTTTAACCAATCCTGTATGTCTTCTCCAATTTTGGATGTATTCCATCCACCAATAAACGGAGTGGGTGTGTTTGTTTCCTTTCACGGAAGGTCTCGAATCTTCCACGACAGTATAAAACTGCTGACGTTCATGGCTCTTCGCCACTTCATCGACATCTAGTTTAGTGTGTGAATATGTAGCAGGAGGCGGGAAGCGCCTCTTTTCTTCAGTCACCAGGTCTACAAGGTAATGGCCGTTTAATTTCTTAATATTGCTAGCTCAGCAGTTTAACCCGCGGGGCAGGTTCGAAACCTTTCTCATGTAACCTACCTTTCAAAATGTAAAATCACTTTGTAAAAACTCCCTATCTTTAACTGCAAATTGGGATAGAGAGTGCTTAACCTTCTCGAGCTCCCACTCATATTGGTTTGAGGTGACTACGTTTTCATAACCGTTTCTCTTCTCTCCTTAATGTAGTAAAGTTTTCTTATACGAGTCGCCTCCCTAGTATGGGATTAGCCCCTGTGTAATAGGCCTTGTGCCACCTATGTTTTAAGAAGTCTCTTTCGGGAGTGCAAGTATTCGCCTCCATGGTATTTTGGGCCATTTAAATTAACTTATAATTTTTCTATTCAGGCCCCAGTAGGTTGGGTACAAGATACCCCTGTTTCTTTGAAAATGTGCCTTGAGAGGCAGTTGATGGGAAAGTTTGTTGTAGCATTTTGATAGGCGAGGAAAATGGAGAGCAGGTCAGCTCTTTTTCTAAAATTGTAAAATTGCCTTCGGAAGGTGATGGTGTTAACTGGGAGCAATAGCTCCATGTATGAAGGGATTTCTGCCTTTCTAATACTTATGTCTTTTGTACAGCTCGAGCTATAAACCAACCAAAAATTTGTAAAATGTGGGGCTGGTAGCCCAAGTGTGTAAAAATCCCTCAAATTGGGATCCCTCTAGTCTTGCTTCTAATTTGGCATTGTACCTGATTTCATTGTTATTTCACCTAGTGAAAAGTTGTTAAATTGTCTCTAAATCTTGACCTTCCTGGTGTTGAACCTTATTGTTGTTATTGGTTGACTTGTCAAAGTCTAAATTGTCAATGCTGGTTAATTTTTGGCACTTTTGAAAAAATGTAACCTTTAGCAAAATTTTAATTCATCTTTCGTCTTGGTAGTTAGACCCGTTCCAGCCTGCAACTTCTTTCACCTCTGCATCCCATGGGTAACCCCGGAACAATTATTATTATTATTATTAGTATTATTATTATTATTATTATTATTATTATTATTATTATTATTATTATTATTATTATTATTTATATTATTATTATTATTATTGGCCTGTATTCCTTAACCCCATCGCCTCACTGTACTGATCCTATCTGACAGTGATGACGTAACATTTGAAAATTTGAAATCATCCCCAACTTGTAAAATTGTCTTCTTTAGTGATATTTCCCCGTCAAGGAACTTGTGCCACAAGGGTTTAAGAAACCCATGGTACATGCATTCCATTAGATACGCTAGCGCTGACCTTCAGACTATCAATAACAACCCGTAGGGTCACTGAACGTTTCCCTTTCAAGCATTGTTTTTCAATCCAGTGTTCTCCCACTACCACAAATAATTGTTATACGAAATAATAATGCTATCCGCTTTATCCTATATAAGCCGAACGAGTTGGCCGTGCGGTTAGCGTCGCGCAGCCAAGAGCTTGCCTTCAGGAAATAGTAGGTTAGAAACCCCCATCGGCAGCTCTGAAGATGGTTTTCCGTGGTTTCCTTATTTTCATAGCAGGCAAATGCTAGGGCTGTCCATTAATTAAGGCAACGGCCGCTACCTTTCCAATCCTAGCCCTTTCCCATCCTTCCGTCGACGAAAATCTTAGATGTGTTACTGTGACGTATAAACAAGTAGCAAGTAGCAGAAAATCTTATAGAACAAAATATATTACTTACATTTTTAATGTTATAACTTTCCCTAATAATGGTCAGCCGTATATACAAATTAAAAATGTGTTAAACCAGATAATATACTCAAAATATAGAGAAAACTTGGCAAAAAATGAAATTATATTTACAGTACATGAATTGCACTTTGTATATGTGGCTTTTCACAATGAAAATTCCTTTTCTTTTACTCTGCTTTACGCCATACCGACTCAGATAAGCCTTATGGCGACGATGGACTTAATTAAGGCACATCCCCAGAATTTGCCTGGCGTGAAAATCGGAAACCACGAAAAACCATCTTCAGGGCTGGCTGTCAACAGTAAGGTTCGAGTCCACTATCTCCCGAATGCAAGCTCACAGTTGTGCGCCCCTAGCCGCAAGGCCAGCTCACTCGGTATGAAAGTTCTTCCTAGTGCTGCAAGATATATTATGAAACCAGCTTTAATAGTGTTTATTCAGTTTCGAACCATAATTAAAGGCTAATATAATTAAGCACAAATTAATCAAAATGAAATGTGTATAATACCTACACTACTTCTTGGTTGATAATTTCCTCGTTTAGTCGATTTATTTGTGCCAAGATGATTTTCATCTCTATATTGATCACATTCCTCTTTATGATTAGAGCAACAGTGTCGTTTAAGGTTGAATCTTTTCAATTGGTTCAACATTAAATACACTGACTGACAGAGCAAATGCAACACCAAGAAGGAGTGGTCAGAACTTTATGCCAATTGCAGGGTAGACTGACGTCACTGAGGTATGCTCATGATGTGAAATGCGCCGCTGTGCTGCGAACGTAGCGAACGATAAATGGGACACGGAGTTGGCGAATGGCCCACTTCGTACCGTGATTTCTCAGCCGACAGTCATTGTAGAACGTGTTGTCGTGTGCCACAGGACACGTGTATAGCTAAGAATGCCAGGCCGCCATCAACGGAGGCATTTCCAGCAGACAGACGACTTTACGAGGGGTATGGTGATCGGGCTGAGAAGGGCAGGTTGGTCGCTTCGTCAAATCGCAGCCGATACCCATAGGGATGTGTCCACGGTGCAGCGCCTGTGGCGAAGATGGTTGGCGCAGGGACATGTGGCACGTGCGAGGGGTCCAGGCGCAGCCCGAGTGACGTCAGCACGCGAGGATCGGCGCATACGCCGCCAAGCGGTGGCAGCCCCGCACGCCACGTGAACCGCCATTCTTCAGCATGTGCAAGACACCCTGGCTGTTCCAATATCGACCAGAACAATTTCCCGTCGATTGGTTGAAGGAGGCCTGCACTCCCGGCGTCCGCTCAGAAGACTACCATTGACTCCACAGCATAGACGTGCACGCCTGGCATGGTGCCGGGCTAGAGCGACTTGGATGAGGGAATGGCGGAACGTCGTGTTCTCCGATGAGTCACGCTTCTGTTCTGTCAGTGATAGTCACCGCAGACGAGTGTGGCGTCGGCGTGGAGAAAGGTCAAATCCGGCAGTAACTGTGGAGCGCCCTACCGCTAGACAACGCGGCATCATGGTTTGGGGCGCTATTGCGTATGATTCCACGTCACCTCTAGTGCGTATTCAAGGCACGTTAAATGCCCACCGCTACGTGCAGCATGTGCTGCGGCCGGTGGCACTCCCGTACCTTCAGGGGCTGCCCAATACTCTGTTTCAGCAGGATAATGCCCGCCCACACACTGCTCGCATCTCCCAACAGGCTCTACGAGGTGTACAGATGCTTCCGTGGCCAGCGTACTCTCCGGATCTCTCACCAATCGAACACGTGTGGGATCTCATTGGACGCCGTTTGCAAACTCTGCCCCAGCCTCGTACGGACGACCAACTGTGGCAAATGGTTGACAGAGAATGGAGAACCATCCCTCAGGACACCATCCGCACTCTTATTGACTCTGTACCTCGACGTGTTTCTGCGTGCATCGCCGCTCGCGGTGGTCCTACATCCTACTGAGTCGATGCCGTGCGCATTGTGTAACCTGCATATCGGTTTGAAAAAAACATCAATTATTCTTCCGTGCCGACTCTGTGTTTTCCCCAACTGTCATCCCTTTCGAACCACTCCTCATTGGTGTTGCATTTGCTCTGTCAGTCAGTGTATATTAAACATATTACCAACTCTTGACTTCTATAAATAAATACAGTAGTAGTATAATACTTCCCGTTCATTTCGAAACAAGAACGAAGACGAGAGCCTCCGATTCGAATCTCTATTTTGCTAACTGAGAATATCTACTTATGCAACCCACAGCCATGCAGTACAGTGCACTAGACTAGAGCACAGTGGTCTGTGACATCACACCCATGTGCCAATACAATGTGCTAGTTGCCACTTTCCCCACAATCAGTGTTCCCAACACTTGATGACGAAAAGTAGCCAAAATTGATTGCAAACATGCTAGAAATGGCTAAACATTTGGAATAGCTTGCAATTAGTCGCTATACAGGTTGTATCAGAACTATACCGACATAAAATCAGGGATGCTTCTCGTGTTATGTTGAGAATAATGATGCAGTCGGATTGGCGGAGAAATTTTTTCTTTCCGATAAAATGAGGTTACTTCGTTACTTCCGATCGCACGATTCAAATTAACGAACTCGCCGTATTTGCTATGCCAGAGAGTTAGACGCTGCCTGTTGCTGTGTGACACAGAAGGGAAGGGAAGTGGGAAGTGGGAGACAGAGGTAAAGCTCGGTGCGAATGTACAATTTTCTCGTTCGTTTCGCATAGTCGCCTCCCGGCCCCAGTAGGCAGTGTACGGTTTGTTCTGCACAAATTGATTACTGTGTGAACTCCGTAGAAAGAAAAGATGAACTTGCACCCAGAATACAGGCAGATTTCCAGGTCGTTCGCTACACACCACACATCATGTACAGAGGCCAAAGGTCACTGGTGCGCCGTTGTGAACTGTTCATCGAAGTAGGAGGGGGCGTATTGAGCACCTACTGTAATAAAACCAGTCGGGGTTTGTTTCCTTCGTTCAGTATTTCATTCAGTTTACAATGTTGTGAGTGAAGGAATGCACAATCGTGAGACTGCAGTGTTGCATCTTCTACTACTACTACTACTACTACTACTACTACTACTACTACTAAAATATTTTCATTCCTCCGTTGAAGGGAGAGGCGGGTATCTTAGACGGTGACGCCGTCTCTCAGGCCGGGAGATCTGTTACGGTGAAGGAAATGCACGGAGAAAGTGAGGAGGTTGATGGCCATGGCCTATACTAGGGACTGTCCCGGCATTCGACTTAGTGCAGGAGAATGGAAAACCACGGAAAACCATTCTCAGGACAGCTGACGGTTGGGGCCAACGGTGAGGTCCAGCCCCATCCAGTCTCCCGAATGCAGAGGCATAGAGCCATGGTAGAGCCGTGGCCACCCTTGCTCTGCTCTGTTGGCAGCCGTGGCCACTTATGCGCCAAGACCCACTCTGCATCTACCGACGTTGCATCTTCGAACACGTTATAATAATAAATAACGTTCCTGCGACCAACAGACGAGAGGAGAAATGATCTGGTGCAATCCTTGACTGACAAGTGTGTCTTAATTACAGTGTGTTCTTGTACTGTGTGTGTACAGTTACGGATGTTCCATAAACGAACGATGGATATTCCCTGTAAGAGAGAAGGACAATCCTGTGCAAGTCGAACGAGGAAACTTGTACATACGCGCGGAGCAGTATGTCTGTCTCCAACATACAACCCACTTCCCCTCCCTCCCCTTCTCTTTCCTGAAGTACAGCAGTGGCTTGTGCTCTGACATAGCAAGTACGGCGAGTTCATCAATTTGAATTACGCGCCAGGAAGTAAAACATTAGCCTAATTATCTCGAAACGAAACATTTTCTCCGCCAATCCGATTGCACCTTCGTTCTTAATATAACAGGAAGAGTTTTCGTGATTGTTTTTATCGGTATAGTTCTGATACACCCTTTAATCACAAGACATTGAATGTAGGATCACACACACACAAAGTGTTTTTATTAGATTTACTGTAACAATTGACGGAGAAGGAGATAAATATATGTACAGTTTGTTTTAAATGAAACTGAATTTACATACCAAAAATATACGTCATAATTCTCGAGACTCCTCAACTACCCCCCACTCCCAACTCCACTTGGAGTGTCTGTTGATTATTATGTAGACCAGTAAACTGTACTTGTTTAAACAAATTCAGAAACTTTCCACCTGAAATCAAATGCAAAACAACAATTGTCCACACGGCTCAATCCAAACCTTAGCTCAAAATAGCAGACAAGACTTTGGTTTTAATTTGTTTCTTGGTTTATTTTTAACGATGTTATAGTATCCTGACTGAACACGCGCTCAGCTTCTGTGCTCGAATGAGGCAAAGTTCGCACACCAGGCAAATGCTGAGGCTGTACCTTAATTAAGGCCACGGCCGCTTCCTTCCAACTCCTAGGCCTTTCCTGTCCCATCGTCGCCAAAAGACCTATCTGTGACGGTGCGACGTAAAGCAAATAGCAAAAAAAATTAATGGGGATATTCTACTGGAACAATGTTATACTAAATAAATTCCAGCTATAGTAGCCTATAGTCGTGGAGGCCTATTTACCCATTTACGAAAAATTTGATTTTTCAACTCTAAACCTGTATGTAATAGGCTCTTTAACCGTATTTAAGTCTACATTCATTGTGATAATTCTCGGAGGACATCGATGTCGCCGGGCAGCCGATTTTGAATTACTTTAACTAACTCTTTTGTATAGGTAAAATTTTCACACATATCTCGTATATTTTTCTTTGGTTTCATGTGGCAAATTGGATATTTTCATTTAAGTCTCAAGTGAATAATAAAGCTATGCTATGCAGACAAGGAAGACGAATATGCATGAAAAGTTGAATCGGCATTTTTGGTGATTATTTGTGAAACAGGAATATTGAATTAGTTTCACTAAATGCCTAGCTAACAGTTTTGGAATCGCCAACTATACAGGAATTCACAATAAAAACGCCCAAAGTAAATATGGCTAGAAATCGCCAGTTTAGGAAAAGAGAGTGGTCAAAATGCGACTAGTGGCATTTTCGAAAATTTGTTGCTAACTTAATACTCCAAAGACCGGATCAAACCATATAGTAGCTAAATTGGCAACGTTGTACGCACACCACTGTGTTATTGAGATGTCACGTGAACAGCACGCCAACATCCTCAGGCGTATTGCTTGGCTCTAGCGACCGGGTCCGCTGCTTCTCGAATCAGCAAACTAACTTGGTCTCATGAGGGTGAATGAACCCCGCTCTGACCTTCGGTCCAGAATTAAACAACCTTGAACTGGCCGGAAATCCAATCGGTAAATCGTCTGACTTTCTATTTTGCAAGGGATGCACAGGCTAGCAATTGCCATACGTTTTTTTTTTTTTTTTTGCTAGTGGCTTTACGTCGCACCGACACATATAGGTCTTATGGCGACGGTGGGATAGGAAAGGCCTAGGAGTTGCTAGGAAGCTGCCGTGGCCTTAATTAAGGTAACCCCAGCATTTGCTGGTGTGAAAATGGGAAACCATGGAAAACCATCTTCAGGGCTGCCGACATTGGGATTCGAACCCACTATCTCCCGGATGCAAGCTCACAGCCGCGCGCCTCTAACCGCTCGGCCAACTCGCCCGGTGATTTTTTATTAGCATGAAATAAAGCGTCAGTGTATCATTTGTCGATTGGAAGAAGTGCGTCATTCTGAAATGCCTGCCGAAATAGGGAAATTTGGGGGACCCGATAAAGCGGCAACTCTCCCTGATAGGATGAGTTACAACATGCACTTTTAATGATAACAACACAAATGGGTTAGGTGAGTGCAATAAGAGGTGGGTGTTGTAACGTGGTCCGGCAGGAACAGGTAGAGGGGGAAGAGTTCGCGGTGGGATGGACACTACTTTCTCTGAGAGCGAGCGGCAGATCTACTTCATTCTTGGTGAAGCAGTCGTACAGGGTACTCGACAGACCTTGCGGTAGCACAGGTTGTCGTCTGCCTAGTGTCGTCAGTGACGATCATCTACCTCTATATCCCGCTAGGTCAGTAGCAGCGAATATCATCAAACATGGCGATGCTCGTTGGACTTCAAACCATGGTGGATAATTTTGCCAACTTTATAGAGGATAAATCAGGTAAGGGGTACAAATGGAATAAATGTTTAAAAAATTTTTACCCATTGTTGGGAGAAGAAGAATTATTTTCTTTACCCCGGTTTGGTTTGAAAATAATCCGCTGTGAACCAGGAAAAGATATGAAATAATATTTTATGAAAAAAAACAATTACAACGATCAGTAAAAAAACGTGTAAATGATAAATTTCTCATGCGTTCCTTGACAAAAAGGTAATTTCACGGATACTTATTAAAAATTTCCACCATATGATTTCTAAAACACTGAGTCACTTTTAGAAAGTACTTAATAAATTAATGTTCTGAAGAACCTGACTTTCTTCCACTTCATTTTCTTTTTTGATAATTTTTAGATTTCCTTAAAAGTTACTAAAACTACGTCATTGTTTATTTGTTTATTTAGCGGAATTAGCCGATAAATGACTTCGAAAAATACCGCTTCAGTTAAAAAAAAGCGCTGGGATGAGTATGTCTGTTAGTAGAACGCTAGCGTTCCGAGCTCAGTTGCGGGTTCGCTTCCAGCTCAGTCCGGTGGTATTTGAATGTACTCAAATACGATAGCCTAGTGTCGGTAGATTTACTGAAACGTAAAGTGAATCCTGTGGGACAAAATTCCAACACTTTGACGTCTACGAAAGCCCTGATAGCAGTTAATGGGGCGTAAAACCAAAACGTCCACGAAGTTATTTTTTGAACATTGAAACTAAAATAAGAGATTCACAGACACCATTTTAATAACTTTGTATTCTTCAAAGATCGAAAACTAGAATATTTTCTTTTTTCTGATCGAAAGAAAATTCCAGCTTGAAACACACGCTTTCCTTATTTTAATGTTTTAGATTCTTTTATTGTTAAAACATACAGCTAGCTTCAGTTTCTTGTAAAAATCTAATTTTAAGTAACATAATCTAATTAACTGTATGCAGTATTGATTCGATACTGTGTTTGACGTGAACATGTAACAACGTCACCGTTACCTGAAACGAGATGCAACCCACATCCCGAGCATTTACTTATTTTATTTATGTTATTCGTTTATTATTATTATTATTATTATTATTATTATTATTATTATTATTATTATTATTATTATTATTATTATTATTATTATTATTACTATTATTATTATTATTATTATTATTATTATTGAATATCTTCAAAAATCTTCACCTAAATATAAAATAGAGATAAAAATAAAGCATATTTATTTATTTATTTATTTATTTATTTATTTATTTATTTATTAATAAATTTATCGTGCTTCGGACAGGTATAACTCTAATGAAAAAAACACGTACACATGCACTACTACGTGAAATGGAGAAAAAAATTGAAATTATCATTAACACTAACTCCAACTGAGGTCCTTGTAATAATAAAGAAGGTCTACCGGGCGAGTTCGCCGTGCGGTTAGAGGCGCGTGGCTGTGAGCTTGCATCCGGGAGATAGTGGGTTCAAACCCCACTGTCGGCAGCCCTGTAGATGGTTTTCCGTGGTTTCCCATTTTCACACCAGGCAAATGCTGAGGCTGTACCTTAATTAAGGCCACGGCCATTTCTTTCTCATTCCTAGGCCCTTCCTATCCCATTGTCGCCATAAGATCTATCTGTGTCGGTGCGACGCAAAGCCAATAGCAAAAAAGGAATAATAAAGAAGTAAAAGTAAGGTCAGATATAAACAAATAGTACTCGTTTATTCATTAGCATTATATCAACAATCGAAAATATTATTACATTTATTACAAATGTTTAGTTATATATGTACATATCGAGGATATCCACAATCTCACACCTTAGCAGTATGGTTCACCTTCAGGTTTACGAAGTCGAGAAATTGCATTGACATGATCTCAGTCTTCTTTTGATTTTCGTCTATAAATCCCAATAAATTCATAATATTTTAGGGGATGCCTGGTCTATATTGATACACTAATCTTTGGTTTCTGGTCTATCGATAGTCCTCATATTAAGCAGTAACGGTAATAAACTGTCACAAGTTCACTGACATTTAATCACACATGCAAACGAAGACCATTTATTTCGAGGAACCACGTCTACACTCGACCGCCACATGCCTAGCTGCACTGGACAACGGCTCTGTTGAGCGGGTTGCTAGTTCTTTCAGGATTGTCCCCCAAATCGTACATGGCGTTCGTATCAGGCGACGCTCGGAGTGTGGCGTGACTGTTACTCCTTTGTGATAAACTAGAGGACACGCAAATCTACACAGAATTCAGGCCATAAATCTCAGCAGGTTATGGTGGTGGTGATTATTGTTTTAATAGGAAGTACAAAGGGGCAACCAGCCTCAAAAATCTCAGCATCCAGGATTCGAATCACAGTCTTCTTGGGAGGAAGTTAACGACGATGTCACTGGGCTACTAACCCACCATTGTCTGGATTTCTCAATTAACTGTACTGCCAGTAGATTTATCGGCTTAAAATAATTACTGCCGGATAACATTTCAGCACCATAACGTCTCCTAAGGACATAGAATGTATTTCGTGGGTCACGAAACCATTAGCGGGACTGAGGGACAGTAGAGTACTGGCCTTCTGAACTGAAGTTTACGTGTTCGATCCCTCCTCAGTCCGATGGTGTTTGAAGATTCACAGTTTTATCAAGGATTTTAGCACTCTCGAAGTAGTGTCTAAGCCTCGCGAGACCAACAGCGGAGCTGTCTGATTTGAGAGACACTGGATCCAGACAAGAAAGCCACCCTCCTGAGGATGTCGTCAAATTGACGAAGTTGCACTCCAATATCTTTAACACACCTGCTGCGCAGCGATTGTTTTGACAGATCAAGGTTCTTAATGAGCAAATGAGCCCCAAAACAGTTGGAGTACTAAGAGCCATCTTAAAAAAATCATCAAAATATGAGATAGAGATAGGAAAGGAAAGCTAACAATTACTCATGCACAATTACAGCACATTATTTCTCTATTGACAGAGACTTAAGCCCCAAGCGCTCATGTGACGTTGTAATTGCAGCTGCTTCTATAATATTTTCCATTGTTGTCGTGTTGTACTCTCCATTGCACTTGGCGTTTTACTATTACATTTTACCTTTTCTTTGTTGGTTGTTGTTGTTTAAATGTTGAATATCCCCTCTACGGGTGTGTAGAAGTTATTCTAAAATGTACAGCATGGAAGTAAGATATCTACTATAGTGGGTGTAGGAGAGCGATAGGCACCTTGGAAGTTGACATGAGGTGTTTTCCCGGTGACTGGAGAATAAATAGTCAATGTAGCTTTTGTATAAATTGTGATTCCAAATTAGATACTTTAAACTATGCATTTCCTTTGTCCCATAATTAGGCACTTGCAAGTAATAACGTTTCAGACGTCTCCACATGGTCAGACGGCAATCGACTGTTGTTACAGTACATTACACTTTGTCTGCTGGCATACGCTAGTTTGCCGGCCCCATGGTGTAGGGGTAGCGTGCCTGCCTCTTACCCGGAGGCCCCGGGTTCGGTTCCCGGCCAGGTCAGGGATTTTCACCTGGACCTGAGGGTGGTTCGAGGTCTACTCAGCCTACGTGATTAGAATTGAGGAGCTATCTGACGTGAGATAGCGGCCCCGGTCTAGGAAGCCAAGAATAACGGCCGAGAGGATTCGTCGTGCTGACCACACGACACCTCGTAATCTGCAGGCCTTCGGGCTGAGCAACGGTCGCTTGGCAGGCCAAGGCCCTTCAAGGGCTGTAGTGCCACGGGGGGGAGTACGCTATTTTCATTAACCAGTCTCAGTTTTGTTCTTCTAGCGTAGAGGCGCGCGGCTGTGAGCTTGCATCCGGGAGATAGTAGGTTCGAATCCCACTATCGGCAGCCTTGAAGATGGTTTTCCGTGGTTTCCCATTTTCACACCAGGCAAATGCTGGGGCTGTACCTTAATTAAGGCCACGGCCGCTTCCTTCCAACTCCTAGGCCTTTCCTATCCCATCGTCGCCGTAAGACCTGTCTGTGTCGGTGCGACGTAAAGCCCCTAGCAAAAAAAAAAAGTTTGGACTTCATCACATGATACGGGAGTTGCTTGGAAGGGAGCAATAATAATAATAATAATAATAATAATAATAATAATAATAATAATAATAATAATAATAATAATAATAACACTGATCGTTATCGCATGGCTTCAACTTGCAGTCAAATTAACTTGACATCATCTAGGTTACCTGTGCGTCAATTTCGACGTTCCATTCTACTCTACCAGATGGCAGAGTAAATTTCTATGGCTGAGTTTTAATTAATTTTATAGGGTAAACAGCAAATATGTCACCAGAGATCTTGTACTTGTACAACACGGAGTGTCGAATACTCGTAGACTTTGTTCCGCCCCTTTTAAAATCCGTCTACCCCCGCGGCCTTTGAATCCACGATCTTGCAATTCTCAAGCCAGCACTCTATCACTGATCGACGGAGGTAGCATTTAATCGCTTGAAGGTGATTCGTAGTTCATAAGCAGTACAATTAAATCGGTATTCAATCTAGTTCTCAAAGGCAATAGGACTTGCCTACGCCGCAACTTTCACTCTTTACTGTTCACTCTTGCATTAATTAAAAATATAATTATACTTAATCACTGAAACTGCTCTACCTGGGTGATTCAATTGTGAATTTAATGATAACTCTTAAATTTGTTTTACGGTTGCCTGAAATAAGCAAATTGTAACCCAGATAAATCCTGAAGTACCGAACAAGTTGGCATCATATACAAACACCACCATCGACAGCTCTGAAAATTGTTTTCTGTTCTTTTTCATTTTCCAGGTGAATTCTGTGGCAATACCTTAATTAAGGACACGATCACTTCCCTCGCGGTCCCAGATATATATATCACAATTTGTTTTACGTCTCACCGATACACATAGCTCTTATGGCGAAGATGGGGTAGAAAAAGTCTAGGAGTGGGATAGAAGCCGCCGTGGCCTTAATTAAAATTCATCCCCAGCATTTGCCTGGTGTGAAAATGGGAAACCACGGAAAACCATTTTCAGGGCTGCAGACAGTAGGATTCGAACCCACTATCTCCTGAATGCCAGCTGATAGCTAGGTGACTCAAATCCCGCGGCCACTTGCTCGGTTCATATTTTTTAAACGGAGTCCCCTACATCGCAGTTTAAATTTGAAGTATTTCAATATTATACATACACTCTAACACACTGTATAACACTTTAATTGAAAAAACACCAAAATAGCCATTGACTATAGTGAGAAAGACTACATTCACTGCCCGTCGTGAGTGAAAATTTGCCCTCTGACGAAGAGTTAAAAACCTACCTTTAGTGGGAAAACCACCGTATTGACAACACTGCTGCAAAGTATTCGGTCACCTTGTCAGTGTTGTCAGTATACGTGGTGCAATTTCAAAGACATTTGATATAAGTTTCATCACAGCTATGGACTATGTACGTGCCTGAGAGATGATATCGTCACAAAGGTAATCAAGATATCATCATCTCAGTGCTCATTAAGAAACGACATCGCGCTGACCTACGTGTAGTTTTTAAGTGAAATACCTTTCTTGGAAGACCTACTTGGTCTAAAGCGACTCACAGACAGCGTTATCAACAGCTGTATGGTGCATGTGTGTACTCTGACAGTGTGGAAAATAAGCCTACTTGTACACTAATAGAGCTTTCGCTTGCATATTTGTGTATTTTCAACACTATTAGGGTAAATAACACCATCACTGCGATGTAAGAGTAGCGTGCCTGCCTTTTACCCGGAGGCCCAGGGTTCGATTCCCGGCAAGGTCAGGGATAATTTTAGTACCGAGCTCGATAGCTGCAGTCGCTTAAGTGCGGCCAGTATCCATTATTCGGGAGATAGTGGGTTCGACCCCCACTGACGACAGCCCTGGGGATGGTTCTCCGTGGTTTCCAATTTTCACACCAGGAAAATGCTGGGGCTGTACCTTAATTAAGGCCACGGCCGCTTCATTCCCACTCCTAGGCCTTTCCTATCCCATCGTCGCCGTAAGACCTATCTGTGTCGGTGCGACGTAAAACCACTAGCAAGCTGTCACACAGCCATCCTGAAGTCATGTCATACAATTAAACAACAAACAAATGAAAACCTACGGTACTGTAGCACAGGCGATTCTAGGCTTAAACAAACGACTGCTACTTAGCACCAAGACCTGGACATAACGAAGCGACGCGTGGACAACGCGACGAATCTTCTCGACAGTTTTTCTTGCTTTTCTAGACTAGGAACGCTATCTCACCGTCAATTAGCTCCTCAGTTATTCTTATGTCCTCTGAAAGGATCTCGAACTAGCATTCAGATCCAGGTGAAAATCCTGATCTACTCAGGAATCGAACCTTCGGGTAAGTAGCAGACTCGCTTGCCGTAAACCGCGAAGGAGCCAAACTATTATTAAAATAATTGATCTTATTTATATTTTTGCAGGTCCTATTTGTTTAGAACACACATTTAGGTGTAATTTAAGTCTGCGAGAAACTCTATTAGAATATGGTTATTATTATTATTATTATTATTATTATTATTATTATTATTATTATTATATAATTCACAATTTTATAATTTGATTTATGAGCTTCTTCGGTACAATGTACATGGAAGAAGTACTATTTAGTACATACGCACATATGCTTCATACATATCGGTATATACTTACATTTTTGACAAATTTGACACATATTTATGAGATATTTACTATACATAAATAGTCAAAATTATTAGTGGACGATTTTCATTAGTCTTCTGTATATTGTGGATGGTTCATGCCAATAAATTTCCTTACTATATGGCAAGTGGCCAGGATTGCTGCTTTTTGTAATTCTCTGTAAGTGAGAGGGTGGAGATTAAGAGCTTCAATGCTCCTGTGTAGTGTCTTTGGTATAATACCATTACATCCAATCACTACTGGAATGATGATAACATTGTTGAGTTTCCACATGGTTTTTATCTATGTGGCCAGATCTGTGTATTTGGAAATATTCTCTCTATGTGTTGATTGGAGGTTGTGAGTGTTAGGGCATGCTATGTGAATTATGAAGCAGATTTTCTTGTTTTTATCTACAAAAGTTATATCTGGTCTATTGCAGGTAGTAGTTTTATCAGTGATGATACTCTTATCCCAGTAAAGTTTGTAATTTTCACTTTCTAAGACTGATTGGGGTTTGTACTTCCAATATGCTGTGGTACAAACGATTAGGTTATTTTGTCGGGCTAATTTCTGGTGAATGATTTTTGCAATTTGGTCATGTCTGTACTTATAGTCTCTATTTGCCATTAATTGACAACCTGAGGTTATGTGCTGGATGGTTTCTGGAGATGTATTACATCGTCGGCACAGATCTGAATAGACAGACGGTTCACGAAGTATATGCTTTCTGTAGTTCCTTGTGGCAATGACTTGATCTTGTATGGCGAACATGAAGCCCTCTGTTTCTGGGTATATATCCGAGTGTGTCAGCCACACGCGATTTGACCATGCAATTCTTCGACGAAGAATGGGAGTTGCGCCAATTCGGGTGAAACTCTAGGTAACCTGACTTAGATAGTATGGACACGTGGTACGCAGCAACGTCGATTCAATGGCATGGACAGCCATGCACCTTGACCCTGGTGGGCGGACACCAGGTAATAGACCAATGAAGCGGCCGATGGATTGTATCAGGGAGGACATGAAGTATGTGCGCGTCACCCACGGAGATGACTTGGATCGGGCCGAATGGAGACCGACATGCCGACAAGCAGACTCCAGTACAGTCCATGAATAACGCTAGGAAGTTTATTATTATTATTATTATTATTATTATTATTATTATTATTATTATTATTATTATTATTATTTCGTAGGTTAGGTCAGCCCTTCTTAGGCAGACCCTCAATGGAGGGTGGGCTGGATCCACTGTCTGAAATATTACGTATGGTTGTTGTAGAGGGCCGTGCGATGTTCCTGTTATTTTCACAAGTTCGAACCTGCCTAGTTGGGTTCAGAAGGGCAGCACCTCAACCGCCTGAGCCACTCAGCCCGGCTTTGAAAATGACAGCTAAGCGCTAACAGTCAAAGTGCGTACCGTATGTCTCACCATAATGTAACATTTTTAATATTTTAAACTCAGTGAAATGTTTCAATGAAATTTTCGGTTGCAGATGGACTTAAATTTACTGAATATCGTTATGCAAGTGGTCGCGATAGTCATCTCTCGGCATTAAAATCATTTACGAGCTGCTTCTTACGAAAGAATTACGACTACGATGAACACAGTTGGAAAGTTCAGGTATAATTGTTACTCTTGCTTCATTCATTCCACGGCGAGACAAAATATATCAGTAAGCATGAGAGCATATTAAAGGAAAGGTTGGGAAAATGAATGAATTTGTCTCAGTTCACACTGCTCACCTAAGACCGTGCATTCACCAATTGAGAAGAGTGCTATCACATGTATAATCATGGCGATATTGAGTAAGCTAACTCTCGAAACTAAAACCCTTAGCTCTTTCTCCATGACTGAAATAGAAGGTTACACATTGCCAGAGAAATGAATCCTAATGAGTTGCATTCCTCAATATTTTTATAACAAAATCTACCTGACTTCAAACCCTGGACAACTGTCTGAATCCACCACTGTAAATTCATACATTAATGGCCGAGAATAGAAGCTGGGATCCTCTGAACCGAAGATCAATACGCAGACCATTCAACCGAAGAACGCAAACTGATATCAGTATATGCCTTGAAGGCCCATGGAGGGATGGAAGGTAGAGGCTTCCACTATTCGTAATTTCGGCATTTGAAGTGGTAAAGTGGTTAGCTCTACACCCGGCCTACTTTGATCCCAGCAATTTACCTGGTACTCATTTTGGTGTAGACTGAGTGAATATCAGAGCAATTTGCACCTCCGGAAGTGAATAACTTGTTTCTTAAATGTTTCGACATCTTGACTGGGAATCGAATCTACGTCCGTTCGGGTGAACCCAACACGCCTTGGCTGCCTCGACCAGGCAATAATAGCCAAGTAACTTACTTTGTCATTATGACTGTTATGCCATCGGTACTATGCACTGCAAGGTGAGTTACTCGGTTGCTAATCTGGCGACACGGATGAGTAGTTCAATATTAGGAGCACATGTTTCAAAACATTTCGTAATGTTAAAAAATCGTACCTCTTGTAACTGCTACCCTAATTGTCCGAATTTACATTCAGAAGTCGATATGAAACAATTCTCACATTCCTTTTTTTTTTTTTTTGCCAGAGGCTTTACGTCGCACCGATACAGACAGGTCTTATGGAGACGATGGGATAGGAGTTGGAAGGAAGCGACTGTGGCCTTAATTAAGGTACAGCCCCAGCATTTGCCTGGTGTGAAAATGGGAAACCACGGAAAACCATCTTCAGGGCTGCCGACAGTAGGATTCGAATCCACTATCTCCTGGATGCAACCTCACAGTTGCGCGCACCTAACCGCACGACCAATTCGCCCGGTTCACATCCTTTTATTCCTCATAATTTTGTCCCTAAGGGTAACCGTTGTGGTAACCATGCCCATGGACTGAGAAGGAGTTTTCTAACGGTACCCTACATAAGGCTTAGAAATTAGTAGTTAGACGGATAAATTGTCGATTTCATTAAATTTCCAACTTCAAATTTTGAACTTCCCTCTCCTGCTGCATTTTTTTTTTTTTGGGTCCGACCATTTTCTTATGAAAATGTAAGGCATCAAATGCTCCATCTTTAGAAACCTTAACCATCTTTTTATGCGTTTTGGCTTCGAAATGATTACTTGCAAAACGAATCATATGCCTCAAAATCGTAAAAAGGGAAAATTCGCCCTTACCCCCGCTCATGCCCCAAATTTCCGATCAAATGGTACATAAATATTCGGATCGCATCTTTAGTTCCGAAATTATAAACCAGAATTCGGACTCACAATTTCATTACTCTAAGGTTCGAATGAGCGTAATCGATTTGTATAAACGTTGCGTCAAAAAGCACAAAGACATTATATCTGAGAAAGCACAGGTTGATGACGGTGTGTCACTCAAAGCAAGGTCTGGCTCCATGGCTAAATGATTAGGGTGCTGGCCTTTGGTCTAGTGGGTTCCAGGTTCGATTCCCTGTCAGGTCAGGGATTTTAACCTCCATTGGTTCGGGGTCTAGCTGTGTGTGCGGTCTTCATCATTAGAATTAATCATAGGTGGGGCCCCATCTTCATAGGCACGCAGATCGCCTCTACGGGGTCAACTCTAAAGACCTGCACTAGGCTTCTTCGGAGGCCACACGCCATAATTGTTGTTGTTATTATACTCAAAGCAGGAAGTACGAAATTTCACCCATGTCCTACTTGGGAGTTCAAGGTCCTATAACAGGTTTAGTTGACTTACACTTTCATGGAGAGCAGTTAGCCTGTTCCCTGAGGCAACATTTATACATACATAATGTGCTGGTCATCGCTTGGAACTGCCTGCATGTTTCTTTCCACCTTCACTTTCCGCGGTGTTGTAACTCTCAATGATTTAATATGTGGAGTGTTAGGATTTTAGTTTACCTTTGTGCAGTTGAGAATATTATGACAGGGAATTCATGATAATATGTAAAAGAACGTCGCACTCGCCTATCTCTATGCATATTTATTGTATAGCTTTTAGTACAGGGAGTGTTTGGCTCGCCTGGTGCAGGTCTTTATACTTGGAGGCCGCGAGTGGCCTGCGCGTCTGGATGTGGGATGATGATGATGAAACTGAGGTAGGGAGAGGGTGAAACTCGGTGTCGGCAAATAGCATACTCCTATCGAGTGACACCAAGGGGTCTGCTCAAGGCTTAAGGTCTCCATCCGACGGATGGACGAGTCACCATTAACTGCGGAGAGGTTTCGAACTGAATCGAGGCATCTGACAAACAACATAGTGATTGGATATTGTACACCATCACCTCTCCTACTGCCAACGGCCGTAGTCATGTTGAAACACCGGGTCACACGAGATCTCCGAAGTTAAGCAACATTGGGCGTGGTCAAGATTTTGATGGGTTGCCATGCGCTGTTGGTGGGGTGTAAGGGAATGGAGGAGCGGAAAGGAACTGGCTACCCTACCGTACGTAAACTCCGACTCAGGCACAACTCTGCGGAGGTTCGGACCTGCCTTCGGGCAGAATACACCCTTACCTCTCCTACGCTGCCGGCCGACATTCTGATGGTGATTTTCTTCCACCAACGGAACTCGAACCGGCTAACCACGGTGTCAGATCATATATACTTGGCGCCTTACCGACCAAGGCCATGAGGCAAGCTCTCCAAAATTGAAATGAAATCTATTTGCAAGCCAAGCGAAATGATACCACATCAAAACAGCTGGGTGGAATTTCGTGAAATGAGATGCTGTTTATCTGACGGACGGTAAAGGCGTGTTCGGTTCAACCGGAAGGACGTGGGTTCGATTTTGCGTCGGTATGTCGACACGTTTAAGAAACGAGATTTCCACTTCTGGAGGTGCACATGGGTCTGAAGTTCACTCATCCTACACCAAAAAATATTGCCAGGTTGGTTCTTAGGGCCAATGATTGCCAGGCGTAGAGTTAACTACAGTGCCGAAGTTACTGATAGCGGAGTCTATCTTCTCCTTCTACAAGGGCCTTCATGGCTTGTATGGAAGATGACTTTGCTTTGCTTTTGGCTCCTTTTCTGGCGCCCATTCACACAATAAGTATAGGATAAATGATTGAACTGGAAGTTGGTAAGGATGGATCTCAGATATTCAGTTTAGACAGAGGCCTATTCTGACTTTTCAAAAATTAACTGGGCATGTTCTATCCGCTAAAAACCAAAATGGCCAAATTGTTAATTCTTATCACTAAATAAAGAATTCTGAAGGCGCTTAGTATTTTTTTTTTTTGCTAGTGGCTTTACGTCTCACTGACACAGATAGGTCTTATGGCGACGATGCGATAGGAAAGGCCTAGGAGTTGGAAGGAAGCGGCCGTGGCTTTAATTAAGGTACAGCCCCAGCAATTGCCTAGTGTGAAAATGGGAAACCACGAAAAACTATCTTCAGGGCTGCCGAGAGTGGGATTCGAACCCACTATTTCCCGGATGCAAGCTCACAGCCGCGCGCCCCTAAACGCTCGGCCAACTCGCCCAATGCTCAGTACATTAACCGAGGCTTCCATACTGAATGGCGATTGACATAACATATGTATGCATTTCATAATAATGCTAATTTGTTTTACGTCCCAGATGTAAGACAGGGTTGCTGAGCCTGAGAGAAGCCGAAGCAGGTTCAGTAAAAGTAATAATTACTGCTGTTTAGAAACAGTTAATTTTTGAAAGTGTAATAATAACAATATTATTGTTTTATGTCCCACTAAGTACTTCTACAGTTTTCGGAGACACCGACGTGCCAGAATTTTGAGTTATTTTACGTGAGAGTGAATCTACCAACACGAGGATGACGTACCACAGGACCTTCAATTATCACCGGACTGAGCCAGGATCGAACCTGACAAATTGGGCTCGGAAAACCAGCGCCTTAACCGGATGAGCTACTAAGCCCGGCCATTTGAAAGTGTAAATGTGTACGTATATAAGATGTGGCTTTAAGTCAACTTTCCCATCTAGTCTGCACAGGCTTGGGGTACAGTGAAAATGACAAATCTCGGATGTTTTCTTCTAAGTATACGAAACATATGTTTCTTTTTCTTTGACAGTTCTTTGTTTTTGACATAATTGTATTAAGTTATTTCACAATTTTTCTCATGAAATGAAATGTCGTATGGCTTTTAGTGCCGGGATATCCCAGGACGGGTTCGGCTCGCCAGGTGCAGGTCTTTCTATTTGACTCCCGTAGGCGACCTGCGCGTCGTGATGAGGATGAAATGATGATGAAGACAACACATACACCTAGCCCCCGTGCCGTAGGAATTAACCAATTAAGGTTAAAATCCCCGACCCGGCCGGGAATCGAACCCGGGACCCTCTGAACTGAAAGCCAGTACGCTGACCGTTCAGCCAACGAGTCGGACATTTTTCTCATAAATCCCTTAAATGGTTCACAATATTTTAACATATATGGAGTGGAATCAGTTACAATTACAATATCCTTCACTTTGTCATGGTCAATTTCAAACGTACGAAAGCATTGAGGATGTGCCTGAGAACACATTCTTGTGTTGGCGGTATCTAGAAACCCACATTCTAATAAACATAATTGCTGTTCAGATACAGCGTCTTTAGTTCTAATCAAAATTGTGAATACACAGTGCGCTGAGGTTTGTTGTTTTGTAGCAGATTAGAGTTAAGTTCGTTTTCCGTTCCAAAGACCGTTTTAAACTTGCTAGTATTTCGCTCATGTAACGTGGGACGTAGTGTTTCTTTAGTTTATTGACTGTGGGGAAATCTCCGTATTATAACCATTGAAACAAAGAGGAAAATGAAAATCAGGAAAGAGGTTTTAAGAGTCAAATTTCAATATTAACCATCGATATTTTATTGATATACATACCTGGTTTGCCTTTGAAGCCATTCCTGTACTGCAGGTGGAGTAGCATTGTGGTTGTATCTTAATACACTGACTGACAGAGCAAATGCAACACCAAGAAGGAGTGGTTCGAAAGGGATGAAAGTTGGGGAAAAAGCAGAGATGGCACGGACGAATAATTGATGTTTATTTCAAACCGATATGCAGGTTACACAATGCGCACGGCATCGACTCAGTAGGATGTAGGACCACCGCGAGCGGCTATGCACGCAGAAACACGTAGAGGTACTGAGTCAATAAGAGTGCGGATGGTGTCCTGAGGGATGGTTCTCCATTCTCTGTCAACCATTTGCCACAGTTGGTCGTCCGTACGAGGCTGGGGCAGAGTTTGCAAACGGCGCCCAATGAGATCCCACACGTGTTCGATTGGTGAGAGATCCGGAGAGTACGCTGGCCACGGAAGCATCTGTACACCTCGTAGAGCCTGTTGGGAGATGCAAGCAGTGTGTGGGCGGGCATTATCCTGCTGAAACAGAGCATTGGGCAGCCCCTGAAGGTACGGGAGTGCCACCGGCCGCAGCACATGCTGCACGTAGCGGTGGGCATTTAACGTGCCTTGAATACGCACTAGAGGTGACGTGGAATCATACGCAATAGCGCCCCAAACCATGATGCCGCGTTGTCTAGCGGTAGGGCGCTCCACAGTTACTGCCGGATTTGACCTTTCTCCACGCCGACGCCACACTCGTCTGCGGTGACTATCACTGACAGAACAGAAGCGTGACTCATCGGAGAACACGACGTTCCGCCATTCCCTCATCCAAGTCGCTCTAGCCCGGCACCATGCCAGGCGTGCACGTCTATGCTGTGGAGTCAATGGTAGTCTTGTGAGCGGACGCCGGGAGTGCAGGCCTCCTTCAACCAATCGACGGGAAATTGTTCTGGTCGATATTGGAACAGGCAGGGTGTCTTGCACATGCTGAAGAATGGCGGTTGACGTGGCGTGCGGGGCTGCCACCGCTTGGCGGCGTATGCGCCGATCCTCGCGTGCTGACGTCACTCGGGCTGCGCCTGGACCCCTCGCACGTGCCACATGTCCCTGCGCCAACCATCTTCGCCACAGGCGCTGCACCGTGGACACATCCCTATGGGTATCGGCTGCGATTTGACGAAGCGACCAACCTGCCCTTCTCAGCCCGATCACCATACCCCTCGTAAAGTCGTCCTTCTGCTGGAAATGCCTCCGTTGACGGCGGCCTGGCATTCTTAGCTATACACGTGTCCTGTGGCACACGACAACGCGTTCTACAATGACTGTCGGCTGAGAAATCACGGTACGAAGTGGGCCATTCGCCAACGCCGTGTCCCATTTATCGTTCGCTACGTGCGCAGCACAGCGGCGCATTTCACATCATGAGCATACCTCAGTGACGTCAGTCTACCCTGCAATTGGCATAAAGTTCTGACCACTCCTTCTTGGTGTTGCATTTGCTCTGTCAGTCAGTGTAAATTCCATTTCTTCCACTCTTAGCTTGGTTTATCTCATCTAATGAGAGTTCAATTTTCCCTGCCGTTTTACCGTTTGAGTGTTTATATTACTCTGTAAATATTAGGCCTACTTCCTTGTAAAACAATGTTTTCATACAGTTTCTTTCTATGTCCCACTTTTACGCACATTTCAAAATTCGCACTTTAGAATATTACGTACCGAAACGTATGAACCTTTACTCACGAAATTTTTAGCTTTGCTGTGCACAGTTGAAATCGTCATTCACCTCATCTTCTTAATTGATTCTATGGTCAATTTACTATTTTATCTGAACCAGAATGTAGTTTTAAATCCATCAAACATTCACATACATAATCAATGAAAAAAGAAAGGAAACGAAAAGTCGGGTGTAGGTAGGGACATCTGGTACTTCTCTCTTCTATTTCTCTTTACCCACGTTATTTTGGAATACAATTTCAAGGTCGTCATTTTCTATGAATTTCGCAGCAATTTTGCATTTAAAAATATAAATGTTTCTTTAAATGTGCTTTTTATCTGTAATTCAATTTAATGTACGAAAGAAAAAACATTATTTTCTTAATCAGAATCATACCTTTCATTAAGATATCGCTTTGAAGTACGCTGAAGAAAACGGAAATTGCAACACACAGAAGGAGTGGTGCTACTTTGCTGCAATTGAACATGCAGGACGAGTGTTCGGTTGTGATTCGATGATTACACTTTCAGGTCCCTCTGACCGCAAGTTTGGACAGCAATCAATACAGGATGTGCCCACTACGAGCTGCAATACATTGATGAATCCGTAGAGGCATGGAGTCAATAAGGCCCTGGATCGCTTCCTGAGGAATTGTAGCCCATGCTTGCTGCACTGCACGGGTCAGTTATTCCAGAGTTATGGGTGGCTGAGGACAGTTGGCCAGTTGTCGACCCATCATGTACCACACATGCTCAATAGGTTTGAGGTCCGGGGATCCGGCGGGCCATTCTAAGGTTGTGATGTCGTGGAGAGCTTCTCTGGAGATGCGTGCAGTGTGAACCCGGGCATTGTCCTGCTGAAACATCCCATTAGCAATGTTCGCCATCATAGGGACAACCACTGGATTGAGTACACTATCAACGTACTGTCGAGCAGTCATAGTGCCCTCAACAAGCACTAATTGTGATTTCACATTAAAGCCAAAAGCTCCCCTGACCATAATGCTTGGTGTTGGCCCTGTGTGCCTCTCGACAATAAGATCTGGGCGGCCCCTCTACCCGGTACATCGGCGCACACGATTCCGGCGATCACTGCGGGCAAGACAGAAGCGCGATTCATCACTAAAGACGACCATATGCCATTCGTCGACCCACGTCGATCTTTATCGACACCAGGCCAGCCTTACATGTCGCTGTTGTGGGGTCTATGGAACACCTTCTGCAGGGACACGGGCTCGTAAGCCAGCTGCACGCAGGCGATTACCAACTGTTTGTTGTGTAACGTGGGGTGTCACAGCTGCTCGAATTTGCGCTGCTGTTGCATGGAGTTCCATCCGGGCCATCCGAATGATGTGGCGATCCTCTCTCAGAGTTGTCTGTCACGCTGGGCCTGTGCCAGGTCTACGAACGTGGGCACCTTCATTTGACCACTGCTGCCATACACATTGTACCGTAGATGCCTGTCGGCCAACACGTGCAGCGACAGTCCTTAGCGATAATCCAGCCTCACACAGCCCAGTTATCCAAGCCCTCTCAAACGACGATAGTTGTTGATAGCGTGCTCTTCTCTGTCGTCGAGGCATGTTTGACGGGGAACACTTCACTGCACAGCCTGCAAGTCAACTACGCTACACCAGAGTCCGTTTACTGGAGTTGATTGATTCCTCTGCGAACAATCACGTGGGGAGGCCTGTAGCAACAATCCAATGGGTCTGAAACTTTGATCGTTTACATACCTACATGGCATCGTTCCACATCTTGGAAATCAACATAAACGACCAACGCCTTCATGGTGTTGCAATGTCCATTTTCTTAAGTGTATTTGTCTCGTATTTGTAGTTACTGCGAAAGAATCATGTTTATACTAAAATGCCTGAGAACACCTTGCCTGATATATTGATCAAAGAATACCTTGGCAGTTGTTGCAATCCTTCCTGTTCCCTTACTTACAGATAGGTGCAATCAAGGCGTTCGTCTAATCAGAAGGTAACTTACTCAAATTATCTCCTAATCCTGTAACAGTATGCGATTATTTAATTCCTTCCTTCCCAATACATCTCATATTTTACGTATAATTCCATCTATTCCTGCTGTCCCCTACGGTTCTCTTGTCATCCTTTCATTTCCACTTCCTTTATTACCGTCCGGTTCCATGGCTAAATGGTTTGGTCACAGGGGTCCCGGGTTCGATTCCAGGGAGGGTCGGGAATTTTAACCATCATTGGTTAATTCCGCTAGCACCGGAGCTGGGTGTATCTGTCATCTTCATCATTTTATTCTCAACACGATGCGCAGGTCGCCTACGGACGTCAAATCAAAAGGCTTGCACCTGGTGAGGCGAACACGTCCCTGGATAGTCCCGGGACTAAAAGCCATACGTCATTTAATTTCCTTTTATTGCCATTATTGTTCTCCTCCCAGTGAACTCTGTTGTTCGAGACTTAAGAGAAATATCTCATTTTATGTTTAGAGAATTTTAAAATATTCCTTCCATTAATTCAGAGATTCTCTACGACCTACAATTTCCCCTGATTTACGCAGGACGCAAACCATTTACATTTTGCCAAATACAGGTATCAAAAGCAAAACACAGTACCAGTTTTACATGACTATTGACCTTGTGTTCATTTTCCATGGTTGAGAGTTTTCACTTCCATTTTTTTTTGCTATGAGATTTACGCCGCACCTGTACAGATAGGTTTTATGGCGATGATGGGATAGGAAAGGCCTAGGAGTTGGCCTTAATTTAGGTACAGCCCCAGCATTTGCCTGGTGTGAAAATGGGAAACCACGGAAAACTATCTTCAGGGCTGCCGACTGTAGGATTCGAACCCATTATCTCCAAGATGCAAGGTCACAGATACGCGCCCCTAACCGCACAGCCAACTCGCCCGGTCACTTCCAAATTTGTATACATATTGATTGAGAATGCAACCATTTGAATGAAGCAACTTCGTTGTCTTATTGGAAACAATGTAGACCTTGAAGCTCGTAATTCGGTGCTCCCACGAAGTGTTTCTACATCCTTCAGCACACTGCAGAACCAGAACTCAGTCCATCGGCTGAAGGTCAAGTTTAGTTGTATATTCCTAGAGACCTTGATGCGTACAAACCGACCTTCCGAACCGAAAGACGAAGGAGAACTGGTTTTCACATTTATGGCTGTATCCCTGCTGATTGAGAAGAACAAAAGAACTCTCTTCTGCGTAAATATTTCGTGACCAGTTTTTTGCCTGTAAACAATCTACTAAATCACCTACATTTTGGTAGGTAAGCCATCTTGGGGGATTTCCACTATAGTGCTTTTACGTCATAGTTATGTTCCGAGGAGTTAACTTTGAGTCACGTGCTCTTGAAGAAAAGAATATTCTTTGTTCCACTGCATAATTGAAAAGTGAATAAGATAACGTTAGATAAATAGCTTCTGATCTCGAAGTCTGTACTGAAATATTCAATTATTAAATATAGAGCAGTGAAAGCAATCTAATAAAAATGAAGGCAAGCTCAGCGATTTATCAATCGCAGAGACAAATTCTAGCAGATTGCAACTTAAAACAGTTGTCGGAGGAAACTGTCAACCGCTCTCTCCATAAAATTTGAATAATTCTTGACAATTAGAAGCTGATATGGACGAGAAGAAGAGATAGAATGATAGGATACATCTTAAGACACCCAGGACTTGTTCAGTTGGTTTTTGAAGGAAGTGTAGTTTGTAAAAACGGTAGGGGTAGACCAAGGTATGAATATGACAAGCAGATTAGATCAGATGTAGGATCCAATAGTTACGTAGAAATGAAAAGTTTAGCACAGGATAGGGTGGCATGGAGGGCTGCATCTAACCAGTCTATGGACTGATGCCTCAAACACATAGAAAGGAGAACACTTATGGACAAATTTCCACGCAAATTTACTTCATTGAAGTTGACTGTCTTCATTATACAAAAGTTTGAATGTATTACTGCAGTTATTGAACTAATATTACAGATTTGACTAGTTTTTCAGATCTTACTTGCATATGTACTAATATTGATTTTTATTGACCGCCGACGTAGTTAACATGTGATCGGTTTACTCAGAAGAACGTAGGTTCGATTGCCACTCAGGAAATCGAAGGTTACGTATAGCGGGAGGCTTTATTTTCTATTGTACCAAGGGTATTTGTAGCCTTACTGAAACGACTTCTTTGTTGACCAGTATTTATTGATATATTTGAAATAGAAGTTTTATTACACTTACAACGGTTCATAACGGCTGCACTACAAATGAAGAGCCTGGAGATTATTTGCAGTATTTTGAGCTAAACGTCAAGTATTCCATTCAATATATTGACCCTTAACAGCACAGAACCATAATACATTAAGATCGATGGCATTCAATTGCCATGATTTGTTCAGAAATGTTTAATGTTGCCAAGTTTGAGTTAATGTTATGGATGGATACATCCTCGTTAGATACTGTTATGCTTTTCAGCATTCAGTCTACGAGCGTTTATGAAGCAACTAGGTGCCTCCACGATCTTCTACTGTATTTGCAACTAGCTCAGTGGCCGCGTCAAATTCCACACCCCCGATCATTAAATCATTCAAAACCGAAACTAACCATCGCCACTTTGTTCTTTCTGTGCTAATCTTACCTTCCATGGCCGAGTTCACTATTCTCTAATCTCCTAGGTAACCTATCCACTCCTATTAATCTCTTTCGACGATTTATGCGTACAACTTCATACATCGAGTTTATTGCTAAATTAGCTTTTATTTCCTTATTATGAGTATCCTCCTGCCATTATTCCCACCTGTTTGTACCAGCAGTTATTCTCGATACTGCTGTGTCTGTTACCTTTAATTTATGAATAACATATCCGAGTCCACTCATCTTTCACTACCGGGCGAGTTGGCCGTGCGCGTAGAGGTGTGCGGCTGTGAGCTTGCATCCGGGAGATAGTAGGTTCGAATCCCACTATCGGCAGTCCTGAAAATGGTTTTCCGTGGTTTCCCATTTTCACACCAGGCAAATGCTGGGGCTGTACCTTAATTAAGGCCACGGCCGCTTCCTTTCAACTCCTAGGCCTATCCCATCCCATCGCCGCCATAAGACCTATCTGTGTCGGTGCGACGTAAAGCCCATAGCACCTTTCACTATCGTACAGCAAAGTTGGTCGGAGAGCTGGCTTGTTTCTTAACACAATATCGTTGACTGCAACTGAGAGCTCACTGTACTGGCTTTGGTACACCTTCGTTCAGTTTACCTTAGAATCCTACCATCCTGAAAGGATATGTATCATAAAAACTTGAAATGGTCCCGATCTGACATTTCCAGCCAAATGAATCATACTTTTTTTTAAATATCTTTCAGTAAATGATCCATGTATTCTATGAATAGCAAAGGTGAAAGTGCACCCTTTTCTAACTTTTGTAACTACACTGAGCCAAGAAATAATTCTCTACGGGCCGGGCTGTGTAGCTTAGAGGATAGAACGCTGTCCTTCTAAGCTCAAGTTTGCGGGTTTGATCCCGGTTCAATCCAGTGATATTTGAAGTTGCTCAAATACGTGAGCCTCGTGTCGGTACATTTATTGACACGTAAAAGAATTCTTGCGGGACAAAATTCCGGCACCTCGGAGTTTCCGGAAACCTTAAAAGTTCAGTTAATTGGATGTAAAACAAATAGGGCCTAATATTATCATTTCATTCTCTACGAATCACTACCACAATTCTTTATTCGCCTCTCGTATTTTTCACTCACTTGCCGCATGCTGGACATTTGGTCCTGACAGCTCCTCTGTGGTCCTGAAAATGTTTTTCCGTGGTTTCGCATTTTCATTTCCAGGAAAATGCTGGGACAGTTCCTATTCATAGGTCACATCCGATTCCTTCTACCTCCTTACTGAATTTCATTCAACATCATCTTCATTAGCACCTCAACTGAAGTTGACGTTAGGAAATGCATGCGGCAGTAAAATATGTCATAAAATATTATTTCACCTCCTCGTCGATCTCGTATCAAAGAAAAGTGACTAAGTGGTAGACGTACATTATTACTTTCCTTCCTTGGGGTACCACCTATCCATATTTTAATGATGGTGGTGATTGAATTTTTTTTTTTTTTTTTTTGCAAGTTGCCTTACGTCGCACCGACACAGATAGGTCTTATGGCGACAATGGGACAAGAAAGGGCTAGGAGTGGGAAGGTGTGAAAATGGGAAACCACGAAAAACCGTCTTCAGGACTGCCGACAGTGAGGTTTGAACCCACTATCTCCGGAATACTGGATACTGGCCGCACTTAAGCGACTGCATCTATCTAGCTCAGTGATTGCAGTTCTAAGAGAACGTACAGCTGGACAACCCACCTCTAATCGATTTTTTAATCCTGCCGTTCTATGTGATTAGTTATCTCGGTTTCTCCCGCTCTTTTCCCCAGATCGTAGTGGGACATCCATGTCTGGCCAGTAGATATTCTTTATAAAATATTGGTTGATGGAGGTGATAATTGGTGGTGGCTATTGTTTTAAGGGGGAATACAACTCAGGTATGTAACTTGAAGGAAATAATTTTTGTAACTTTAGATGTCTTAAATCCATATTATTATTATTAAAGCCCGTAATTTTGTTGAATTCTGCTGCTGTTGGTGTAGCCCGGTCGAAATTTACTTTATTACCGTACTATGGCGATGCCCATAGCGACACGTTTGTTAGGCCTGGTTACTCTCGCTACTCAGATGGTTTCACTTGCATTAAGGAATGTCTTTATAGAGATTGTGGTTAAAAGAATTCCTTTCGTTCTTACTCAATGAATATCGAATGTTACTTTTTTACTTTGTTACATTCTTACAAAGTGTCACTGCGGAGTGTTTGCTTAAAAAGGTTAGTCATGGCAAACTATCGTAACAAATGCTGTTTCAAGGTCAGTAAATGCAATCGAGCTGATTCTTAATCAAATAATTCTTTGATACAGTACATCTGATTGAAAATACGAATAATAAGAGAATTAAGATAAAGACGTACACGTATCAGACTCCTTTGTTAATTAAAGCATTACATGTATAAGAACTTTAGACGTTCTAACACTGCTAGTTCGTGTACTGAAATTATAGTTTTTACTGTCGACTTCGTATGATCGATCAAATTGCTCTATACATAAGTTTGGTCGATAAAATAAACTTCCTCCTACTACTTCCTTGCTGGCTACATGAGCCTATAAAGGACTGCGAGTGGTAAATAGTGTTTACTACCAGAGAATAATAATAATAATAATAATAATAATAATAATAATAATAATAATAATAATAGTGATGATGATGATGCATGTCCATCCCTTAATCCCGATTCTTGGTACGGGGTCGGCGATGAGGTGAATATATGGCATGATTTTAAGGTTGGATTCCCTTCCTGACGCCATCCTCAGTTGAGGAGCTATTGAAGATGGGAAATGAATCTGGGTATGGAAATAAGTGGAAGGAATTGGCTGTGGACTATTAATACGAACTGTCCCGTGAGATAGTGGTTTCGAACTCCACTGTCGGCAACCCTGAATATGGTTTCTCGGTGGTTTCCCATTTTCACATCAGGCAAATTCTAGGACTGTACTTTAATTAAGGCCACGGCTGCTTCCTTCCCACTCCTAGCGCTTTCCTATCTCATCGTCGCCATAAGACCTACTGTGTCGGTGTGACATAAAGCGATTCGTAAAACAAACAAAAACTTAAGGTACTGTGTGAAGAAATTTTGTGTGCCTATTTCGACGTTCCGTTTTGCTCTACAGAACTGCGTTCTAAACCAGAACTCAACGCGGTGACCTACTGCTGACTTTTTAATTAACATTTGGAGGATACACTGCCTATGCCACCAGAGACACAGAATGCTAAATAGACACTTCCTATCTCTTACGTGGCTCTTGATACCATGTTCATAGTCATGGGACCTCCAGTTCCACGTGGGATTCGAACCACAGTGACGCGGATTTTAATTTCAAAATCCCATATTCATTGACCAGGATTCGAGCGGTGGCCTCATTGGTGAGAAGGCAGTGACAAGGCTACTTGGGTTAAGGTAATACCTCTCTAACCCTCCATTTCCAGTGAGTATTCTTTAAGGCATTTTAGACAACTTGAGCGGACAGCCAGAGGAAGAGAAGAAAGGTATAGGGCACGGTGCAACTTCATCATCAAACTTGAATGATTTAGAATATTTCTGCCGTATATCTCTTTTTTTTCAATTTTTCTTTACGTCGCACCAACACAGATAGGTCTTATGGCGACGATGGGATGGGAACGGCCTGGGAGTGGGAAGGAAGCGGCCATGGCCTTAATTACTGTAAGGTACAGCCCAAGC
The DNA here is from genome assembly GCF_040414725.1 of Anabrus simplex. Lineage (NCBI taxonomy): Eukaryota > Metazoa > Arthropoda > Insecta > Orthoptera > Tettigoniidae > Anabrus > Anabrus simplex. The sequence continues at coordinate 1,227,591,508 of NC_090265.1, read as the reverse complement.
ATTTGCCTGGTCTGAAAATTGGAAACCAGGAAAAACTATTTTCAGGGCTGCCAACAGTGGGGTTCTAACCCACTATCTCCCGGATGCAAGCTCATAGCTGCGCGCCCCTAACCGCACGGCCAACTCGCCCGGTCCGAATATCTTTAGCCGATGAAAATGGCATTGATTATATCCGTTATTAAGGTATCTCCGTCACTAAATAGAAAGGCGTACTGACTAGTAACTGCTAATAAGGACATGGTATTTTGTCAATCATCCCAAGGAACTCGCGGGCTAATAAAATGAAATATTCAAGTGGAAATTCATTGTCAGTGCATCCTCTGGCAAGGTAATCTTCAATTATGAATTATTTTAAGTTGTATAATGCACAGGACACATATGAGTATTCTTTACTTTCAATATGTTCAGACTATCTCAGCTTATCACCTCCTATCTTATAAACTTCCATTTCTTTCGATCACTTCTTCCTTTTCCCCACTGTCTTCTGAAACATAATTCTCAGAAAATTCACTTACAATGCTTGAAACAAATATTCACTTATTCTTTTTATTGACAATATCATTGCTCCGTAAGTCATTATAAATAAGTAATTTACCTTGTTCAGCGTTCCTTCAGCCTTTTGATATATCTTTGTTCCATAGGAGTTGCAAACTCTGTAACAGAAGGTACCTGTTTTCTATTCAAGTTGATTCCCATATTTAATGTTCAGTTCCACTTTATTTCTCTTTCTAAATATTTGAAGTTCTCCACAATTGAATAACGTTATCTCCAATTTACATCGCTTAACTCTCCTTTTCCTCCCTTGGCATCATATTTGTCTTGATTTTCTCCACACTATTTCTATATTTCTAATCTTCTAACTTCACATTTACTGTATCAGCCTGTTCTTGGACTCTTGTCACGTCATTTCCTCAAACCACAATTCATACATCAAGCTTTGTCTTGAACTCCTCTCACATCCTTTCCTGAAACCAGAATTACATCCCTTAGGCTGTTTTTGGACTCCTAGCACTTTTTCTTCAGACCACAATTTCATACACCATGCTGTTCTTCGTCTCTTGACACGTCCTTTTTTCAAAACACAATTTCATCCAGCAGGCTGTTCTTGAACTCATGGGAGGTCCTTAATTCAAATCACAAATCATAGTTTCAACGATCTGGTTGTGTCTTGAACCTTTAACTCACAACTTCATCCATTATTTCTCCTTTCACACCTCTTACACCCTTTCCTCAAACCACAATTTCACCCATCACACTACTCTTGAACTTCTTTCACATTATTTATTGAAACCACGATTTAATCCATTAAGACTTTCTTGGACTTCTCTCACATTTTTTCTTCAAATCACAATGTTATCCATCAGACTGTTCTTGGACTATGTTCATATCATTCCCCAAAATTTCAGTTTCATCCATCAGGAAATTCTTTGGATTCCTGGCACGTCCTTTCTTCAAACTTCAATTTATTTAATTACCTTTCATTACCTTTCTCGGACTCCTTTTCCGTCCTTCTCTTAAACCACAATTGCATCGGTCAGGTTGTTTTGAACTCCTAGCACGTTACAAAAATATTCCAAATTTGGGCTGGGAAGACTTAGGAGAAAGGAGACGAGCTGCTCGACTGAGTGTTTTTTTTTCGAGCTGTCAGTGGAGAAATGGCGTGGAATGACTTTTGTAGACGAATAAGTTTGAGTGGTGTCTTTAAAAGAAGTAAAGGTCATCATATGAAGATAAAGTTGGAATGGAAGAGGACGCATTGGGGTAAATATTCGTTTATAGGAAGAGAAGTTAGGAATTGTAATGACTTACCAAGGGAGATGTTCAATAAATTTCCTATTTCTTTGCAATCATTTAAGAAAAGACTAGGAAAACAACAGATAGGGAATCTACCACCTGGGCGTCTGCCCTAAATGCAGATCAGTATTGACTGATTGTTGCAATTTTTCGACAACTGCTTTCAGCGTTGATATAGGGTAAGAAATGCTTTTATTTACATGCACAGGTTGAAGATCGACTTTGTAAATTAAAACTGTTTGTTATTTAACGATAATAACACGATTTTGTTCTACTAAAAATGGGTTCAACATGCTGTCTTCCTTCTATGTGCTAGTCTGCATTATTATAGAGTTCTCACGGGCTACGATATTTATATAATATGAGTAAACATTCGGTGTGTTTACTTAACTTTGCATCTGAACTACAGCACATGCCACACTTCAGGCCATGATATTATTGTTTCATTAATAACCTTCTGAAAAAAATCCACATCCCTTTGAATTGTTTCTATTGATGCTGACCATGGATTATTTGAACCAAAATACGTGAAACAATGCAGTCCATGGACATAGAAAGGCGCCTTCTCCCAGACAAAACATATTCAGGGTCATCAGCTTGTCTCAATGCTAATGTATCAACATATTTTTGAATATTTGTTAGGTCAAGCATGTGAAGGTCCAACATTAACTCTCATCACTCGTTTCCTTGACATTCCTTGAGAATCCGATCAGCTTTAATGCCCTGTGGACTAAAATGTCCTGCTACTACAACGGTTAGTACTTTCTAACTCTAAATGCCTATAGATAATTTTATGATACATTAGACTGAATGTTTTTATACTATTTTCCTCGAGTGTTTCCAGTTATCTTACATTAATAATTCTTCATTTCATTAGAACATAGTATGAAGAATAACATGATCAACATGATCTTGTTTTTAGACTATCAAATACCTCAATAGAGGTTTCTTTGTCCAGATGGTAAAGGCGTGCTGGATTTATCTGGAAGTACATGGGTTTGATCCCCAGTCAGGAAGTCCGAAAACTTGGACAATCGGGCATCCACTTATAGAGAGCAACTTAGTCCTGGAGTTCATTCAGCCTAAAGCAGAAATAATAATAAATAATAATATTGATATTCTCCTTTGATTATCGCTTTTCCCTTACATGTCGGGTCGCGGGTGCGAACTGTGTCGCACATGTGGCTTTGGCCCTGTTTTACGGCCGGATGCCCTTCCTGACGCCAACCCTATACGGAGGGATGTTGCGTGTTTCTGTGGTGATTGGTAGTGCAGTGTGTTGTCTGAATATGAAGACGAAAGTGTTGGAACAAACTCAACCAGTACCTGGGCCAGAAGAATTAATCAGAGGCGATTAAAATTCGCGGCCCGGCCGCGAATCGAAGCCGAGGCCCTCTAAACCGAGGGTCTCGACGCTGACCATTCAGCCAATGAGTCAGACTATAATAATAATAATAATAATAATAATAATAATAATAATAATAATAATAATAATAATAATAATAATAATAATAATAATAAATTCAGATTGTGCAAACCTTTAATATCCATCCCTCCAGGTACCATCATGACTGTAAATTCAAAGAGGTCTTTCATACATTGAAATATGATGCTTTTTATCTGCGGTAATACCAGAGCAGAGGACAGAAACCTATTGTAGGTGCTTGGGCGATATACTGATAAGTTCTTATATTTTCAAATTATTTACCCATTACACAATTACAGTTAAAAAATATGTTGTGAAAAGTCAATTAATCAAAAAATCTCTATACAATGAAATTGAAATACGGAAATGAATTATGCTGCAAACAACACCAAAATATAGAAATTATACCATCATCTTTCTACTTAGTGTAAAACTAGACAGGTACGTTCCTCAACAGTGACCTTATTCTGTGTGAATAACTGTAACGCCACGTCAGAATATAGAAGTAGTGGTCATGTCACGTATTAAAATCACTCATATATATTGTGGTATCAATATTCATACAGTCAAGAATCACGCGATCGCTCATAATTGCGCTTTGCTCTGTGTATCTTTCCTTAGAATGGCTAAATGTGACAATCAAACTGCAGTACAGCCTCACTAAACCATACACATGCGAAGATAATATTTTCAGCCATAGTAGAAACTACTCAAAAGCAAACATATGAAAATCAATACGCAAAACAAACTTTTCGTTTCGCTTGTGTGGCTATTTAGCGCGGGGGATTTGGGTCTTCTCTAGAAACCTTTCTACCCTCAAAGTTACGCCATCTACTAAATCTGTTCTCACGGTCTATCGACGTGTTGCTGGCACCTGGACTAGAGAATGAAATGAAAATCCACAGCTTGTTTCCAGTCATTCGACCGGGTCGGGAATAGAATGAATGAAGCCCGCATCTAACGGCGAGGATAGGAATTGTGCCAGCTGCTGAAGCCTGTCGCACTCCTCAGGGGCAATGATTAATGAATGACAGATGAGATGAAATGGTTTTGGAGAGTGTTTCTGGAATGAAATATGACAGTACCCGGAGAAAAACCTGTCCTACCTTCACTTTGTCCAGCACATGGAGTGACCGGGATTTGAACCAAGGAACCTAGCGGTGAGGGGCCGGCGCGCTGCCGCCTGAGCCACGGAGGCTTGTACTAGGGAATATATAATGAATCCAAATTTCTATATAAGCAGTAAAATGTAAATAATTATTTGTTAACTGATTGCCCTTCCAGCCCTCCAGCCCTTCCAGCACTGCAGACCTCAGTGGTCCTTCTCTATCCACTGACGTTGATCCTTCTGAGCAGTTGTTTATCAATCTATCTGCTGTATTACTTCAATTTTTACTCGCGCACAACCTCCATTAACGAGCGACGTATCAAGCGATTGAGATCTGTCACCTACCGAGTTCCGAAGAATGCATTGTCGCCAGTTTTCCTCAATCGCTCCTGTGATCACGTTGTTGCTAACTAGAAATCTAAATGGATACAATAGACTACAAGCAGTAATTTTTGCGAACACTGCTATAAGCTCCATAATGGGCCTGAAATATTGCAACGTTCACTCAACGTGGAGTATAAATGCAAAGGTCAATTATGCTGCTGCATCACTGCTGCTGGAGAACGAGACAAATTATTCGTGCGGCAAAGAGAAACAAATTCCGCTTTTCTGCCAACATTGTCACATGTTATTTCCAAAAGCCTGCTCGTGGTTAACAAGGATACTGCGTCTATAATTTACCGAAATGCTTAAATGTATTTTGCTGCATGGTCGGCGTTCCGGTCTTCAGCCCACAGGGTTATGGCTTAGATTCCCGCCCCAAACATAGGATTTTAACCATATCATTCTTGTGGATTGGGAGCTGTGTACGTATTATATTCTTATAATTCCTGTAAGTCACACACTACATCCTTCCGCAACAATGAAGGCAGTTCACTTCCCACACAAGGACGTCTCCGACCTTCATAGAAGGATCTACCTTACAAAGGCTCAGACAGGTTGTAATAGGCATACAAAATTATACTCCTATCACCTGTACACCTGCATTTAGTGTTTCATGTACTGACAGTCATCTTTCCAGTTATTCTGTAATTCACGAACCTCTCTAATTCTTTTTTTAATTGACTTTCAGTGACTTTCGAAAGGATGTCTTGTAGTAAAACAGTTCTTATGAACTTGGAGAGAATTTGACCAGACACTTCCTTACCAGTAGTTATGAGGGCAACAATAACGGAAGTTGCGGTCTGTATACGTGTATGTCTCTGCAGGAATGGGGGAGAATTATTTAGTTAAATTTCATGGGAAGTCTAAATCAAACAATTCAATTAGTAGCAAGAGTGGACTTTTTCAGCGAAGATCTCACAAGTGTTTCGTTAATTACCGGGCTGAGTGACTCAGACTGTTGAGGGGCTGGCCTTCTGACCCTAACATGGCAGGTTCGATCCCAACTCAGTCCAGTGGTATTTGAAGGTGCTCAAATAATTCAGCCAGGAGTCGGTAGGTTTACTGGCAGGTAAAAGAACTCCGCGGGACTAAATTTCGGCACCTCAGTGACTCCAAAAACCGAAAAAGTAGTTAGTGGGACGTAAAGCAAATTACATTATTATTATTATTATTATTATTAGTATGTTTCGTTAATTATTACAGAGATAGGCCTATACCCGTTTGAATATTCATTTAGAGAGTGACAAAATTCACGTTCAGCCCAGCCCTGTGTATATAAGGTCGTTCTTAGCGCTCTTATTTAAACTTCCAAACTCCACTTTAAGTTTTAGGGGGCCAAAGAGAAAGTTTTCGGCCTGTTGTAAATATATACACAGTATACATACAGAGTACGGTCACTGTAGTCCGAGTAATATTTTCACAATCTACTGAAAGTTCTGTTGGTAAATTGTAAATGTTTGAAGAACATGTCTTCTATGTGAGTATTTGATCTTCAGACATGACTGCAGAGTTTGTTCGTACGACAGTATTTGGATAACACAGTATGTTTCCACAGAAGTTCATTGCACGCAGCTAAACATTTATTCCATGTCAGCATGGAAGGTAAGTTGATATCTTTTTCGAAAAATAAAGAGAAAAGTGATAAATAAATAAATAAAAATGTAAATTACAACTTAACTAATCTACAGTATTCTGAAAGTTTTTCATATTTCTGGGCTTGATTTCAAATAATTCATAACGGGTAATCTTCATAATCCTCCATATTAAATTATACTTTCTTTGAAGAATGTTGTTTTCATCATCTTCAACACCTGCATTTTGGAATAATAGAAGTTGCAGCAGTCTAAATGTATCCTATTTACAATGAATTTTTCCCAAGTAGATACGCCATTCAACAATCTTTAAAACGATACGACCCCAAATCCCATGGCGCTACAGCCCTGATGAGCCTTGGCCTACCACTACTCGCCCAGAAAGCCTGTAGTTTATGAGGTGTTAAGTGGTCAGGGCAACAAATCATTTCGTACGTTAATCTCGGCTCTCTAGAACAACAGCTCCTATTTCTCTCAGATAGGCTGAGTGCGCCGCGAACGAGGACCTGCTCGGTAATCGAATCTGCTCCTTATCCACACTCCCGGCAAGAATCACGCTCGCTACCCCTCGAAGGCTAATACGCTCCTGTTCATAAAAAAAACAGAGCACCTTGAAAGACTAGAGATAGAAAGTTCATATTCAAAAGACATGTGCATTAGTGTATTCTGAAGAAATGATTAGCATTTGAACCATGTCAGCCCTCAGGTTCAAGGTTCACATCGATATCTTGGCACACCACCACTGACTGATAAAATGTGTCTACGGCTATCGTTGTCGCTATAAACCGAAGATAACGGATTAGTGTGACTTGAGCCGACGTGCAGGATGCCTCGCAGACGTATGCAAGAACCGTACCGTCAAAGGAGTGAGTTTCAAAGAGGGTGCATTGTTGGCATGAGAGAACGTGATGAATTCAACCGGAAAATTGCTGCCCCTGTGGGACGAAATGTGTCGGCAGTGCAAACGGGTGTGTACACAATAGTTCACAGAAGGCCGTAGAACACGACGAGATGGGTCCGGTTGCACCCCCTATCCCCCCCGCGCGAGAAGATTGACACCTCCAAATTGCATTGCAGGACAGATCTGTGTCCTCCTCGGCTCTGACGCAACGGTGGAAGAGTGTACCACATCGTACACAACCAGGAGTGACAGTCCGTCGCCGTTAATTACGGTCTGGGTTACCGGCTCGTCGTCCACTTCTCCGCCTACCTTTGACTAAGGTGCATAAACATGCCAGACTGCAATGGTGTATGAAACGACGTCACTGGACACAAGAATGACTGCAGACAGTGTTTTTCGGACGAGTCCAGGTTGTTTGTATCAAAAAGATGGCTGCATTTTGGTTCGCCGCAAACAGGGCAAGAGGCATCACATTGACTGCATTCGTACAAGACACACAGCGCCAACTCAAGGCCTTATGGTGTGGGGTGCTACTGGGTACAACCACAAATCACAGTTAGCTCTGTCCAGGGCACTGTGACCAGTTTGACCTACGTGAATGACACCCTGCGACTCGTAGCCATACCCTTTTGCACGACACCCTAGACACCATATTTCAGCAGGACAATGCGCGACCACATGTCGCTTCTTGTTGTCACAGGATATCAGCCTGTTGCCCTGGCCCGCCCGATCACCAGACCTGTCGCCAATCGAAAATGTGTGGGATATGGTGAAAAGACGGGTACGGCGCTGTGACACAATGCCAACCACGAATGATGAACTGTGCGACCAGGTGAATGCAACATTGAAGGCTATACCCCAGAATGCCATTCGCGCCTTATACCCGGCGATGCCATCACGCATGGAACAAGTTATCTGTGCATATGGAGGACCCAGTGCGAACTAGGCAACAGGACACTTGCTGAACCTAGGTGACTGAAATGCTAATCGTTTCTGCAGAACATACTAATGAACATGTCCTGTAAATATGAACATTCTATGTCTAGTCTTTCGAGGTGTTCTGTTTATTATGAACATGGGTGTATTTAAATATACAGTATATAACTTTTTGTTACCGTTATCAGGTTTTTATTAGCATGATTATTAATAAATAAAAATAAATTACTAGCAGAAGAAGAAGTCTTCCTACTTGGCCGAATAGTCAGTGAGGTAGCCTTCGGTTATAGGTAGATGCTTGCAAGGATGCGGATATCCGCCAATTAATCCGCGATTATCCGCGAATTTAGTGTCTTGGCGGATGCAAACTGTACGGAAGTGTGGGTAATTTAGCTGATAATTTCTGAATATTGAAGTTTATTGATATTTACTCAAGTATACTCTTAGTTTTCTTATGGTTAGGCGACCCTTGACGGTGGTATGGGAGAGTGGTGATACATAAAGTGCCTTGAGACCTTAAAGCCATTAATTTCACCTAAGATTAACTGGCCCCTGCCCGCAATTAATTGAAGGAAGGAAGGAAGGAAGGAAGGAAGGAAGGAAGGAAGGAAGGAAGGAAGGAAGGAAGGAAGGAAGGAAGGAAGGAAGAAAAGTCAATATGTCGGTGGTTGTCGCAAGAGAAATCCCTGTGATTGTAGGGTTCTAGTGCCAGGTAGCAGGCCTATTGTATTATGTTAGCAGATCTATCCGTTTCGATACCTTGAGTGGTGTAATATACTGTAGTTCGATATTTACAATATCCGAGGATAACCATTCATGGACGCATGTAACCATTCGCGGATGAAGGAAGTGAGCATGCGGATGATATTTTGTATATCCGCAAAGGGCTGTAAGTTATAGGACCCCATAATCAATTTGCAGCGAGGCTGGGTATTTTAGCCACGTTTTATAAATTCATCTAGCTTTCGAGCTGGATGTTTGTGATCATCTTAGTGCATCTCTTCACATCATCATCATCATCATGATTTACATACATCATACCACTCGACCAACCACATCAGAAACATGTAGTTGTGAATACATCCCTCCGCATAGAATTGGCGTCAGGAAAGACATCCTGCCGCAAAAGTGGGCTCACTTCACATTAGGGTAATCCCTGATAATTAGGTAAAGAATGGGAGAAAAGAAAGTGTAGTAGCATTGGAGAAATCTTGCTGTTGCTCTGTCTTCTTCCTATAGTGATCTTTTGAGCAAAGTCATTTATCATTTCCAAAATTTGATATCACTATGTCCTTTTGCAGCCGGAATTCTCATTCATAGCATATTAATTATTAATTATATTAATTATTTATTATTATCCATCAAGCGAAACGTGCAGACATATGAATGAATATATACAAGTTATTATCATTTTGGCCAACCTTCAGTTCAGTTTCATTGGCGTAGCAATTACGTGGGTGATTTCTGTTTATTCAGTCTTTCATATTATATTGAGTGCACATCTCACTACACATTTGTCATGCGCAGGCTTTGTCAGGTCTGTGGTAGGCCACTGTTGCTCAGATCTTTCCGTGGAAACCGTACCCGGTGAATCTTGAGAAGAAGTGCCGCATGGTGATTTCGGGTCTTTATCGTGTCAGTATCGTATATTTCTGCGTTGACTTGCTTATGTCCTCTTGCAGCTGGAGGTCCCATTTAGAGTGACCAACTGTTGAATGAAGGAATGAGGGATAAGACAGTAAAAAATGGGGGGCATTTCACGGTTTGGGGGGGGGGGGCAGCTACATTATTAGCAGTAATTTTAAAACGACAAAAATATTAACAGTTTCAAAAGCATTGTGTTGTCGCATTTCCTCTTTATGACCAACTGAACACTCTTACTGAAGTAATAACATAGAAAACTACATGCAGACATGATATGGGCTTTTGGGCGTGTGCCATGTCAAGAAAACAAGGTGAAACTCTTTACGTTTCGCAGAGAACTTTGCGTACTCGACTGTTCACGAGAAAGAAAACCGGTGACTCGGAAGTTTCATCTGGAACGCTCCTCCAAATATGCTATAACGTACTTCCATGCACCGTTGGCAACGGTTACGCCATGTTTAGTTGAAACAAGATGGCAGGACAATTGCGTATTGAGAAAATTCGTATCGAAGAAAATAACACGAAAATTCGTTCAGGTGGAAAACGGAACAATTATGGGACAAATGACGTCCCTCGCGGGACATTTACAAAATATGGTTCGGTTGGTCACACTGATTCCATTTATAGCTGCCCATAATAAAGATAAGTATTTATTATACAGCTTTGATGTCAAGTGTGAAGAATGTTTTAGCTTGAATATTTGTGTTTAGGGATATCGGCCAGTGCTGTGCCCCCACTCTGGTGCTACTCTCATTATGTGGCGGAAGGCTATGAAATCGTTCATATAGCTGGGTTAGGAAATGTATTTTGTTATTAAGATTTATTATCCAGTCTGTAGCACAGAGTAAACACAAAACATATTGAATGATCGCGTGAAGTTATTTGCATAGATAGAGACAGAGAGTACAGAAGCACTGAGTCGATGCCTGGTGGTATCCCCTTTGGTTAAAGTTTTTATCATGGAAGCTGTGAACTGCAGTTCTTGTAAACAAGAGCAAACTGTGGCTCTTTTCATTCGTTTATATTCGAGCAGTTTTTTTTTAAAAAAAATAGGATTTATGATTTCTGCCTTTTACTCACTTTCACTGATGAGATCTTCACATGCTGCTGTGCTTTCTAGAACGTTTCCCTTCATTCCCTCCCTGACAGAGAATTCGGACTCGGTCAGTTGTACAGAACACTGATTCTTAAGGTGCTCGGTAGGTAAATGTCTCATCTTATATTTGTAGCTTTCGCTGCTTCTAGTCTCCTAAGGTTTTTCAATCAATCAATCAATCAATCAATCAATCAATCAATCAATCAATCAATCAATCAATCAATCAATCAATCAATCAATCAATCAATCAATCAATCAATCAATCAATCAATCAATCAATCAATCAATCAATCAATCAATCAATCAATCACCATTGATCTGCATTTGGGCTCTCACACAGGTGGCAGAATCCCTAACATTTCTTTACCTAGTCTGTTCCTAAATTAATTCAAAGAAGTTGGAAATTTATCAAATTATTAAATTAGTCAAGTCCGTAATATCTCTTCCTATAAACGAATATTTTCCCCAATTTTTCCTCTTGAATTCCAACTTTATCTTCATTTTATGATATTTTCTCCTCTTAGAAACTCCACTCAAGATTATTCGTCAAGTAATGTCATTCCAAGCTATCTCTCCACTGACAGCTCTAAACATTTCGCTTAGTCAAGTAGCTCGTCACCTTACTTCCAACTCTCCCTACCCTAAAGTTAGCAACATTTTAGTGACACTATTTTGTCGGAAATCACCCAGAATAAATCGTGCTGCTTTCCTTTGGACCTTTTTCAGTTCTCATATCAACCTGGCGAGAGTTTAGGAAAGTTCAACATGATTGGGTAAAAAATTAAAAATTAGAATGAATCATGTGCAAGTAATCTCTGCGCCTTGTATATTATTACGAATTATAGTTTTGTGTACTTGTAGACCACGTCTTATCAGTCGAATATTGGGGGAACGAGGGATTTGACCAGGTTTTCTCTCTTTTGCTTCATTGGGGGAATCAAACATTATTACTATTAAGAATAAATTGTTAGTATTTAGTTGATAGTGTTGAGAGTTTTCAAATTCAGTACCGACATAGAATCTGATATTTTCCCATAAAGAAAAATAATTAATACCTTACATTTTCTTTCTTGAGTAAAGTATGTCTGCTTCAACCTGGTCAACGTTTAACTCCAGTGTGTCTACAGTTATGTGGTGAATTTCCACTCACGAAGATCGAGAATCCTGTTTATGTCATAAAAAGGTTACAGTGTACTTCCTTCTATTTGTCGACAGGTTTTTGTCTTCCTCCGTTTTTCAGTTCAAGGTAAATGCATTCTAAAATTTTAACACAAAGGAAACACGAAGAACAGAGATATCCATCGTACACCACTCCAGAGCACCGTGACTCATCGCCGATCTCAGGACTACGAATGTGCGTCCGCCTTCGTCGTCTAATGCTTAATATATTAGATCTCAGCCTGAATCACTTGGATTCAATTCCGAGTATGCCCAAGAATTTAAGACGAATTCTGAGAGCCTGGAATATGGTTCAGCACCAGATCAGACACGTTAGGGGTTGTCTTCCTTAATTTCCCATTTTTCTCCTGGTGAAAGCCATATAGTGCAAAGCTGATACTTCCTCGAAAATCCTACACGCAATTATTGGCCAAGGCCTCTCATATAATTAACGAGAATCACTAGTAGCATCATCAACAGTGATACGAGGTTCTATTGTAGCTATTCCTACAGTCCGTTAGGAGTTTGATTCGTATGCTTAAGGTCACGAGATCGGTTATAAGCACTGTCGGTTGACATTTAAGAGAAGTTAATGTGAGACATTCACGATAGTGACGGTTTGAACCCACCTATCGTTACTTTTGACAGAGGCAGTACTTTTGCATAGGTCATAACAAAATGTCGCTTACACAAGTCTCATTTATGACTGTGACTGTATAGAAACAGCTAAGGTATCCTGTATCAGTATCACTCATAGGGACAATGGTGCTGCAACAACACTTTCTACCTCTGGTACGAAAGCAAAGCCTAACTACTTCACTTTATCGGTGCCACCATTGGAGTTTCTGGTTTTCGTATAATATCCTTCGGTGGTGCTATTTTACGATCCAACCAGCCTCCAGGCTGATGAATGTACATGAATATATTATTATTATTATTATTATTATTATTATTATTATTATTATTATTATTAGTATTATTATTATTATTATTATTATTATTATTATTATTATTATTATTATTATTATTATTATTATTACAATATTGGTGTTTTTAACGTGCTGGAAGTCAATAACGCAAAGTTGTCCGATTTAAAGAACCTCAAATACCACAACTTCCACAGAAATAGAGAAATAATAAATAACCGACTTCCGTGCTAAGTTTTGCGGCTTCTCTTTACTGTAATTGAATTTCCCTTAGGAAGGTCTTCATGACGGCCAGTCAGTCTTCTTGCAAGTACAAGCTGTGGGGTAAGCAGAGGTTACTGACATCAGCATCTAACTCAAGGCTGAGTAATTTTGATCAACATCCTTGAGAGGTGCATTTATAAATTCGCTACACTATTACACAAATTGAGGTACTATTTGAACTGCACCAAGTTGGCATGGGCCTCTATTTCATATGAGAGCAACGGTAATAAGGCATTTATCATGAAGAACTACGTAACTACGTAAGGCAAAGTAAGGCGGTAAGTCAAACGTTCCTTGGAGATTTAATTCCAGGTTGTTTGTAATAAGTGCTTGGAAACATTGTGCAAGATCAAGAGATAACTAAATGTAATAATAATAAATAATAATAAATAATAATAATTATAATTATAATAATGTGATTGGTTTTACGTCCCTATAACCACTTTAACGATTTTTGGAGGTGCCGAGGTGACGGAATTTTGTCCCGGAGTAATTCTGTACCGATATGAGGCTGACGTATTTGAACAACTTCAAATACCATCGGACTGAGCCGAGCTTGAGCCCGCTAACTTAAGCTCATAAGACCAGCGCTCTATCGTCTGAGCTACCCAGAGTGACATTCTTCTTCTTCTTCTTCCTGTGCCGTCTCCTCAACTATCATAGAGTTTTTTTCAATTTAGTGATTAGTGGTTGCTGTATCAAAGTTGCCGTATCGTGTATTTTAAACCATTGTCAAAGATTTCACGCGCAGGATCATTTTTCATCATCCACGACAGCATTTCCCTTCGATCTTGCTTTCTGTGATCAATTGTATCAATTGTATTTGGGAAGATGTGACCGACATAAAATTCTTTCCTGTGTTTTAAGAGGGTTACGACTTTGCATAATTTCTTGGCGCGACAGAGTACTTCATTATTGGTGACCTATCGGTTCTTGAACATTCCGCGATACGTCCGTATTTCAAAGAACTCCAGTCGGTTCATTGTCAAAGCCTTCAGTGTCAATCCTTCGACCGACACAGATAGGTCTTACGGCGAGGATTGGTTAGGAGTGGAAAGGAAGCGGCCGTGGCCTTCATTAAGGTACAGCCCCAGCATTTGCTGGATGGGAAACTGAGAAACAGCGGAAAAACATTTTGAGTGCTGCCAACAATGGGGTTTGAACCCACTATCTCCCGAATGCAAGCCCACAGCTGCACGACCCTAACTGCAGGGCCACCTCACTCAGTAAACACTTTACGTCACGTCAACGAGTTTCAAATACGTGTTTATGGTTACACACTGTCCAGCCCCGCGGTCTAGGGGCAACGCGTCCGCCTGTCACCCGATGGCTCCGGGTTCGATTTCAGGCAGGGTCAGGGGTTTTTAATTGTAAATGATTAATATCCCTGGCCTAGAGACTGAGTGTTCGTGTCGTCCTTAACGTTCCTTTCCTCACATTGAACACTCTACACTTCCGCAATTACAAGTAGTGGCAAAAGATCTACAGAGGTCGACCCCACGAACAAATATAATTTAAAAAGTGGTTACACACAAATACAGTGTATTCATTCATTGTATCCAGCACAAATGACAAATGGACCCGATGAATTTCGAAGCCGGGATGCCGCAGTGAACATTGGACATCTAACCCACCGTGGCACAGAGGTGCTACAAATAACAAGAGCCATTGTATAATTTATGTAACCAGTTTAATTTGCTCAACTGGAATCGACCTTGACCAGTGTTTACACCGAAGGACAGTGACAGGTGTATTTCTATATTTAGGAGCTGTTTTTTATGCTGATTTGCGGATGTACGATTAAAGTGTATGTCAGTCTTCCTTGAGTGCAACACGACCTTTCGCATTGAACAACTGATACATGCTATTCCTTTCTGACGATAAGGGGTAATATTTCACACCTAGAATGAATGAATGAATGAATGAATGAATGAATGAATGAATGAATGAATGAATCAATCAATCAATCAATCAATCAATCAATCAATCAATCAATCAATCAATCAATCAATCAATCAATCAATTAAGGTCTATCGCCAATGTGGCAGATTCCCTATCAATTATTGTTTACCTAAAAGATTCTTAAATGCTTTCAAAGAAGTTAGAAATTTATCGAACATCTCCCTGGGTAAATTATTCCTATCTCTAAATCCTCTTCCTATAAAATAATAGTTGTCTCAGTTTGTCCTCTTGAATTCCTAATTTACATGCGTGTTATGTTACTTAAACTCTCTTCAAAAAGATTTGTTAGGTTCGAACCTGCCTGTCGTCAGCCCTGAAGATGGTTGTCAGTGGTTTTCCATGTTTACACCAGGAAAATTCTGTAGTTGTACCTTATTTAGGGCCACGGTCGCATCCTTCCCACTCCTTGCTCTTTTCTGTGATGGTGCGACGTAAAAATTAAAAAAAAAACCAACGTATTCGTCCACTATCCGTCCCTTTCTTCCTGTATTTGCCATTGTACTATCTTCTGTTTTTAGTGCCATTATGCTCTACACACTCATATTCTGTCCTGCTATCCTTTCATTCTTCATTTTTTCCCATATCCTGTAGACACCGTAAATGTTTTGTTTATCATCATCATCAGTCCTTGTACTCACTGCTCAGCGTCTTGACCTTACTTCTTCATGCTCTTAGGGCGTCGCTGACGAGATTTCACCACACAAAGCGGACTTTGACCATCTAGAGCACCTGTTGTTCTTCTTCGGTGTCTTCTGCCTTCCACTTTGGTTTGTAAAACAAGTTTTCAAATTCTTCCCTTCTGTCATCAAAATGTGCCCAAGAAACTGGAGGTAATTTCATGATGTTTATTTCTTCCATAACGAACGCATTTGCTCTCTTCATCCATGCAAGCCCTAGTATTCTCTAACAACACCGCATCCCTAAGCCATCAATTAGGCTTGTCTCTATCCTTAACGGTCCAAGTCCGTAAATTCAGTGGGTATAAATTGTATTATACGTCAACATTTAACAACGTATTTATGAGGTCCAGCTACCAACCGAAATTTTCTCTAATTTTGGAAATTTTATCTACGAATATTTCACGTTGCATGTTGAGTTAATAACTAATCAACATTCACTAGAATTGGCGCTTTGTCCAACTCATTCGCTGAATGGTCAGTGTTGAGGCCTTTGGTTCAGAGGGTTCCGGTTTCGATTCCCGGTCGGTTCGGGGATTTTAATCGCCTGTGATTAATTCTTCTAGCTCTGGGACTGGGTGTTTGTGTTTGTCCCTACACTTTCCTCCTCATATTCAGACAAAACTCTACATTACCAACCACCACAGAAACCGGCAATAGTGATTACATCCCCCCATATAGAGTTGGCGTCAGGAAGGGCATCAGGCCTAAAACAAGGCCAAATCCACATATGCGACACAGGCTTGGGAAAAGCGGTAGAAAAGAAGAAGAAGAAGATTCACTAGAATTGGCGCTTTGTGTATAACCATATAACAATATACTTAATTTATGAATAAAATTAGAAAACCAGTTTCAACTTCTATTGGCAGCTTACAGTGATCTGCGATCGAGGAACACTAGTATATAAATGCATTTGACTTCCATTCAAAAGGATTGATTAAATGAAAATAAATGTCTGTTGTTGTTGGGAGTCGGCAGGAATGGAAGTCATTACGAAGAAGCTGAGAAATTAAAACACCTATTACTAGTAACTTCATTGGCAGTATTTACATTCAATTACAATTATTTTAGAAGAGTAGTATGTCGCTATTTCAAAGCTTTTTAAATAATAATAATAATAATAATAATAATAATAATAATAATAATAATAATAATAATAATAATAAAACGTGCCACTACTTTTACTGTTTTCGGAGACGCTGAGGTGCTGAAAGTTTGTTCCTCAGAAATTATCGCGCAATATCGAACCTGTCAACTTGGGGTCAGAAGGCCAGCGCCTCTAATGTCTGAGCCACTCAGCCCTTCCTGAATAGTTTTGATGTAGTTGGAATTAATTTTCGTGATCGGTACAATGAATCATCCTTCATTCACTGCTCATGGTGAAAGTTGAAAGTCTTCCCTGACCATTTTCTGAAGCACTTATTCTGTGACCCTTGGCTTAATTTAAATCTGTTAACTAGATTTTTTAAATGCTACGTTTGGTCTATCCTCTTGTATGGAGTAGTATCATGGACTCAAAGTAGCTATGGAGCATAAATTTGAATCTGTTGAGATGTAGATATATCGATATGTATGTTGAAAATACCTTGGACTACATACCAATTTTAAAAAAAATACCCTTTCTCATCATGCCCTTAGGCATGAATTACCTCAGCCCATCATGGAAGGGAAGATCTAAGGAAGGTAAGATCTAAAGAAGGGACGATCTAATGAAGGAAAAAGAAAAAGGCAAGGGAAGGACTTCCTCGCTCTCTAATATACTACAGTGGACACTGACAACAGCTAATCAGAACTGCTCAGGATGGAAATGCATGTGTTATAATGATTTTCAACTCCGTTATCGAGACAGCAATACAAGAAAAAGAAAAGGAAGAAGAAGTCTTTGTTAAAGGTAATTTCATTACCTAGAGGAAGATGGTCCTCGTAACTTGTAGAAGTACACTTTCCATTGTTCTTGCGTGAACAACGTTTTCCATTAGCATCTAATATTCCACTCGATAAGTAGATGCCATGTCATGCTTACAACGATTTCAATAACAGTGTTCTTTCCGGGCCTCGAAGTAGGACGGGTTCCTCGGAAGACGGTCTGCAAGGACCTCTGTTCGGGAGTCATTCACTCAAAGGAATTACCACAACTGGACGTGCCTCAACATAATTTGTGGTGAGTGTTATCGTCTGATCCTGGCCTTGGTCCGTTGGTATGCAGTTGAAATAATCCAGTCTTATAGCCCCCGGAAAGAACGTTCTGTAATTCTAAAAGTTCGGCGACCTTGTTCTGAGTTCTTACGTAACACACTGATACGTTAACACTCAAGCTGTGTTGACCGGCATTCAGCGATATGCGGGAGAAATCGTGTGCAGGACATCCATGCGTGACGTGCTGAAATGTGTAATTATTATGTTTTAGTTCCTCACTGCGTAAGCAATTATTACAGATTTTAAATGAATATCTGCCTCAAACTAAATCGAAACCATCACTTTACTTAAAGAAGTTTTAGTTATACACCTCTTAATTGTTAGGTGACCGAGCTCGATAGCTGCAGTCGCTGAAGTGCGGTCAGTATCCAGTATTCGGGAGATAGTAGGTTCGAACCCCACTGTCGGCAGCCCTGAAAATGGTTTACCGCGGTTTCCCATTTTCACACCAGGCAAATACTGGGGCTGTACCTTAATTAAGGCCACGGCCGCTTCCTTTCCACTCCTAGCCCTTTCCTATCCCATCGTCGCCATAAGACCTATCTGTGTCGGTGCGACGTAAAGCAACTAGCAAAAAAAAAAAAAAAAAAAAAAAAGTTAGTTAGGTGGTCAGCCGAAAAGTATAGTAAGTTGCCAATTAAACCGGTGAAATGTTGTCACCATGGCCTAGCATGTATTGTCGTGATCTGTGGTCCAGGTATCCTCGGGTTTGATTCTCGTATTAGCCTGAGATTTAAGATCGGCAGGAAAATTGAAATATAACTTATCCGGCCTCTTGAGGACAACCGCACCTGTGTAGTGAAGTAAAGTCTTTTTCCCTTTTTATCACACATTTCCCGTAACACGCAGGCTATAAATAGATAAAATTAACAGCGACAAAAAACCCGAAACGCCTTGAAGGATTAAATATCCACCTCTCGAGTTATGTACAGTATATCTGCCACGTGTTACGTCGACTGCGCAGAGGCTGTTGAGCCTTTACTTTCTTTGAAGGAAGCCTACATATCCGATCCGCTTCTGAAAGTCAAACTACTTATTTATTTGGACATTAGTCAATTATTTCTCAATTTTGTGTGGGTTTTTTTTGGGATGTACTGAAACCCCTCGAAATGAAATTCTAGTATTCAAGTGCTTGTGAATAGTGCATCAATACATAAATAATAATAATAATAATAATAATAATAATAATAATAATAACATACATTTTTTGCTAGTTGCTTTACGTCGCACTGACACAGATAGGTCTTATGGCGACGATGAGACAGGGAAGGGCTAGGAGTGGGAGGGAAGCGGCCGTGGCCTTAATTAACGTACAGCCCTCGCATTTGCCTGGTGTGAAAATAGGAAACCACGGAAAAACATTTTCAGGGCTGCCGACAGTGGGATTCGAACCCACTATCTCCTGAATACTGGATACTAGCCGCACTTAAGCGACTGCAGCTATCGAGCTCGGTAATCACGTAAAGTTAATTATCTTGTGCAAGCATTCTGATCAGACGCAATTTAGACTACTTGTGTATCAAATTCCACGCTCCGTTTTGCACTACCAGATGGCAGGGAAACTGGTACTCTATTGGATTACTTAGGTTGGGTTGTTAATTATGACTGATTTACTGTACATGGAATGTGTGACTGGAGATCTTTTACATGCCAGCATCATACATGAAATACAATTTTTCCAACCCTCCAAAAATTTGACCATCTCTACCAGTTTAATCCCGCTATTTTGAGATCCAGAGGCCAACACGCTACCACTGATCCAAGCGAGGAGCTATAATACTACTACTACTACTACTAGTGCTTCCAACATCTCTTCTATTAATATAGATTTTACGAGGCACTGGGGTGTCGGAATTTATTTCCAGAGGAATTCTTTAACCTACTGAAAGCCGGCGATACATCATTAACACATTTTATCACCCTTGAATGTCAACACTAACACTGTGGTTTTACACCTATATCTAAGGCTGCAGTTATATCATTGGAGTCAGTCAGTGGGGAGAAAAGCGGCAGAGTGAACAGAAATGCCACATCACAGCAAAATCGCACGGGTGTAGTGGTGTATGTTTTAGATTGTGCGTGAGAATCTAAGCTAAAGAAGAAGAAAATGAAATGGCGTATGGCTTTTAGTGCCGGCAGTGTCCGAGGACAAGTGCGGCTCGCCGGAAGCAGGTTTTTTTTATTTGAAGGCCGTAGGCGACCTGCGCGTCTTGATGAGGATGAAATGATGTTGAAGACGATACATACACCCAGCCTCAGTGCCCGGACCATTTACCCACGGAGCCGGACAGTTAAAAAATAAATTTTCTATTTTCAAGTTTGCGAGTGGAATGAGATATGACAGTACAAGTTTAAGTATATTTCTAGAAGTACTACAATCTTATTTAATTATGAGAACACTTGTGTAATTGGCTGTGCTACGTATTTCTTTCTATTGTAAGTATATTAAATGTAATTCATTCATCATCGGTTTACCCTCCAGGGTCGGTTTTTCTCTCGGACTCAACGAGGGATCCCACCTCTACCGCCTCAAGGGCAGTGTCCTGGAGCTTCATACTCTTGGTCGGGGGATACAACTGGGGAGAATGACCAGTACGTCGCCCAGGCGGCCTCACGTGCTATGCTGAACAGCTTATCAGGGACCTTGTGGGGGGATGGGAAGATTGGAAGGGATAAACAAGGAAGAGTGAAGGAAGCGGCCGTGGCCTTAAGTTGGGTACCAACCCGGCATTTGCCTGGAGGAGAAGTAGGAAACCACGGAAAACCACTTCCAGTATGGCTGAGGTGGGAATCGAACACACCTCTACTCAGTTGACCTCCCGAGGCTGAGTGTACCCCGTTCCAGCACTCGTACCACTTTTTCAAATTTCGTGGCAGAGCCGAGAATCGAACCCGGACCTCCGGGGGTGGCAGCTAATCACGCTAACCACTACACCACAGAGGCGGACTATTAAATGTAATTAAAAAGTAAAATATTTTGCTACATTGATTTATCACTGTTGTACATCTTCGGTTTTATACGAATGTACTGCCAATCGCCCTGTAATTGATTTTTCTAGAATATTTTGTATGTTTACCATAGTATCTGAGGAGGGCCGAGTGCGCTCTGTAAGTGCATAGGTGCCGAGTCGCCACTGTTCAATTCAAGCTTATCAGCCCTAACATTCCATGCTGCGATTGCCGAGGAACTACAGTATGTCATACCAGAGCGCGAAATATGACGGCCATTGACCTAGAGGTTTGAATTTTCGTGGATCCAAAGGTAGAATTTTCACTTGTAAAACCATTCGGAGTGTTGAAGGGCATCCGGATAAAAAAAAAATACGAACGAGGATGGTTCACGAGGCACCAGAGATATCTGGAGTCTCAAAAGTCACCGAACTCAGAATCAGTCACAATCGAACCTTGTAACCTTGGAGTGGTACAAGGACCAATCGACTGCATCAAGGAGGTAGGCTAAGTGCTCCTACGCCGTATGTACAGAATACGGACGTCACCACCATTGTTCGTGGAACTGACTCTACAGATAAGGAGTAATAAGCATATTGATACATGAACGTAGTGAAGCGTGCCGGACCTGTCTGCACGGAAGAGATAAAAGCATGAGGACACTAACGTATTCTCTTTAGTGGCCATTTCCATGCAGGAAATGTACACGGAATGAAACAAGTGAAATTTCTCCTCTAGATTGTTCTAGAGGGTGCGCCTTACTCAGTGATATATGAGTGTGCAACTGCATTTGAAGGTCAGATCTTGTAAAGGTAAACAAACGCAATACCAGCAGAGTAGGACACTTGTTAGTTACTCATTAATGATGCGAGGCAGATTTCTTATCAAGCCACTCCTCTGCATAAAGCAAAGCAAAACAAGCTAATTAAGCGATGTCAACAACAAGATCGGAAATGTCGAAGTTTCAAGTTCCTCTCGAAATATGCCTATATCGATATAACAATCATTCATTTGGTAGAGGACTTTCTAAATTCGGGTTTGCAATGGGTAAATTCCCGATGTATTTATTTTTTAATGAATTGATTAATTTATGTATTTAAGTAGGGAGAGTCCGGTTCATAACCAGAAGATGGTGTGTCCTTTTGTCGCAGCTAGATACAGAGCATTTGGAAAGCCGAAGCTGCTACACAGCGATTTTAAATGGCACCACTACAAAAGGAGAAGCAGGAAATGAGGCTATAGGATTATTATTATCATTATTATTTCTATTAATACTATTATTACTGGTGACTCATCAAAGCATTGACCCTGCGCGAAGGGTTTCTTACTTTGGGACTGTAGGAGAACCGCCACGGGCTAACGATATGCTCAAAGTGGTAGGCCTACTTATAGTAGCGGTGCAGTGTTGATTGGCATTTAAGGGTTCTTATATGCAAGGACACCAGTGAAAATTGATTTACTTCTACTTTTGAGAAACCCTTTTCTGAGTAAATCTACGTTGTTTCTTGAAACGAACGTATATTAAACACATTGGAATTAATATTATTAAACATTATTATTATCATTACTTACCTGTTGAGTTTTATTCCCTTTTGCGATTCTTCTTCATAGTAGTAGTAGTAGTAGTAGCAGGCTACTACTAATTTATTAGGGTTGGTATTTGACGTAGATATCCTTCCTTAACGCAAACCGTATTTGCAGGAATGTACTATATTTACTATTGCGCATATCTGTGGTGGTTGGCAGTGTGTTTTTTGTAGACGAATAGAAATTCATTAAGACATACACAAACCCCAGTCCCCGATCCCGAGAAATTAACTCTTCTTCTTCTCCTTCTTCCAAACCCTTCCTAAAAGTCCATATGTAGTTAGAACGTATGACGTTGTTGATTCGTCCCCAGCATGGTGACGTTAAGCCTTGAGCAGACAGCTTGGAGTTATTCGACGGGATTAAGCTATTTGCACACACCCTCTTCCTATTTCATCAACATAATCCCTCATCCAGATACTTAGGTCACCCATGGACAGCATATAGAAAAACCTGCATCAGGCGAGCGGAACATGTCCGGAACATGTCCGGAACACTCCGGGAATAAATAAATAAATAAATAAATAAATAAATAAATAAATAAATAAATAAATAAATAAATAAATAAATAAATAAATAAATAAATAAATAAATAAGTAAGCTTCACACAATGTACACACAGTGCACTTGATGTCAAAGACAACTTTTACTTTTCATTTCTTACCATTGGCTCCACGTCGCACCGATACAAATAGGTCTTATGGCGATGATGGATTAGGAAAGATTTAGGAGTAGGAAGGAAGAGACCGTGACCTTAATTAAGGTACAGCCCCAGTATATACCTGGTGTAAGAATAGGAAACGCCGAGTTGAGTGGCTCAGACGGTTGAGGCGCCAGCCTCCTGAACCCAGCTTGGCAGGTTCGATCCTGGCTCAGTCCGGTGGTATTAAAGGTGCTCAAATACGTCAGCCTTGTGTCGGTAGATTTTACTGGAACGTTCAAGGACTACTGCGGGACTAAATTCCGGCACTTCAACGTCTCCTAAAACCGTAGGATTAGTTACTGGGACGTAAAGCCATTATTATTATTATTATTATTATTATTATTATTATTATTATTATGATTATCATTATTATTATTATTATTACTATTACTTGTTTTACGTCGCACCGGCACAGATAGGTGTTATGGCGACGATGGGACAGGAAAGGGCTAGGAGTGGGAAGGAAGCGGCCGTGGCCTTAATTAAGGTACAGTCCCAGCATTTGCCTGACGTGGAAATGGGAGACCACGGAAAACCATTTTCAGGGCTGCCGACAGTGGGGTTCGAACCTACTATCTTCCGAATACTGGATACTGGCCGCACTTAAACGACTGCAGCTATCGAGCTCGGTATTATTATTATTATTATTATTATTATTATTATTATTATTATTATTATTATTATTATTATATATACAATGGGAAACCACGGAAAACCATCTTCAGGTCTGACGACAGTGGGGTAACTTAAATTACATTGGTGCGTGGTACACAGAAGAATTGTGACTCCGTTGAAATCCTTGAAATTCTCTTCAGTCTCAGATAATGCGTCTGCCTGTGTCTAGAAAAACCTCTGCACACATTTTAATTTCTAGTACGGTACTCATTAGTTCTATGAATGAGCATAAGTTCCACACCATGATAAACTGATGGTAAAGGCTAATATGAAATAAAATGAATGTGCTCTGGCCCTTAGGCAATAAGTCGTAAACTTGTTTCCTTTGCAGATATTTCCTTAGAAAATCTGAGTAAACAAAAAGTCAGGAACCGTGTAGTCTTATGTCACTGTTCATTGCATGATCATACCCAAGCGATCTCCAGTTTTACGTGATAATGGAATCTAAAAGACGAGAATTTTTTATTTCAAAAATCCCTCATTCATTCATCAGGATTCGAACTAGGGGCACCTTAATAAGAAGCCGGTGATAATATCTCACGACAATCTCTTTCCTGGAAAGTTCTTGAATTGGGAATGACTCGCTATAGGTTTATGAAAGACAATCACAAGGTTTACTGCTATCGCGTTGGGCCAATGACCTAGCTGTTAGGCCCCTTTAAAGGACAAGCATCATCAAGTATGCTACTATGTTATTGTGTACTCTACAGTGAACGAATTATATTTTCCACACTTCAAAGAATGCCGCTTACCAGACAACCTCCTTGGCTGAATAGTCGGTTCGAAGGGTCCAGGCTTCAATTCCCAGCCAGATTGGAGATTTTATCCACGTCTGACTAATTCCTCCAGCTCGGGGACTGGGTATGTTTGTTTGAATACACGCTCTGCATGTACATACAACACACCGCACTACCAACAACCATAGAAATACTAAATTTCAATCATCCACTGAGATTTGGCGTCAGGGAGGGTTTTGGACCATAAAACAGGGCCCCAGGTTACATGTAGAAAGCGGCAAGAGAAAAAAGACAAGAAGATACATTTTTGATTGCGACACAAGAACTTCTAAGTGTCAGCACGTGAGTAATTAACGATACTAATGAAGAAATGTCATTAGTAACCTTGGAGAGAATGCCAATGAAATTACTTTTCCTATGTGTCAGCGGTGGTTTCTCTAAACTTCTAGACGATGATATCACTAAGACTATTTGCTGTAACCATACACAAGTGCCACTTCGCGAATGCACCTTAAAAACACACTGTCACGCTGACGTGAAGAGTTATATTTTAAAAACTTTATGAGACATGCCTTGGCAGAAGAAAAGCTTTTAAGTAATATATGAGTCTTGAACGGAGTTTACCTTTCGCCTCAGCAATACCGGTGTCTGAGTGGCTCGTCAAGAGGCAAACACAGCGTCAAGTACTAGAGCCAAGGCTACTACTTGCTGTATCACGATGTCGCAAACCGAATTCGAATCCTGAGGATCGAAATAACTCAAGTACAATGAAGTAAGTTTATGAAAAATGTATCAGTAATGATGTTTTTCAAATTTTTAACTACACTGTTCAAATAATTAGGGAACATGTTTTGTAACGTCTGGTAAGTGAACGTTAATTTGGCAGATGGGGTTCCAATAGTCGTACAGCATACCTTGAGACCTTAGCTACTCAGGGTAAGTCAAATCGTAGTTATCTGTAGGCGTAGCCATGCATTAAACTGTTAGGTGAACCTCAAAACAAAGTGAATACCGGTACGTCCGTGTGTCCTTGTGAGATACACATACTACTGCGGTCATTTGAGCACGTTGTACGTAAACCAGCACATCCCATGAGACATCTTAACGGGGTTCAAGTCGCAAGGGCCCTTACGTGATCCAGGAAGGATGGACTTTTCGTCGTATTGCTGTGGATCTCAATGTCTCTCCGTCAGTTATTCATCACATGTGGAATCGCTAGAGTAAGACAGGCCAGTTCACAAGGATGGTTAGACAAGGTCATGGACGCATGACAACCCCCCAGGATGACCGATATCTGACCATCTGTGCGTTGTGGCGTCGTTCAGCAACTGCCAGAGAACTGCAACAAGACCTCAGGAGGGTCACTGGAGTCACAGTGTCTGACCAAGAACAGGTTAAGAGAAGTGTCCTTATGACCCAGACGTCCTGTTCGTGTGGCCCGTTTAACCCAGCAACATCGCGCAGCTCACCTTCTGTATCCACGTCAACTGGCAACTTCGCCAATGGAGACCTGTGTTATTAACAGACGAGCGTGATGGACGTCATCGTGTATGGAGACGCCGTGGTAAGTAGTACATGCCAAATGTTGTCCAGATAGGCGATCGATTCGGACAAGGTTCTGTGATGGTGTGGAGTGGCATCAGTATTGATGGGCGTACGGATCTTGTCGTCGTCCGTGTTAATCTTACCGCTGCGGGGTACATCGAACAGATACTGCTACAGCATGTGTTGGTTGCAGCATACGGTGCTGGCCCTGAATTCGTACTCTTGCACGACAATGCCAAGGCTCATGGAGCGCGCATCACCAGAGCTGTCTTACGAGAACTGGACATTCAAAGATGGAATGGCCAGCAATGAGTCCCGACCTTAATCCCATCCAGCATGTGTGGGATAGACTTGACAGAAGTGTTCGTGGGCGTCCTGTTCCACCACAGACTCTTCAAGACCTCGAACAGGCTCTTTAATAAGTAATGGGACCTGGTACAGCAAGATAACATGACCTTCGTCGACATACACGGATCATGCCACGTAGGTGCCAAGCGGGGTACTGGGTTTTCCACTCTGAAAGTCACAACTTCTTATATATATCAGTTGTTTGCCTAGCCTTTTCTTAAATTATTTCAATGAACATGGACATTTCATTGTATTCAGGTAACTAGACAATACGAAACAAATAAGATAATAGTCAAATGCATATATGTAGAATTAGATGTAAAAGTACCTGTGTCCACAATAAGTAGCCTACATCTATTTGTCTGTTTTGTCTGTACATTGCTCAGAATTTAAAAAGGATGGTTTTTCTGTACTATTCGTGTCCACAGTAACAAGGAAATGCAATTATTAACTTTCCGTAATTTCTGTCTGTCTGTCTGTCTGTCTGTCTGTCTGTCTGTCTGTCTGTATGTATGTATGTACACGCATCACGAAGAAACGGCTGAAGAGAATTTAATGAAAATCGGTATGTAATGTCGGTGAGTATGTCGCTACAATCTGGGACATAAATAATTTTATTCACGCTGAATGAAATTGTAGTTTAGGGGAAGGCCTAAAATTTAATTCTCAAATATTTATGTTATTAGTAGTCGTATCTTAATGAAAATCGGTATGCAAAGTAAATATAATCTAGGCCAATATTCACATTGAGTGAAATGGTAGTTTAGGGGAATACCTAAAATTTAATTTTCAAATATTTATGTTGTTATAGGTCTATCTTAATGAAAGTCGGTAGGCAAAGTCGGAGAATAAGTCGCTACAGTCTAGGCTATACATAATTGTATTCACGCAGAGAAAAATTGTAGTTTAGAGGAAGGCCTAAAATTTAATTCTCAAATATTTGTTATTAGTGGTCCTATCCTAATGAAAATCGGTATGAAAAGTTGGGTAATAAGTCGCTATAATCTAGGCCAAAAATAATTTTATTCACGCTAAGTTAAATGGTAGTTTAGGGGAAGGCCCAAAATTTAATTCTCAAAAATGTATATTATTAGTGGTCGTATCAATAAATACTACATAACTAAAGTTATATAGTATTAAATTTCCGATCATTTATGTCTTATACGTTGTTACCGTACCGGCTATGATCAATGAGATATTCATGAATTTGGATTTTTGTTACTAAGTCCATATCAGCGCTGAGTAACGTGAAAATGGGTACACAGAATTTAATGAAAATCGGTATGTAAAATCGGAGAATAAGAAACTACAGTCTACGCTATAAATAATTTTATAAGACACCCTAATATCATAGAATCGAAAGAACACTGAAGACTTACAATATAGAAAGATCATAAAATTGATCAACAATAACATTACATTGGCCATTGTTTGTTGTGATGTGGTTTGTGTCTTCTGTTGCCACTCACCTCCGATAAATAGGATTACTGCTGCGTACCGAGTATTTGTTTTTAATTTGCTTTACGTCGCACCGACACAGATAGGTCTTATGGCGAGGATGGGATAGGAAAGGTCTAGGAGTGTGGAGGAAGCGGCCTTGGCCTTATTTAAGGTACGGCCCCGTCATTTGCACGGTGTGAAAATGGGGAACCACAGAATACCATCTTCAGGGTTGCCGGCAGTGGGGCTCGAATCCACTATCTCCCGGATGCAAGCTCACAGCTGCGCGCCCCTAACCACACGGCCAACTCTCCCGGTCGTACCGAGTGTAACAGCCTGCCTGAATGTTGGCGGGAAGTAGCTGGGGAGTTAGACAACTTTCTTCTTTAGCATGCGATTCCTCTGGTTAATAAATTTTCCGATACTACTGGTACGTAACACACTGGTTCATCATAGCATTCGAGCTATTCAGTCCCTCCTCTAAGGCACTGATTGGAATGGGCAATGTGTATATTTAACCGGAATAATGGCAGAGGAGTGTTCACAGCTGTCTGCGGCCTGGTCATTCCAGCTCTGGAACTTTGGACTGTTAGACCGGCTCCGTAGGACCGTTCCTTAAATGTGAGAAAATGTGCGGTTTTTCATCTGATCGAGTATTTTTTATGATAACATTGTTTTTAATGTTACATTCCTACTGAAGTTTTTGTAATGAACTATGTTGACTTCAGCAACGAAAACAACAAAGTCAGTCTTTCTGAGAATCCCGTAGCGAAGCACGGGTACATCAGCTAGTATTAAATATAAATCAAATAAATTGCTTTACGTCGCACCGACATAGATAGGTCTTAAGGTGACGATGGGATAGGAAATGGCAAGGAGAGGGAAGGAAACGCCTGTGACCTCAATTAAGGTACAACACCAGCATGTGCCTGGTATAAAAATGGGAAACCACGGAAAACTATCTTAACGTCTGCCGTCGGTAGGATTCGAACCTACCATGCCCTGAATGCAAGCTCATAGCTACACGACCCCAACCGCACTGCCAACTCGCTAGATAGTCTTTGAAGAAATATATTTTCCTATCAGTCGAGGATTCCATAAATCGTCATATTTTGTATAGGCTACCCAGATGTACAGTAGCCCTGTTGTTTTCTGATTCAACATCTTTTTATTTAAGCTATTGCATCAGTCGTTTCACTTACTGTCCACGTACACCCGCGATCTCGTGATTCGATTATTGAAGTATTGTGCAATGATGCGATATACGAACTGAGAAAATAATGAGCGGTCCTTCCCGGTATAAAACAGACAATACCGAGTGGTCATTGACATGACTCATAGTCATAGTGTAGAGACTAGATAGTTGAGCTGAATCAATTGTCGAATACCAAGTAAGTTATAATACCGATTCATTAAACTAATAAGTAGAACAATAGCCTACCTATTTGCTAGCTGCGTACTTTGGAATTATGTTTTGACTACCTTTTTAACACTACAAATAAATAAATCTATTATTTGAACCTCCCTGTAAGAAGAGGACAGTACATGCAAGTGGGTATTATTTTCAAATGAACTGAGAATGGGAGTTCGTTATAGCGTACTATTCTTTCAGTGTGCTATGGCTCACTGTATGTCTCGCTACAGCGGAAGTTCAGCTCCCCTCAGTGTCCGTGTGCGTGTTGTGTCTCACTGATCCGTGATTACGCCACTCTGCACCGTCTGCTGCGAGTCAGCTGAATCGTGTGTCGTGAGCTCGCCGTTCTTGTGAATCGATTCACTCGGACACTTGAATGAATCGATGCACTGCTTCGAATCATACACTCAGTAGCCAACACTAATCGTGTGGTCGGCACGGCGAATCCTCTCGGCCGTTTCCCTTGGTTTTCCTTGATGGCTGGTTCTATGTCCACTCAGCCTACGCGATTATAATTGAGCAGCTATCTGGCGGTGAGATAGCGACCCCGGCCTAGAAAGCCTAGAATAACGGCCGAGAGGATTCGTCGTCCGAATCACATGCCACCTCGTAATCTGCAGGCATTTTGGTTGAGCACCGGTCACTCTGTATGGCATAGCCCTTCGGGGCTATTGTGCTGAGGCGCTTGGTTTTCCGTTTTAGTAACGGACTTACTGAGGACGGAGTGAGTTGATCATGCTCTGCGGGTCATGTAACTATCAGTTTACATTCTGGATATGGTAAGTTCGAACCCCGCCGTCGGCATCCTTGAAGATGCACTTCACTGGTCTCCCATGTTCATATCAGAAAATGGTGCTGATTATTTTTTTTACGATGTACAACTGGGCATCCAACATATCTTCACACTAATCGACAAATGAAAGTGGTCTGACCCGTTGAAAAATTGAGGTATTCGAAATTGAACGTAGAAGATCGTAAACGGCTTAAAAATGGAAGTCTCCCTAGGACTTTAAAACCTAGTAGTGTCGGGGTCGGAAGAGGACAAGCGTTGACTAAAGGAGGTCGCATAGGAAATGTGTAAATGAGGAGCCTGGTATAAGTAGGCCTAAGTAGAAAGCAGTGTCAGACTCAACCTGAGACCCCATGGTCACCAACCCAATATTCGAAGATGGCCTCTTCGGGTTCCCTTTTCAGTCATCATATACCACAAGCAGGGGCTACCAAGGATATATTCTGTGCCGCTACCCACAGGAGAACATCGTACAATAGCCATGATTGTCTTAATTTCCCTTTTAGTACCTCATTATCGCCTGTAAGCGTTAGTGCGACACAAAAACATAAGTAAAACAATCAATAATTGTTTTCCTGCTGAGCTGAATAATTTAATTTAAGTGCATTGTTAAACCTTATGTTCAGGCCAGTGAGAAACAGTTGCGGAATACCGGTATATCCACTCGAATGGGTGCAACGTTTTGTGTCGCTCAGATACACTTTCCCCGTTGACCACGTGCACTTCTGACAAGAGCTCATTTACAAAGCGAATAGATCAAGACTGTTATTGGTTTCTTTTTCTCTCGCAATAGAAAAATTAATGGACCAATTTTTAATGATGGCAGTAGAGTGAATTTCCTCTACTTGTGGTTGCTAAGGAATATAATGTGCTCCTTAATAGCAGTGACTAATGTGCAATGAATGTACCGTTTCACTTTCCTCCTTCAAAAGTTACTCGTTATTACATCATGAGCGAGCCTAGACCCGAACACTCAAGAGTTTCATGAGCTAGTGTGAAATAAATCTGTTGTATATACAGTGGCGGCTCGTGAATTTCCATATAGGAGGGTTACGTTATGGTTTAAGTACACTGACTGACAGTGACAATGCAACACCAAGGAGGAGTGGTTCGAAAGGGATGAAAGTTGGGGAAAAAACAGAGACGGCACGGATGAATAACTGATGTTTATTTCAAACCGATATGCAGGTTACACAATGCGCACGGCATCGACTCAGTAGGATGTAGGACCACCGCGAGCGGCGATGCACGCAGAAACACGTCGAGGTACAGAGTCAATAAGAGTGCGGATGGTGTCCTGAGGGATGGTTCTCCATTCTCTGTCAACCATTTGCCACAGTTGGTCGTCCGTACGAGGCTGGGGCAGAGTTTGCAAACGGCGTCCAATGAGATCCCACACGTGTTCGATTGGTGAGAGATCCGGAGAGTACGCTGGCCACGGAAGCATCTGTACACCTCGTAGAGCCTGTTGGGAGATGCGAGCAGTGTGTGGGCGGGCATTATCCTGCTGAAACAGAGCATTGGGCAGCCCCTGAAGGTACGGGAGTGCAACCGGCCGAAGCACATGCTGCACGTAGCGGTGGGCATTTAACGTGCCTTGAATACGCACTAGAGGTGACGTGGAATCATACGCAATAGCGCCCCAAACCATGATGCCGCGTTGTCTAGCGGTAGGGCGCTCCACAGTTACTGCCGGATTTGACCTTTCTCCACGCCGACGCCACACTCGTCTGCGGTGACTATCACTGAGAGAACAGAAGCGTGACTCATCGGAGAACACGACGTTCCGCCATTCCCTCATCCAAGTCGCTCTAGCCCGGCACCATGCCAGGCGTGCACGTCTATGCTGTGGAGTCAATGGTAGTCTTCTGAGCGGACGCCGGGAGTGCAGGCCTCCTTCAACCAATCGACGGGAAATTGTTCTGGTCGATATTGGAACAGCCAGGGTGTCTTGCACATGCTGAAGAATGGCGGTTGACGTGGCGTGCGGGGCTGCCACCGCTTGGCGGCGGATGCGCTGATCCTCGCGTGCTGACGTCACTCGGGCTGCGCCTGGACCCCTCGCACGTGCCACATGTCCCTGCGCCAACCATCTTCGCCACAGGCGCTGCACCGTGGACACATCCCTATGGGTATCGGCTGCGATTTGACGAAACGACCAACCTGCCCTTCTCAGCCCGATCACCATACCCCTCGTAAAGTCGTCTGTCTGCTGGAAATGCCTCCGTTGACGGCGGCCTGGCATTCTTAGCTATACACGTGTCCTGTGCCACACGACAACACGTTCTACAATGGCTGTCGGCTGAGAAATCACGGTACGAAGTGGGCCATTCGCCAACGCCGTGTCCCATTTATCGTTCGCTACGTGCGCAGCACAGCGGCGCATTTCACATCATGAGCTTACCTCAGTTACGTCAGTCTACCCTGCAATTGGCATAAAGTTCTGACCACTCCTTCTTGGTGTTGCATTTGCTCTGTCAGTCAGTGTATTATCTAAAATATACACACATATTTCAAGACACCTTATCAAGAATACTTACGTCACCGAGCGAGCTGGCCATGTGGATAGGGTCACGTAGCTTTGAGCTCGCGTTCGGACATTTGGGAGATGACGGATTCGAATTCCACCATCGGCAGCTCTGAAGTTCGTTTCGTGGTTTCCCATTTTCACACCAGGCAAATGCTGTGGCTGTACCTTAATTAAGGCCACGGATGCTACATTACAGTTCCAATCCTATTTCATCCTTGCGTCGCCGAAAAACTTCGACGTTATATCATTATCGAAAAAAATAATTACTTCAGATCCACGTTTTTTTACCTCAGTCTTATCACTAGATGAGTGATAAAATGCGGTCCACAGCCCTAGTCTAGAAAAGCACAATATACGAGTGCTCTTGCTTCGATTCATAGCACTGCTACGAAGGTAAGACTGGTTTGGAAAACTGGAAAAGACAATACCCTTCCTCTGAGAAGAGATTTAGGTTAAATCCCATTATTTTATATCCTTGAAGTGATTTTACTTGGATTTTCAATTTAGCTCAAATCATATCATCGTTGCGCCTGCGCAAACTGCAATGTGATAATATTGTGGGAGAAATACTGACCCGCAGCACAAATTCTAAGAGCGAGAAGAATTCCTTGATATTATTCGCACAATATTGGACCGGCCAAAGTTCTTACCTGAAATACTTCACATAGCGGGCTTTTGCAGGCGTAACGACGATATGTTGTGATAATTGTATTTGAGATATGTAGGGTGTACGAAGAATTCTGTCCAGTAACAGAAAACTGTGATTGAGGGGACCGGATTAATTAAAATGAGGATCGAAACCAATCCTCTAACTTGCAATTTTCATTCCATTTCAAATAGGCAAATAACGCAGACGGTCTTCAGGCCTACCTCGAAAGGATACCCCTCGATGTTTTAAATCACATTCATGCTGTGAAATCCATTTCTTAGGTGTCCAGGGTTCAACAAACCGCGAAAAACCGGTTGTGGAATTTTTGCACGAGTAGCGTTCAGTACTCCCATCACTCACACTGTAGTTCGAAAAAGAAAATCAAACTGAGACCAAGTAAACCGACCATGGATACTCCAACAGTACTCGAGAAAATATGGTTGAAAACCTGTGTTATCTTACTTTCTTCCAGTTGACTGTCGATTAAAATTGCCTCATCTTAACTGTCCCATGGAGCGATTGGCTGCGCGGTTCTATTTCTGTAGGCGTCAGTCTGCATTCTGAAGATAGTGGGTTCAAAAATCACTGTCGGCAGTTCCATTTTAACAAATTGCAAGTGTTGGAGCTGTGACATAATTAAGGCCCTCGGACTGAGTGGCTCAGACGGTTAAGGCGCTGGTTTCCTGAGCCCGAAATGGCAGGTTCTAACCTGGCTCAGTCAAGTGGTATATGAAAGTGATCAAATACGTCAGCCCCGTATCAGTAGATATACTAGCACTAAAAAGAATTCCCGCGGGACAAAATTCTGGTGTGTACGAATACTGTAAAAGTGGTCAGTGGGATGCGAAGCATAAAACATTATTATTATTTAATTAATTAAGACCACGGTCGTTCCTTCGCAGTCCTAGACCCGTCCTTCCCATCGTCACCATAAAACTTCTCTGAGTCCGTGCGACGTTAAACCAAAACGATAAATAAAATTATTGTTCCTGATCTACTCTAACGCGGTTATTGGTTATTGGAGGACATTCTTCAACACCTTGTAGAATACGTTCACTCTCCTTTCGAATCTTTGCCCACCCTGTTGATTACAAATACACACACAGACACAGCTTTCAGACTTGAAACACATGAAGTACATACGGCCGTTACCCACAATATCCCAAACTATTAATACAAAAATGAGAAACAAGAACATAATGATACATATCAGAGAAAGGTGCTCTAGTATAATAATAACAACAATAAAATACTGTTCTGTTAAACCTGTTCTGTAGTTGTGAACAATAGCCGTAAACACATCTCGCTTTTTTCACACACTCTCGAATCCTCGAACACGCAATATCTCTTTCTCGATTAACGAACGTTTTAACCCTGAGCCATCCATTCCATCTGACCCTGGCCTGGTATTCCATTCAAGGACAACAAGTGTTCTGGACGATGGGGACTGCTCAAGTGGGTAGAAATAACAACTTTGCCCAAAAGGTGAAGGTAAATCTAACACGGAAATGGCAATGAAAAGACCACTTCCGAAGACAACGCCGATGAAGAGGAGAAATCTTGAACACCTCAAGTTACTCTCCCGGAGCTCCACCATCAACCACTCTTCCTCCACTGCCAAAAATTAGCATTCCTCTGCGATGATCTGCGAGTGATTAAACTAAATACATATTAGTAATGTGTTCGTATTTTACTTTTACTGATATTCTTTTAGTTTCTATTATCATTTACCCTCCGGATTCGACAGATTACATCTGATTTGAGGTACTCTATCTGGCTACTAACTGTTAGGGGGTAATTTACCGTTTACGTGGTTGATAGCGCCAGTTAGGTAGGAAAATAGTACCTTCCGGAATTTACATCAGGGAAGGACGACGTAGGATTTATTAAAGGTCAGTCGATGCTTGAGGTATCTTTCTGGTATTTGCGTAGAGATAAAAAGAAAACCACAGGAATCCACTTCAAGTTTGAACACTTCTACTTACTTATCTCCACACGAGGCCTAACTGGCACGCCAGACTTAAGTTATTTCTTATCAAGGGGTTTAACGCAGCACTAACACATCGAACGTTTCCGATGGCGTAAGGATGGGAAGGAACTAGGTTTAGGAAGGTAGTTTCCGTGGTCATAACTAAGGTACAACCCCAGCATTTGCCTGGTGTGAAAACATAGAAAACCATCTTCAGGGCTGGCGATGGTGGGATTCGAACACCGCCTCTCCCGAATGCAAGGTTAATGCTATGCGAAGAGAAATACGAAGCCACATTCCTCGCAATCAATCAATCAATCAATCAATCAATCAATCAATCAATCAATCAATCAATCAATCAATCAATCAATCAATCAATCAATCAATCAATCAATCAATCACCACTAATCTACATTTAGGGCTGTCGCCCAGATAGCATACTCCGTATCAAATGTTTACCTAGCCTTTTCTTAAATGATTTCGAAGAAGTTTTTTGAAATTGATATCGAACATCGCCCCTGATAAAGTATTCCAATCCCTAATTCCTCATGCAATTAACGAATAATTCCCCAATTTACCTTCTTCATTTCCAACTTTATCTTAATATTATGACATTTAATAGGCCTAGTTTTAAAAACCCAATTTAAGGCATTTCAAGTCAATGGCCGAGACGGGAATCGGGAATCTATGTATTATTCTAACCTCTAGAACACATGGGTGGACCGGGGAAGCTGTGCTATGATTCGAACATTCGTTCCTCATTTTGAAACGCTTGGAATTGGAAATGAGCGCATCCTGATTTATGCAGCTATAATGTCTTTTTTATACAAGTAGATAAACATGAGGTCCGGTGGAACTGAGCGGAAACTTGTTTGATGGTTGTTGATCGTAAATTCTTTAAAACAATGAAGCCTTCAAACTAATCTCCACGGGGATCTATGCACTGTTATAAAGCTTGTGGAAGAACTGCAAAAGTGATTTTTTGTAGGTTCCTGTGATGGTTCCTGGGAGGATTATTTTACATCATTTGCAGATGAATAACGTCCCTTCAGACGTTTATTAATGATTGGAAAGAGACAAAAATCGCACAAAGCTAAGCCGATTTAACAGGTGGAACACAGAAACACTGAAGTTTCATGTTTGACAAGAAACTCTGAGACCTACAAAACAGAGAGTTGTGCAGGTTCGTTGTTATTATTATTCTTGGCCTGAGGTCGGCACTTCATATGGATTTATTCGATTTTTTTTACGGCCGGGTGCCTTTCTTGGCACCAGCCCTAAGTGTAGGGAGGTATTCACTATGACGTATTTCTGTGGTGGTTTGTGGTATGATTTGTTCTATGTAAAGGGATACCCATGTGCAAAGACGAATGCAAACACGCAGCCCCTGGACTACAGGAATTAAACAAAGTTCAAATCTCCTAGGCTT
This sequence comes from Anabrus simplex, assembly GCF_040414725.1. Classification (NCBI taxonomy): domain Eukaryota; kingdom Metazoa; phylum Arthropoda; class Insecta; order Orthoptera; family Tettigoniidae; genus Anabrus; species Anabrus simplex. Next base: position 1,227,554,679 of record NC_090265.1, on the reverse strand, counting down.
GGAATCTAACCCGGGACCCTGTGAACTAAAGGCCACTATGCTAATCATTTGGCCAAGAAGCTAGACTTCCTCAGGAATTAATTCAAAAAGGAACATTTTTGGTAGGTTATTAATACCAGTATTAAACAGAATGAATATGAAATAAAATCGGATATGTCAAAATTTTATATTAATGTTTTCGACAGATGTATGTAAAGCCTCATTTAAATGAAACACATTTTATTTTCTTCAATACGGCAAAGGAAAATGTATGATAATAAAATCCCTCATGGAATTCTTGATGAAAGAACTAGTTGTTTTGAAATAAAGTGAATCCAATTTTCCCCTTTCGTCATTGTGTGCTGGAGGTGCAGCCGCGAATAGGGAAAATGCTAAAAGAAGAAAATACAGCGATTTGTTGGACAAATTCTTCTTCGTACCAGTGCCATTGAATCGAGTGATACCTGGGGGTAATGCGGGTCTCAATTTTATCAAAGAGGTTGGCCAACGGATTGCTCGCATTTCCAGCGATACGCGATCAACTGCTCATCTTATTCAGCGCATCAGCATAGCACTAATGCGTGGTAATGTCACATTAATTCTCGGGACAATACAACCTGGTAAAGAGCTGGATGAAGTCTTTGTTCTTTAATGCATGACTCTCTTTTATGGATATTCAGGATACTTTAGATTACTAGTTTAATAATTATATAATAATGATATAATTTTAACAAAAACTTCAGAACTAAACTCTGTAACCGATTTTCGGCTGAAATACACAAATTTTACTAAATTGTACATGATTCCGCTGTTTTAAGGAACAACTTTATTTACATTGAAATAAAAAAGTGATTTTCGCTGATTTGAAATTCAATTACATATCTAAATGTTAGTGCAGCAAAGAATCTCTCTTCCCCCCCCCCCACTCCAATGTGGTGCAACAGTCCACTAAGGCTTTAACCTGCCAGGACGACTCCTGCCCAGCATGATGGCCCAACCGCAGATACGAAAGGGCTATATGGCACCCTCAGCCTATTGCTTAACTTTCGTAACCAGGTCCGCTATCTCTCATACCAGGAAGCTCCTCAGTTTGTCTTATGATTCTGAGTGAAATACGTTCCAGCCCACAGACAAGAACTGAAATCCCCGAACTGACGAGGTATTGAATTCTAGGTTTCTGGGCAACAGACAGGCATAGCAGTTTATGAGTCCTGACAAGGTAATCTTATACATGTGCACGATAATAATCACACTGGATGACTGATTGATTTTTGAAAGTACAAGTCAAGTGGTTTTTTTTTATTTTGCCTTACATTCCACCGACACAGATAGGTCTTACGGCGACGACGGGATAGGAAAGGGCCAGGAGTGGGGCAGAAGTTGCCATAGCCTTAATTATGGTACACCCCCGGCATTTGTCTGGTGTGAAAATGGGAAAACACAGAAAACCATCTTCTGGGCTGCCAAAAGTGGAGTTCGAAGCCACTATATGCCGAATGCAAGCTCACAGCTGCGTGACCCTAACCGCACGGCCACTTGCTCGGCGCGCGTAATTTATTTTCTTTTTTTGTTACTCTATTACATAACATTAATCCTTTGCTGGCGAGACGTAGCGTTTGTAGAGCACTATCTCTTCTAGCGTGGGCTAGAACAGTTTTATTACTTTCATTGATCTGTCTCAGCATTATCCTTGGCTTTGACAATATGAAAGTATTGGTACGAAGAATGCCATTCCTGGTGCAGCCAGTTTCTGTTTTCAAAGGTGTGACATTATTACTTATAGGGTCGTTTGGTGGGTGCATTTCAGTAGGCTTGGCAGACTGGTATGATATGTAATAGCAACTTCTGACGGCGGGAAACTACCTCATTCCTCATCTCCCTAGTACACCTCTTCAGTGATGTCTAGAACATCTATGACAGCTGACGGTAGAGCTGTTGAGGTTCCAAACATCTTTCGACTGAGTACTCAACATGAATAATAGAATTAGAAGAAAGTGTTTGTTTAATTTTATTCACTTTTAGCTTAAATCTCACAGTGTCGAATTGATTTTTACCTTCAAATATTTTGTAATCAACGTAATGTGACACAACACCACAAAGTTACATAAATAATTACTCTGTAAATTCGGCGCGAAAGATTTCGTAATACAAAAGATGATAGCACTTTTTCCATTATTCTTATATTTACGCCATAATAAGTAATACGTTGTTATAAAAGAAGCCTGTGCAAGGAAATTATAGGGGCGATGATGACATTCTCTCCAGAAAGCACTCAGAAGCAATGATTGGTTTAATGAGAAGATATCGATGCCGCTAGTTTCACATTCGTGAGCAATGTATGTGTTCACATTTTCGTTCATGGTTGCAGCTGCTCCATGGATAGCGATTATAGAAAATGTAGTAATATATATGTATACTGCTTGCGGCTCAACGAGTTACTCCGCAGCTACTTTATAAGTAAGTGGTAGAACCGGCCCTGTTGCTGTAGCTGTAAATTTATGTTCAGGATATTGTGTGCGCGAATCCTATTATCGGCAAACGTGTAGACGGTTTCCCAAGGTATCAGTTTTCAAACCAGGCAAATGCTGGTGCTGTACCTTAATTAAGACCTCTCCTACTGTTGTCCCAATCTTTGCACTTTTACATCTCAGCGTTGAAGAAAACTCATGTCTGTTAATGTGACGTTAAATACCTTGCAAAAAAGGCTAGGTGAGTACAGTACAAGAATGTGTCGAATAAAGAGTTCACTAGGTGGCTAGTGGGATCCTCCAAAACCACTTCAGCTTATATCATGAGGCGTACTAAACCAATGGAAAGTGAAGTCGTTACCATCGTTTCATTGAATGTTCCAGAAATTGCGATTCTTGTGATACCTCCCACAGAACCCATAAGCAATGGCTGTGCCCTGGGTGACATTCTCACCACCATTCACACTTCAGCGGCTATGGGTTGTTGTACTAGAATACATCCACATTATGTCCTGTCTGTCGTAAAAAGCGACTCTGAACATGACTCTTAATTTGAGAGTGTGGTTTAACAACGACAGAGTAACTTATCGTTATAAATTTCATTGTGTTCCGTATTGAAGTGGGATTACAGTAAATTAAGGTTTTCAAAGGTCCACCTATTCAATGCAATAACATTTTATTGTTATTCAGTCACATGTCATAAAGGTACTAGCTTGGCATCTGTAATATGCCATCATCAGTCCTAGATGCAAATTGAACAATTACATACACAGTACATACACGTACCTAAAACTTCCTTGGAACTATCTAATTCATGTGAATAAGCGTCAACTCATATAGACAGCATAAAAATAGCATAGATTTCACTTAGCCCGGACGTACACAGGCTGGATTATACATCACATGAAACTTTACAACGGAATTGCCGGAATTTTAAGAATTTCATACCGCAGCATTTTAATTGTAGCATAATTTTAACTCATCTCATGTATCATTATAGATACTAGTAACGTGTTTATAATATGTTAAAAGGTGTTTTAGGTTGTTTTAGGTATGTGCATGTAATTGCTCAGTTTGCATTTAGGGCTGATGATGGCATATTACAGATGCCGAAACTAGTACCTTTAGTTTCTTCGCTAAGACTCTACTACACGTCGTTTCTTAAATAGGACTGCCATATCAAGTATTGCACAAATCCCTCGTGTGGTAAAGTGAATTAACACTGAGAACATTCAGACGTCCTCAACACCACGCTGTTAAGCTTAGAAAGTTTTTTTGTCTTATCGAGGGTATTCCGTAATGAGATAACAGTGGAATGTAACTGTGGGAGAAAGGTGAGCCGTATCGCCTACTGTTGTTCTGCAATAAGGTGCTAAAGTAGAGGAATGTTCCGCAACAGTTTGAACTCATGCTTATAATTGTCGTAAGTACCTACATAAAACATCCGCTGCTCACCGAATTAAGTATACCAAATTTAGCATTGCTTAATCTACTCTGCCAATTATGGACAATTTAAATTTTGCTTGTCCATCCGCGATAGGATTAGAATTCAAACAGGTTTAATTTTTTACGAATATGCCGGGAGTAACTGTTATTCGAATTTTCACGTATATGTGCCCTGAAGCTCTTACACATACCAGAATATGGCCAGATAAAATGAAAGTATAACGTTGAGAACATTGAAAAATGAATATCGTTGGAAAAAGTTTATTTTGACTTTTATTGAACATTTCATACTATTTATTGTGAACTGCTATCGACAGCGTTTGATTATTAACTTTATTGTTTGTATCCCAAATCTTACCTTTGGCCTGCATTCGGTATTTGGTAATTTTAATAAGGTACTGCCAGAATTTGTCCCATCCGTTCGGAAATGCATTATATTTCCTTAGATATGGCGGTATAATTCATCCATTTCCAACCTCCTCGTTACACTTTCGGAGAACCAGGTGTGGAAATTAACAAGTGTATCATGCAGGTGAAGTACACTCAAATTCAGCAGTTGAGATATTTCTCCTTCTTTTCCTTACTGAATATGTCACCACATCCAGTTCTAAAATTAGTAAAATTCCTTTTACCCATGTTCATAAAATCAGCTCTTAATAATGGCGATCACATTCTAGAGTTGATCTAAATGTAAAGTAGTGTAGCCTCTTCTCACTCATCAACAAATGATTACTCGCAAAGTACGGAGTGCTTCTAAATTGCGAGTAAACCAACGTCTCATATATCCTACAAATACCTTGCAATGGATTCGTTCACGATCCAAGAAAGAGAGCATCATTTTTAATTAACAGCATCTGGCAGGCAGATATACCATAGTTCCACCATATATCTAAGATAGATTCCTCAGTATTAACAGAAAGATACAGTTTCAGTTAACCGATCTATTCCCTCATATTCCCGCTTCAGCAATATATTGCTTTCTTTCGATTTGGTTGGTAAACTGGTAAATAGTTCAACATTTCATTACTGTAAAATGATATACGTAGTCAAAGTTTTCATGCCTCCATATAACGGAGACCGGTCTTGAAAGCCAAGAATAACGGCCGAGGGGATTCGTCGTGCTGACCACACGACACCTCGTAATCTGCAGGCCTTCGGGCTGAGCAGCGGTCGCTTGGTAGGCCAAGGCCCTTCAAGGGCTGTAGTGCCATGGGGTTTGTTTTTTGTTTTTTTATATAACGGAGACTACCTTTTCATAATTCTGAGTTCCCAGTTTTAGTCCGTCAGCCCTCCTCTTAGGTGAAGATACACTGTGTCTCTAGTTATTGCTATTCAAGACATCGGTCAGGTTATCAGTCTCTGTAAAAAGGACAGTGTCACTGCGGAAACCTTCCCTAAAAGAGTTACAAGCCTACTGATCAGACACATACTTTATGACTGCGAAGAGGACTTGCATACTTAGTAGCTTCTCTCATAGCTGTGTCATAGTCCCCAAGAACAAGCGTTAACTTCGGACTAAAATTCTAAAAATGATACGAAGAGGAAGCGAATTAAAGCAAACATATCTCCATACAGGCGATGAAAGTTCCTGAAAAACAACGGAAGGTAAAGGCTTCCATTACTCGAAACTCGGCATTAAGTTGTGTAGACTGATAGCTCTACACTTGGCAACCTTTATCTCCAGGTGAAAACTGAGTGAACACTAAATAAATTTCAATTTCTTTTCTAAATCGCTTGACCTCATGATGGAAATTGAACTCACGTCCTTCCGCCTGAACCGAGAACTCCTTCATCACCTGGGATAGGCAACCCTTACTGACGATATAGACTATTGTGTTTTCCAATGCTGAAATCATTTTTTTCTGTCCTTGAAACTCTCACAGCCAATAGGTATCTTTTGGATTAGACGGTCGTTAATAAATGAACATTTGAGTCCAAGGACTGCGCAGCAATTTTGAACACAAAACATCCAGCCTGAGCATAATCGAGCAAATGTGACCTCCAAATCACAGATATGTTTGCATGACGCACTTTATGGATAAAAATTTACAAACATCGCTGACACTCAGTAAGGATTTCTTTCGCATATTTTGCAAAGCTTTGGAATAATGGAATTCTGGACGCTATTTTGTTTTTAATAATTCGGATATCCTATGTAAAGGGAGAAAGGTGGTAGCCTTTGGTCCTCGCCTTTACGTATCTCACCGTATCCAAGAAGCTATCAGTGTTAGTGCGCTGTTAAACCATCAGAGCAAAAAATAAAATAAAGAAAATAAAAATAAAAGCATCAGAACAGTGGCGCAGTACTTTTCGCTAGCTTTGTTAAAACACCTTATAACGCGAGATTTTCGCAGGTAAGTGACATTGGAAGTGGTAACTAATTGGAAGGAACTGGTCAACTTATCACAAAATAACTCCTGTTCCCCTCAGGACTGGTTGGGAGTACTGACTAGCCAGAGACATCCAGTCCTTTTTTTCTTTTTAAGTAGCGCATTCTTCATCTTCGTTCAAGTTTAGTTCGATAGCAACACGTCGATATAGAATTATACCTCCAGAGAGAGCAAAATAACGGTGTGTGGGCGGCATTGCTTCTTTCTATTGTGCTGCACGGATGCTGAGCTCGTGTAGAATGTATACCTCTGCAAAATAATTTACTTGCTCCACACTATGATCAACACACTTACAATAACTTAAGCGTTGGTACGACTCACAGTTAGCAACTGGGCTAAAATTTCATCGTCATCATCTTGGTATTCTAACTACAATAATGGGACATCATCTGTCATAAAACCTTATTGGAAGAGCCGATAGCACTGTTAGTTTTGCTCTGGTCTCCTCTTAAAAGATTGTGAAATCATATCCCGGAGAAAATTACTGGAATTTAAGATGTTTCAATAGAGTAACTCATGACGGTGGGTTAGGTAGCACGTTATATAATCACTCTTCTTGCCGTAATTAGGGCACTCCACCGTATTTTATGTCAGAAATTGCATGTGGAGAGACATTTTACTCGGACGATTATTATTATTATTATTATTATTATTATTATTATTATTATTATTATTATTATTATTATTATTATTATTATTATTATTATAAGAATGGTGGAAAACACAGCCTGGGAGGCTTACACATGTGCACAACAACCTAGAAGAAGTAGGTGTAAAGGAGGAATACTGTAGATGCGAGGCAGAACGACATATAGGAATAAAAATAATGCGGGAGTGAGGGATGCACCCGGAAAGTCACTGGACAAACCGTGGAATAGAAGGGCGAGAAAGGAGGATCTTTAGATAGAGTGCAAATAGGCATTAGTCTGCGTGACAAAAGAGCAGGTAGATTGTGTAAACTTGGTCCACAGATGGCCGTATAACAATAATATTAATATTAAAAAAGATAATTATTATTATTTAAAAAATGCCAACGGCCGTAGCCGTGTTGAAACACCGGATCCCGTGAGATCTCCGAAGTTAAGCAACATTGGGCGTGCTCAGGAGTTGGATGGGTTGCCACGCGCTGTTGGTTGGGGGTAAGGGAATGGAGGAGCGGAAAGGAACTGGCCACCTTACCGCACGTAAACTCCGGCTCAGGAACACCTCTGCGGAGGTTCGGACCTGCCTTCGGGTAGAATAACCCTTACCTTACCTATTTAAATAATGACCGATTTCTTGGACAAATACTGGCTGTTGTTGCCGTCACTGGCACTTGGAATGTTTTGAATGCACAGTTGCCCTTGGAAGGAATAGAGGATCTTTATTCCTTTTTAAGGCATGAAATGTGACTAAAAGTAAAGCCGACTTCACTCCTTTCTCCTCTTCCCAGGCAGCATGTCTCGTCTAGCGCCAAGTCCTCGTTTCGTTATATTACATATAAAAAGATTCCGCATTGTACTGAAATGAAATGTCGTATGGCTTTTAGTGCCGGGATATCCCAGGACGGGTTCGGCTCGCCAGATGCAGGTTTTTATTTGACTCCCGTAGGCGACATGCGCGTCGTGATGAGGATGAAATGATAATGAAGACAACACATATACCCAGCCCCCGTGCCGTTGGAATTAACCAATTAAGGTTAAAATCCCCGACCCGGCCAGGAATCGAACCCGGGACCCTCTGAACCGAAGGCCAGTACGCTGACCGTTCAGCCAACGAGTCGAACCGCATTGTACTGATGATGGTAAATAACGCATACTGTAGCCTAAGTAATGCAAATCATTTCAATTAGACTAATACTATATGCGATCGTTGTTCTCTTAGAGTTCAGGTTAACCTCTCTGCTCCCCATCCCTTTAAGACGAATCGCAAAATGAATAGCTAAGATCCTAATTGCATTTAACTTAAACACAAAATTTCACGAAAATCCATGAAATTTTTCCCGTGATGTTGTAATACATAAACAAGCAGACTAAAGTTCAACAGAACCCGATACTGTCTATTGCTTGCCTTATTCCATGTTGAAACGAAGTTCAAATTAATATTAAAAAAGTACAGATTAGAAGTACGATTATATTTATATACGTGTAATATTGGCCCGGCTTCCTTAGCTGAATGGTCAGTATAGCAGTCTTCGGTTAAGAGGGTCCTGGGTTTGATTCTCAGTGGGGGTGGAGATGCAAACAACTTCCCATGTTACCGCAACACACCACACTGCCAATCACTACAGAACCACGCATTTCTACAGTAACACCCAGAGGTGAATACATCTCTCCACATAAGGTTGACGTCAGGTAAGGCATCCGCCAATAAAACTAGGCAAAACCCACAAGAATTTTCGAGAACAAGAAAATTGGGAAAAAATCGGGAAGAAGAAGATATATTTGTTCGGATATTTGTTATACAAGTGAGTAGTCTTGGAAAAAGTGCTTAACTTAGAACTTGTGTCCTCTTCGAATCTCGCCTTATTTAGCATTTTATCTTAGAGTACACGTTTTTGAACCGATCTGGCAACTCACCTAATTTGAATCCGAATGAATATGTCTGGCATGGAAAATTGATACAGAATCTGTTATTAGCTTATTCAAAATACGATTGCATTTGGCCGAAGAGGCGCTACTGTTTGTATATCACAGAGGGTAGACGACAGTGGGACAAAGAATGAACATGTCAGTGGATCAGGTGCAGTCTCATTTTACAGACATGAAAAAATTAATTTTAGAGAAAATTTGTGAGTGCTACAAATGAAAACCCAACTGAGCGAATTGATCAGAATGGATTAAAATGCACAATGCACGTAGATTTAACCTGCTACTTTACCTGGCGGCAGAGCCGGATAACAGAGCACTGGACGTAAAACAAGCAGTATTTCCCGGCATGAACGAGAGCAATATTATTACTATTCAATTGCAGCTACTTGAACGGACATTTTTTTATTTGAGTCAAAATGAAAAATTAGCTCCAGATCCTCACCTTGAATTGAGATATTATTGAGCACGTAGCCCCGCATGTAGCTATCAGCTTGCATTCTTGAGATAGTGGCTTCGAATTACACTGTCGGCAGCCCTGAAGATGGCTATCCGTGGTTTCCCATTTTCACAATAGGCAAGTGATAGGGCTGTACCACGGTCGCTTCTTTCCCGCTCCTAGCCCTTTCCTATCCCATCGTCACCGAGGAAGACCTGTCTGGGCCGCTGCGACATAAAGAAGACTGTATTGAGATATTATGCCTCGCAGGAAGCAAATAGACGTATCAATTAAAGGTGAGCTCATAAAATACAAATATAAAACCTTGAAGATCATTCTACGTGGATTCCCTTGTTCACACCAGACAAATCCTGGGGGTGTGCCTTACTTGAGCCCACGGCTTTTGCCTTCGCACTGTTACACCTTTTCTGTCTCATCATCGCCGATAACGTCCGACTCGTTGTCTGAACGGTCAGCGTACTGGCCTTCGGTTCAGAGGGTCCCGGGTTCGATTCCCGGCCAGGTCGGGAATTTTAACCTTAATTGGTGGCACGGGGGCTGGGTGTATGTGTTGTCTTCATAATCATTTCATCCTCATCATGACGCGCAGGTCGCCTACGGGAGTCAAATAGAAAGACCTGCACCTGGCGAGCCGAACCCGCCCTGGGATATCCCGGCACTAAAAACCATACGACATTTCATTTTCATCGCCGATAACTTTCTGTATGTTAGGACGACGTTAAGCCACTTGGAAAAAACAAAGAGCAGACAAACGAAAAATAATAGATAAAAACTGTGCATTCCCTCGTATCTTACTAAATATCGCCTTAAGAACCTTAAAGTCGTGGGACTTAATGAAGTCGGAGCTAGAGGCATATTTACGGCTTTCTCTCTCGATTTCTGCAACAGACTCGGAACTAACACGGGTGTCATCATAGCGCTGAAGGGATCCTTTACAATATTACAACACCATTCAAATCCATTCTCACGCATCCACGAGCAACAACACACAAACAGTTTTTTAATAGTATTTCTTGTCTTGTTTAATTGCTGTAGGCTATTAATTAATGAATTTGTTAGAGTATCCTAGAGCCTTATGCTCACCGGCAATTTCAGACAGATTAATAATTATTCTGCTAGTGACGTCGCAATAACGCATTCAAAGTGTACGGCAACGCAAGAATGGGAAAGGGCTAGGTTTGTGAAGGTAGCGTCCATGGCTTTAATTAAGGTGCAGCCCCAGCATTTGGCTGGGGTGAAAATATAAAATCATGGAAAAGCACCTTCAGGGTTGCCGATGGTGTGATTCAAACCCATAATTTCCCAAATGCAAGCTCATAGATATGTGACCCTAACCACAAGGTCAATTCGCTCGGTGGATTAATAAATGTCCGCCTCTGTGGTGTAGTGGTTAGTGTGATTAGCTGCCACCCTCGGAGGTCCGGGTTCGATTCCCGGCTCTGCCACAAAATTTGAAAAGTGGTACGAGGGCTGGAACGGGGTCCAATCAGCCCCGGGAGGTTAACTGAGTAGAGGTGGATTCAGCAATCCTGGAAGTGGTTTTCCGTGGTTTCCCACTTCTCCTCCAGGCAAATGCCGGGATGGTACCTAACTTAAGGCCACGGCCGCTTCCTTCCCTCTTCCTTGTCTATCCCTTCCAATCTTCCCATCCCCCTCCAAGGCCCCTGTTCAGCATTGCAGGTGAGGCCGCCTGGGCGAGGTACTGGTCATTCTCCCCAGTTGTATCCCCGAGCCAATGTCTCACACTCCAGGACACTGCCCTTGAGGCGGTAGAGATGGGATCTCTCGCTGAGTCCGAGGGAAAAAGCATCCCCGGAGGGTAAGCAGATTAAGAAAGAAAGAAAGAAAGATTAATAAATTAAACCACATAACATTCCTCATTGTGTCTATTAAAACAGCACCTTCTTAGACTCAGTGAAGATTTCATATGATGTAAAAAGAGAAGACCATGGAAAACCATCTACCAAGACTGGTATCCAAACCCATCAGCTACCGAATTCAAGCTTAGACACCCTCTGCGGGTGGGGGACGCACATGTAGAATACACCCGCGGTATCCCCTGCCTGTCGTAAGAGGCGACTACCAGGGGCCCAAGGGGCTCTCAACTTAGGAGTGTGGATTGGCGACCACGGGGCCCTTAGCTGAGTCCTGGCATTGCTTCCACTTACTTGTGCCGGGCTCCTCACTTTCGTCCATCCTGTCCGACCTCCCTTGGTCAACTCTTGTTCTTTTCCGACCCCGACGGTATTAGAGCATTCGAGGCCTAGGGAGTTTTTCATTTTCACGCCCTTCGTGGCCCTTGCCTTTCTTCGTCCGTTACTTCATTTTTCGATGTGACGGATCCCTTCTTTTTTCTTCTTTTTTTCTCTCTCTCTACCCCCTGTGGGTGGGGGACCCAGACGAATAATACACCCACGGTATTCTCTGCCTGTCGTAAGAGGCGACTAAAAGGGGCAACCAAGGGATGGTTGAATTAGAACCATGTAACTACTTTTGATTCGTACCATCACGTGGGGAACACCATGGGTTACCTATACTTGCGAGTAGTACCACTATGTTAGTGCGAAATAGGTTTGTGATTAGTAGCATCAATGGCCTGGTCGGGGGTTTTCCAGTACCCGTGCGTCGTACCCATGTGAGCAACACCGCGGGTCTGGGCATTGCCTGTGCATTGTACTACTGTATGAGCGACACCGTGGGTCAGCGTTGCCTGTGATTGGTACCCACTATGTTGAGGAACGGCACGGGATAATGCGAGTCCCTGTGGTTAGTACACTCGGTGAGGAGCCTTCTCGGTTTGCGTTGGCTCTGAGCGACGCCGTGGGTCAGCGTTGCCTGTGATTGATCCCCACTATGTTGAGGAACACCACGGGATATGGCGCGTCCCGTGGTTAGTACACTCGGTGGAGAGCCTTCTCGGTTTGCGTTGGCTCTGAGCGGCGCCGTAGGTCAGCGTTGCCTGTGATTGGTTCCCACTATGTTGAAGAACACCGCGGGATAGTGCAAGTCCCTGTGGTTAGTACACTCGGTGAGGAACCTTATCAGGTTGCGTTGGCTATGAGTGGCGCCATTGTGTTAGGAACAACATAGGTCTGCCTTACCTGTACGAAGTACAATACTTGTGAGTAGTACCATCTTGTGTGGAACACCGATTTCTTCGCTACTTTTGATTAGTACCCCAAAATGACAAATACCATGGTTCTAATTTACGCGTGAAATGTACCATTCTGTGGGGCCTTAGCCATGGATTTTGGACCCCTTTAGACATCAAGCATCATCGATTCAGGACTATGCTTTATATGTGGTCCCTTGGTCAGTAATACTATTTTTTCTGATCCTTTTTGCGTTGGATCCACTGTTTTTAAGTTTGTGTATTTTTTTTTTTGGTTTCCTTTTGGTTTCATGTCCATCCATTCATTCTTCATGCCTTTTTCTTATTTTGGTCAATGGATGATTTTGATTTTTTGTTGCCATTTCATTTCGTGCCATTAGGGGCCGATGACCTCGATGTTAGGCCCCTTTAAACTCCAAGCATCATCATCATCATCAAGCTTAGACACTACTACTGCTACTACTACTACTACTACTACTACTACTACTACTACTACTACTGTCCGGCCCCACGGTGTTTGGGGCAACGCGACCGCCTGTCACTCGGCGGCCCCGGGTTCGATTTCCGGCCGGGTGAGTGGTTTTTAATTGTAAATGATTACTATCCTTGGCCTGAGGACTGGGTGTCTGTGCCGTCCTTAACGCTCCTTTCCTGACGTTCAACATTCTACACTTCCGCAATTCCAATGACACACAGGTTCATATCGTATGGTGCAAGTAGGGGCAAAATATTTCTATAGTTCGACGCCCCGAACAAATAGCACGTTTTTGAAAAAAAAACTACTACTACTACTACTACTACTACTACTACTAATAATAATAATAATAATAATAATAATCGTGTGGCAATGTAAGAACTCTTGTAAGGCGGAACCTCCACCGACGGAGGGCGCCATCTGCCGTGTATAGGAAACTACGTGTTAGTTTTGTATAGGGATGGGCTTGAGCGCAGCTCGAGCAGCTCGAGCTGATGACATCACAGCTCGATGTAGGTCGAGCAGGAGTATGGCCCGTCATCTATGAGTGGTCTCCTTGATCAGTTGCGTGGCAATTTTTTTTGCTCTTTGATGTCAAATGCCGCATGTTCGTGGTAAAAAAGTAAGCTTATGTCGAAATATATTGAATTATTAATAACTAATCCACTAGAAGTATAAGAACATAATACCAGCCCTATGTGTACAGCGATGCATTTTCGCAACACGCAATATCTACGGATTGTGAGATGTAATTTAAAAAATTCTGGAAGTTCAGTTATATCTTATCGGACTCAGGAGTTCAGTTCTGTTCAAATTTTCTTATTATTATTACTCTTCTATCTACTTTCCCTTTTCCTAATTAGCATATACGGCAGCAAAATAATTATAAATTGAATGGATACAAATTAAATATTGAAGGTCCCGTCAAACCAATGGTGTATTATATATAAACACGTCTTCGTGCATTAGAAATAGTATCATAGCACTACAATAAAACTGAAAAATATTTATTCATATGATACATCCAATGATCAGAAGGACCAGAAGTGGAAGTAGCGACCAAATAACGACAGGAAAACCACAGAAATATTATCAATATGCAGAACTCATCTTCATGTCGAGCAGTCAGTTAAATTTGATAACAAAAATTTATTCTGGTCATGTATGGTTTTAATAAACTGATGCGTCCAATACGACTTGTGGTACGTCCGTACTTCTGTAGAATGATCGCTAATTACTCTACTACAATGTAATGCTGGAATGTGAAGACCAAAGAGAATGAGTGAAGACGGAAATGTGTCTCGAGTCACAGCACACACGTACTGCTTAGAGCGCATGCAAGCCTACGTCACGAGGGAATTTTGTGCTTCTCGATCTTGCTCGACCAAGCTCGACACACCAGTTCGTGACGTCAGCACTCGAGCCTGTTCGAGCGAGCGATCGAGTGGCACATCCCTAGTGTGGTGAAGGATAGTGCTGTGTCGGGTGAGTGAGTAGCAAGCATGTTGTGGACACGACAAATCCCCAGTCCCCAAGCCTAAGAATTAACCGCTTATCATTAAAATATCTCGATCCTTCCATAAAACTAAACCTAGCCCATGAGGACCGAAGGGCCAGATGCTGACCACTAAGGCAGTGAGCCAGGCAGCTATAGTTGTACGACACCTACCACGTAGCCAAATCACTTAGTTACTGAAGTGTCTTTCCGTCATGAAAGCCGAACAGTACAATTGAACATGTCGTCACGCTGACCATGTAACAATCCAATATCTGCAGGCTGCATGTGTAGCAATCATCTTGGCCATCAGTCAAATAATCGTGTGGCTATGTAAAAGCTCTTGTATGGCGGAACCTCCACCGACGGAGGATGGTATCTTCCGTGTAGAGGAAACTACGTAGTAGTATTGTTTTTACTTCTCCTTGTAAAATTAAATCCAGGTTGCCGAGCAGCACACTGCAAATCCAAGTCTGATGTGTTTAGAGAAAATGATCTTACAGATACAGCGAATAGGTTCTGGCATATTGGCTTTCTGTTCAAAGAGCCACGATTCGATTTCCGGCCGGGCATAGGATTTTTTACCTGCTTGTAGTTAATTCCACTGGTTCGGTGTGCTTGTGTTCGTCTTGGAGGACTTCTCTTCATCTACTTACAACACACCAAACACCACAGAAGCACGCAGTAATGAATACATTCCTCCACATAGGATTGTAGACAGGAAGGGCATCTGGCCGTAAAATTGGTTTAATAATCATTAGTGCCGACCCCAAATAGCTGGAAAAATACATCGAACACGGTACATAGTTCAGCAGTGCCCTGTAAGAAGTGTTCTACATTTAGGAATGCAAATATGCCGGTCGAGTTGGCCGTGCGGTTAGGGGCGCGCGACTGTGAGCTTCATCCGGGAGATAGTGGGTTCGAATCCCACTGTCGACAACCCTGAAGATTGTTTTCCGTGATTTCCCATTTTCACACCAGGTAAATGCTGGGGCTGTACCTTAATTAAGGCCACGGCCGCTTCCTTCCAACTCCTCGGCCTCTCCTATCCCATCGTTGCATTAAGACCTATCTGTGTCAGTGCGACGTAAAGCCACCAACAAAAAAAAAAAAAAGGAATGCAAATACATGAATTAGGCCTTTTGTAAAATATCTTACTAACAATGGCGTGTGGCCTGGTGCATGTCTTTCGAGTTGACGCCTATAGGTGACCTGCGCGTCTATGAGGATATGGGCCTACCTATAATGAATTCTAGTGTTGAAGATGACACACACACACACCCTGCCCCCGAACCATCGGAATTAACTAATGAAGGTTAAATCTCCTATCCGTCCGGGAATCAAACGTGGGATCCCTTGGACTAAAGACTAACTCGCTAAACATTTACCCATGGAGCCGGGCAATAATCTTACCGTAAACAAGAGAAACTACGCGTGCCTCCTCTCCTTGTCGCACCCCGACCACAAAATTTCCATTTTTCCCACCCGGCCTTCGACGTAGGGTTCGCTATTCCACTATGCTGTGTGCACTGGCACAACGACTGCCACATGTACAATGTGTACCGTGTCATCGGCCCTGGCATCGGCAATCTAAGATCTAAAACCGGGCTTGTGAGCACCACGGTTTGCTTCGTTTGTGTCTGTCCAGAGTCAAAATCACCAATCCTCCGATTCCTTGACTGGCCTATGATAATAATTGCACTACACACTCAGCTATAAACATCAGACCGCCCGCAGTGCAGTCATTAAATTTTAATCACGAAGCACTACTCACCATGAAGGAGAATGGGAACAGAGTGGCGTTGTTATGCGGTGATTTCGCCTACGAATAGCTCACTGGCTACTTGCTGTGCATGCAAATTGTTGTATGTCCGGCGCTCCCATCTCGCTCCGTCAGCCAGCTGCACGCGCGCCTGTGTATCATTCTGCTAGCTTCGACGCGCAGCCCTCAGTGCGCGTGCCTGACCATCGAGTGTACTATAAATAGGAGCTCCCTGCCTGCTCAATTGCCCACTTGCCCCGGTGTCCAGCTCCAGAATACACCCTACGTCGAGCACGGAGGCTACTCCTCTTGAAAATGTGCTTCGACCAGGTGGACTGAATTTCTGGCAGTACGAGGTTTCACCTCTGGTCACCGCTCCCTTACCTGTTTCCGCTGCCTATGTTCCGTAATTCTGTTACAAGCCATTTTCATTCCCTAATTTATGCAAGCTCCCTTAGTTTCGCTAGGTGGAATTTCTTCAATCAATTGAACTTGCTTTTTAGGAATTCAGGCACTTCAACAAACAAGGACTCTCAAAGACATTTATGTTAGTGTGCCAGATAGTTCTCGACTATCAGCGTGTCAATTCACAAAGACTATCTTTTCAAGATAGAAGTGTATATAAAGACTGTAAACCTGTACATATTGTATAAAGACAGACTTTTCTCAAGATTCAATATTCCTTTTTGCTTCAAAATAAATTTCAGTTATTTATGTAAATATCATAAAGTGAAGCAATAAAAGTTGTGTTTTGTAAATTTCAACCTTGGTTACAACACAAATGCTCTATAAACTATGTGCGACAGCTTCCGTCTCTGTTTCCCAAGCCACTTCACTATCAGGACAGCACGCGTATGACTACTGCCAACGTTTGTTATCACTATAGTGAAAGGGAAAACACTTATTTCAATAAGCAACTTCGTAAGTATCCGCTGTCTAGATGATCTGATTCTTACATCTTACTTCTCTGCTCCCAGAATATACATCATGCATACCGATATCTCACGGTGAACCGATGAGAATAGAACTGATGAAGATTATTTGATGTTTGTTTCGTGAAGTGAAGGCATGTGTTACTCGTTTTATCTTGTGGTATCCTGAGAGATCTCAGTGTATTGCCTACTTCTTCGTTGCTGGGACTTGGATTGTTGACGCTTTTGTGGTAACCCAGTGATTATGCCACAGGTTTTCCTTACATTGTGAGTGTTATTATGAACTATCCGATTCAAATTCCAAGCAATGCTTGTAGGATTTTTGAAAATAAAATATAACAGATGCTGGTGTTTACGACAATATTATAGTGAAAGAAATCAATTTCACAATCGAAGAATTCCCTTTTATTTCTAATAACAGGAACGGTGAGGTATGCTTGTTGTACCTGAACACGTACATAGTAGTTGGCTTTCCTAACTGTCACAATATGGTGCTGGTTCGTTTCCCATTTTCACACCAGAAAAATGCTGAAGCTATACCCTTATTTAATACCACGGCCATTTCCTTCCCAGGCTTAGTGTTATCTTACAAAACCAATAGAAATATATCTACACACACACATATATATATATATATCTTATCTTCTATAATATTAAAAGGAAGTGTTTGTGTTTTATGTGTGTGTTGGTGTGTTGGGGGGATGCCCAGAAAAATCTACAGCGGAACTGTAAAAGTTGGGCCGAGTAAAATTTGCACCGTGGAGATTCCCCGCCGGGAGTATAAATGTGGTTTGACAGCTGTCATAAGCAACTGCTACCTGCGCTGCACCGCAGGGGCTTATTTCCAGGTCCAACGAATGGTGTGAATATCTTTAGTACTAAAATTTTGAAATTAATATATATAAAATGTTATTCACTCCATCAATGTTGGTTTCTTGCACATTTAGAAGAACTGCATCGTATTTATATCAGTGTGTGAAATGTGTATAACTAAGTAGGTTGACTTTATTTACAAACCAAGTGTGGAAACATGGAATCAGTCTTATGAAGAATATCCACAGCCTGTTTGTAGGGTCAGAAACAGAATGAATGAAGAATGAAATACCGCTAAAGGAAGAAAATGCTGCCGAATGCGAGGTCTGGTGTGCTTTTTCGGACAAAGATTATTGGATGGCAAATGAAATAAAATGATGGCGAATTTGCTGGATAATGAATGACCAGTGAAAACAGGAAAAAACTGTCTTACCCTACGTTTCCTCCGACATTAACCCCTTATGAAGTGATAGGGGTGAAGAATGAATCATAGCTACTGCCAAAGAAAAAAAATTGTGTGCCCCGGCGAGGCGGCCTGTCGCATTCCCCTGGGTATAACAGATTAATAAATGACAAATGAAAAATGTTTCAAACAGTGATGTTGATATAAAGATAAACACATCGGAAATAATATTTTGAACGTCAGCTTTGCCCAGCATAAACGCTACCTAAAGTGATCGGACATCGAACCCCCGGAGCAGTGATGGGAGGCCTATGTTCCACCATCAGCGTCATGAAGAAGCACTTTTAATGTTAACAAAAAGTGAAATTTACAAGAGTATTGTAAACATTCGGAACACCGCCATAAGATTTTCCGTCGCAAATGTTCATTCGATCAGCGTTGTTTCATGATGTCTTATTGAGACGATCTCCGTTGAATTTAAAACAGCCGCTTAAGTACCGGTATTACTTGAATGAATTTACATTATTTAACAAACCAAGTCTGGCAATAAACTTCCCTGTGGAATTCCCAGACAAACAACACCTCTCGCTAATGAGATCCTAGAACGATTAATGACCACGGCGCAAGTTTTACTGATTTTAACACCGGGCTCGATAGCTGCAGTCGCTTAATTGCGGTCAGTGTCCAGTACTCGGGAGATAGTGGGGTCGAACTCCACTGTTGGCAGCCCTGAAGACGGTTTTCCGCGGTTTCCCATTTTCACACCAGGCAAATGCTGGAGCTGTAACTAAATTAAGGCCACGAACGCTTCCTTCGCACTCCCAGCCCCTTCCTGTCCCATCGTCGCCATAAGACCTATCTGTGTCGGTGCAACGTAAAGCCACTAGCAAAAAAAAAAAAAAACTATTTTAACATGGCGCAGCTTTTACTCGGCGCAAGTTTTACGACACCTCTACAGCACGCAGAGATCTGAAATTTTGAACATAAATAGATGGAAAGGGTTCCGAATGCACCTCGAAGCCGGATTTTTCATTTTCGCTTTCATTGGTGAGTTATGCATGAAAAACCATTGGAAAACGTGTGTTGGAATATGACAATCCAACGTGCTGTCACCATGATTTAATGCATAGATTCACTGTCGCTAGATAACGTACGTAGGATAGGTAATATAAGTCAAGGAGCCTTTTTAAGTCCATGGTGTAGGTAGCCATTTTCTGTCCCAGACACGAGAAGCCATATTCAGTCAGTCCATGATATCCGGAGTATTTGTCTGTATGTGTGCGATGAGAGTCCAAAACCACGGAACGGAGAGATCTATTCTAAAGGGAATACGAGAATTTCACTGTAGCAGCAATAAAGCGTGAACAGTAATTAACTCAGTTTTATTTTGTATTATTTTATTCAAGAGGAAACATATAACGATAATAATAATAATGATAATCATATAATGGATAAACAAGGAGTTGTAAACGGAGCGAGTTGGACGCGCGGTTAGGGGCGCGCATCTGTCAATTCGCATTCGGGAGATAGTGGGTTCGAACTCGACTTTCGACAGCCCTGAAG
The DNA here is from genome assembly GCF_040414725.1 of Anabrus simplex. Classification (NCBI taxonomy): domain Eukaryota; kingdom Metazoa; phylum Arthropoda; class Insecta; order Orthoptera; family Tettigoniidae; genus Anabrus; species Anabrus simplex. The sequence goes on along the minus strand of NC_090265.1, from coordinate 1,227,534,814 downwards.
ATGGTTTTCGGTGGTTTAATATTTTCACGCCAGGTAAAAGTATGCAGAGAATGATCAACATATTAGCAGAAACTTTAGGCAAATGGAACCTCAAAATTAATACAAGGAAAACAAAAACCATGACAATATGTAAAGACAAGAAAACGCCTGTAACACACTTAAAAATTGGCCCTGATAAAATAGAACAAGTGAAACAGTTTTGCTACCTAGGAACCCTGATCATGAGTGATAATCGGAGCATATCAGAAGTCACGAAGAGGATAGCTATGGCAAAGAGAGCATTCCAAGATAAAAGGCATCTGCTGGCCAACAAACATATAGATATTCAAACTCGGAAGGCCTTTGCAAAAACCTTTGTATGGAGTGTGCTTCTGTATGGTTGCGAAAGCTGGACGTTAGGAATGCAAGAAAAGAAAACTAGAGGCAGTTGAAATGTGGATCTGGAGAAGAATGCAGAGGATAAGTTGGACGGAAATGAAGAGCAATACCGAAGTCCTCAGAGAGATGAGAGAAGAACGGAGTCTGATAACCGAAATTGAAAAACAGAAAATAAAATTTATTGGTCACATTCTGCGGCATGAGGAATTCTTTTGTAATATCATTGAAGGAAAAATTGCTGGAAAAAGAGGAAGAGGACGACCCAGAGTGTCTTACTTCAAGAACCTGCTTCTGAGGATGAAGTGCAAGACCTACGCTGAGTTGAAAAGACTGGCTCAAGATAGACAACTGTGGCTGCAGCGACAAGGCTTAGCCTTTAGAATATGATGATGATGAGGAGGAAAATGCGGAGGTTGTACCTTAATTAAGGCCACGGCCGCTTCCTTCGAATTCCCAGCCCTTTCCTATCACATCTTCACCACAATAGCTTTCTGTGTCGGCGCGACGTAAAGCCGATGTGGTAAGAAAAGGAATAATACATAGGCTACTGTATATCAGTCGAGATGTTACTTTAAATCCATGGCATAGGAATCTATTTTCGTTCAGTAAGTGATATCCAAAAGTGTTTTTCTGTGTTTATGTGTGCTATGCCCATCCAAATCTACGGGGGTTCTGTATGAGTTGCGCCGAGTAAAATTTGCGCCGTGGAGATTCCCCGTCGGGAGTAGAAGTGGTTTGACAGCTGTCTTAAGCATCTGCTACCTGCGCTGCACCGCAGGGGTTTATTTCCAAGTTCAAGGAATGTCTGTGAATATCTGTAGTACTGAGATTTTGAGATTAATATATAAAAAATATTATTCACTCTATCTTTTTTTTTACGTCGCACCGACACAGATAGGTCTTACGGCGACGATGGGACAGGAAAGGGCTAGGAGTGGGAAGGAAGCGGCCGTGGCCTTAATTAAGGCTGGTGTGAAAATGGGAAACCACGGAAAACCATCTTCAGGGCTGCCGACAGTGGGGTTCGACCCTACTATCTCCCGAATACTGGATACTAGCCGCACTTAAGCGACTGCAGCTATCGAGCTCGGTATTCACTCTATCAATGTTGGTTTCTTGCACATTTAGAAAACCTGCATCGTATTTATATCAGTGGGTGAAATGTGTATAACTACGTAGTTTGACTTAATTTACAAACCAAGTAAGGAAACATGGAATTAGTCTTTCAGCCTTATGAAGAATATCCACAGCCTGTTTGTAGCTAACTGACAGGGTCAGGAATAGGATGAATGAAGAATGAAATACCGCTAAAGGAAGAAAATAATGCCGAATGCGAGATCTGACGTGCTTTTGCGGACAAAGATTAATGGATGGCAAATGGAATATAGCGAATTTGTTGAATAAAGAATGACCCGTGAAAACAGAAAAAAAAACTGTCTCACCCTACGTTTCTCCGACATGCACCCCTTATGAAGTGATAAGGCTCAAGAATGAACCATAGCTACTGCCAAAGAAAGGAAATTGTGTGCCCTGGCGAAGCCTGTCGCATTCCCCTGGGTATAAAAGATTAATAAATGACAAATGAAATTGTTTCAAACAGTGATGCTGATATAAATATGAAGAAATCAGAAATAATATTTTGAACGCCAGGTTGTCCAGCATAAAACCCTGATAAGGGGTAAGTAGGGAGTGGACACTGTCACATTCTGAAATACGAAACTTCCCTGTGGAATTCCCAAACAGAACCTCTAGTTCCTAGAATGATTAATGACCACGGCGCAAGTGTTACTGATTTTAACACGGCGCAATCTTTACTCGACGCAACTCATACGACACCTCTACGTGACGTAGAGATTTGAAATTGTTAACATACATGGGCAGAGCATTTCACCGATCACTCATGGCTGTGTCAAAGAGCGATTTTTTCGCCAAGAAATGAAGCTGTCAGCGCCATCAGCAAGCAACATTTACGGTTTAGAAACATCTAACGAGGTTGAATTAATAAACGCGAGTGAAGCCGCGGGCACATGCTAGTGTATACAGTATATAAAATAACTTTTTACACAAAATATTACTTCCCTATCGGACTACGAATATATTTAATAACTTGCGGTTGTTTTCATATTCACTGGATATCAGCTGTTTGTAAAGAGCCAGTGTACGATTGCAAGGTATAATAATAATAATATAAATGTATGAAAATTGTAGCTTGTCGACTCACGTGTAAGTAGAGTTCTTGAAGATGAAATGTACTAATACCGGTGAGTTGGCCGTGCGGTTAGGGGCGCGCAGTTGTGAGCTCGCATCCGGGAGATAGTAGGTTTGAACCCCACTGTCGGCAGCACTGAATATGGTTTTCCGTGGTTGCCCATTTTACACCAGGCAAATGGTGGGGCTGTACCTTAATTATGACCACGGCCGCTTCCTTCCCATTCCTAGGCCTTTCCTGTCCCAACGTCGCTATAAAACCCATCTGTATCGGTGCGACGTAAAGAACATTTCTAAGACAAACGACATTCTAACCGACAATGCACCTTCGTTCGTTCGTAATCGGTTTACCCTCTAGGCTCGGTTTTTCCCTCGGACTCAGCGACGGATCCCACCTCTACCGCCTCAAGGGCAGTGTCCTGGAACTTCAGACTCTGGGTCTGGGGATACAACTGGGGAGGATGACCGGTACCTCACCCAGGCGGCCTTACCTGCTATGCTGAACAGGGGCCTTATGGAGGGATGGGAAGTTTGGAAGGGATATACAAGGAAGAGGGTAGGAAGCGGCCGTGGCCTCAAGTTAGGTAGCATCCCGGCATTAGCCTGGAGGAGAAGTGGGAAACCGCGAAAAACCGCTTCCAGGATGGCTGAGGAGGGAATCGAACCCACCTCTACTCAGTTGACCTCCCGAGGCTGAGTGGACCCCATTCCAGCCCTCGTACCACTTTTCAAATCTTGTGGCAGAGCCGGGAATCGAACCCGGGCCTCCGGGGGTGGCAGCTAATCACGCTAACCACTACACCACAGAGGCGGACGACAATGCACCTAATGATGCAAATTCAGTTAGTAAAGTTGACTCTGACACGTCACGAATACCAAGACGATCATTACCGTAATATAGTCCGACTCGATGGGTGAACGGTCAGCGTACTGACCTTCGGTTCAGAGGGTCCCAGGTTCGATTCCCGGCTGTGTCGGAGATTTTAACCTTCATTGGTTAATTCCAGCAGCTCGGGGGCTGGGTATTTGTGCTGTCCCCAACATCCCTGCAACTCACACACTACACATAACACTATCCTCCACCACAATAACACGCAGTTACCTAGACATGGCAGATGTCGCCCACACTCATCGGAGGTTCTGCCTTACAAGGGCTGCACTCGGCTAGAAATAGCCACACGAAATTATTATTATTATTATTATTATTATTATTATTATTATTATTATTATTATTATTATTATTACCGTAATATGACGCATCTTTATATGAGACATGTGAACAGTGAGACTTAACGCGTTCTTTGAGTTGGCTAATGAAACAATATTCTTCTTGGAACAATTAGAAATATATCTCCTTCCAGGGGTATACAGTGGAACCTTATCATAGCATAACACATGTTTATTGTGCATAAATATGCAGAGTTACAAAATTTACAAGTAAATCTTCAGTGGCTATCTCAGTGATGCACCTCATCATTTCGTGAGAATATGTACTAGGTATTAAATTTAAATTATTTTTCTAATGTGGAACACTGAGATCTTTCTTTTTCTTGCTATTTGCTTTACGTCGCACCGACACAGATAGGTATTATGGCGACGATGGGATAGGAAAGACCTAGGAATGGGAAGGAAACGGCCTTGGCCTTCATTAAGGTACAGCCCCAGCATTTGCCTGGTGTGAAAATGGGAAACCACGGAAAACCATCATCAGGGCTGCCGACAGTGGGTTTCGAACCCACTATCTCCCGGATGCAAGCTCACAGCTGCACGCTCCTAACCGCACGGCCAACTCGCCCGGTTAACACTGAGATCACGTTGCGTTCTGGACATAACATCAGTTAAAATGGGAATCACATAAAAGCAGTTAACCTTCATGTTATAAAATAATTTCTAGTTATTTTTAGTGGCAATTCTCATCAATCATAAATAATTTCGAAGATGAATTTCTTCTAATGCTGCATAATTGTCTGAAAAACGTGAATGTCGCTAAATGAATTTTGTTATGTTTGCATCTGTCGTGCGTCTTTAGTTTATTATTATTATTTACGCTCGTTCCAATTGTCAGCTCATATTTTGATTTCTGCCAACCCCGTGTTGTACGGGTAACGTGCCTGCCTCTTACACGTCAGTCTCGGGTTCGATTCCCAGCCAGGTCAGGGATTTTTACCTGCAGCTGAGGACTGGTTCTAGGTCCACTCAGCCTACGCGATTAGAATTGAGGAGCTATCTGACGGTAAGAAGCGGCTCCGCTCTAGAAAGCCAAAAATAACGGCTGAGAGTATTCATCGTGCTGGGCCACACACCACCTTGTAATCTGCAGGCCAAGATCCTTCAGGGCTGTAGTGCAATGGGGTTAGGTTAGGTTAATTCGATTTCTTTGACGAGGAGTACGAGTATAATGATTGATGATTCCATCATCAGTTTTTTTTCTGTGCATATATTACTTTGGGTTGACTGGCATTAAAGTGCGAAAATAGCTTTTATAAATTATTACTATTGTTATTATTACCATTAACTGCACTCTCAAATAGATATAGGTTTAAATGTTACAGCTAAGTGTTTTTCATTTATGTCCTTAATACTTAAACGCGCATATTACAAAATTGTTGGAAAACATTTTTCAATACAGTTTTTGATAGAACAAGCTATTTCTGATTTATCTGCAGACAATACTTTCTGATATTCTCCACATTGAACAGTACACATTTCTTCCTTTTCCTAGCCTTTTTCCCCAATGTATATGGGTCGTCACTTAACGGGAATTTGACTCAGCTTTACGACCGAATGACCTTACTGGCGCATTTAGAAACCATAAGACGTCCTACAAGGTGAAAATGGGTCGAAGACACTGACCTAGGTTAGGGGGCCATGTAAAAACAAAAAAACAACAAACAAAGCCCCTGTATTCTTAAGGAGTGCCAAGGTTTAAATATGAGTAATCTGTATGAACAACAAAGTCTTTTATTGAAAAACACAACACTTAATAGAGAACAGCAAGCGAACTGTTGTGCGAACATTAAATTAGAGCAATATGACCACTCACGTACTTTCAATGAGAAAGGGACACGTCCTCTCTCCAGCACAGTTCAATGCACTATGGTCAAAACAATTTGAAACTCTTGCATAACAGTAGGTATAGCAAGTTTCAACAAGCCGGTTCTTAATATATAGGGAGCACATGTTTCCACAACTGACGTACCACAACATATTCATTATACTGTATATCTTGCATATTATAGAAGTGGTTTGCTTTTAATATCAGTGGCTTGAACTACCTTTATTGGCAGTCGTGCATAGTTAATGCAGTTTCAATCTGACAGTAGCAGTGTTATCTGTCCTAGTGTTCTTAACCTCATGAGACGTGGAATGTATATTTGGATCAAATCCTACAAACATACATTGTTGGCCCAAATAGGTCACTATTCATCACAAGAAATAGAAATAAGTTTCTGTCCTCTTAATTTGACTCATACACGGGGATACTCAAGGTTCTCTTCGTAAAACTATATAGTACGCACTTTAACATAAATTACTGTACATTATTTCAAAAGGTAAATCAAGTACATCTTGCAGTGTTATATTTGCAGGAGGGTGTTGTGTCCAATGTCAAGGTTAGGTATCTATCCATTCAACATCCCCCACCACCACCCACCAAAAAATTACGTTATACGGAGAAGGGTTGGATATAACAGCTATAAGAAAGTATCGTTAGAATATGTGATATGTTTCTTTCCACTCACGTCAAAAGCTCAGCCATTTCCATTGGCTGAAATTTATAAAATACGGCGTCACTTCCGGAATTCAATACAGGTAGATTTAATTGTCAACTGTGACAAATTATGCAGCTCTCACGATTTAGACCGATCGAGTGCCACCGAGAGCCAAGTCTTTTCAGACTAATTTAAATCTCTAAGAAATGTCTCGACATCAGTTGGTTTCATGACTTATAACCATCATCATCATCATCATCATCATCATCTGTTTACCCTCCAGGTTCGGCTTTTCCCTCGGACTCAGCGAGGGATCCCACCTCTACCGCCTCAAGGGCAGTGCCCTGGAGCTTCAGACTCTTGGTCGGGGGATACAACTGGGGAGTATGACCAGTACCTCACCCAGGCGGCCTCACCTGCTATGGTGAACAGGGGCCTTGGAGGGGGATGGGAATATTGGAAGGGATAGGCAAGGATGAGGGAAGGAAGCGGCCGTGGCCTTAAGTTAGGTACCATCCCGGCATTCGCCTGGAGGTGAAGGGGGAAACCACGGAAAAACACTTCAAGGATGGCTGAGGTGGGAATCGAACCCACCTCTACTCAGTTGACCTCCCGAGGCTGAGTGGACCCCGTTCCAGCCCTCGTACCACTTTTCAAATTTAGTGGCAGAGCCGGGAATCGAACCCGGACCTCCGGGGGTGGCAGCTAATCACGCTAACCACTACACCACAGAGGCGGCGACTTATAACCAAGTAAGAAAATAACTTAGCCGACGGTAACAAAAAATATCGAACTGCGGAAATCTACAGAGCACTGCAGATGTCTTGTCTTGTTCGTGTGTGGTGTAGTTCTATCGTTCTTTCAAACGTACACGCTTATTCACCAGAATGCACTGATGTTTCCTGAACTGGTAATACATACAAATATTAATGTACATTTTAACTAATATTTACGGTCACTATTTTAAACATTTTAACTAGAAAAACCTTCATGTTAGAGGAAAATTAAATTTATCGGAGCGCTTGTCATGGAACGTCTCAGTGGCTTCTCAGCAACGTGGCCATGGTTCCAATCCCGTCAAACCAAGTTAAAGGTTTTTGAAATTAAATTCCCCTCACTATGATTTGGATTCCACGAGGCTGTGAACACGATACCTGCAGTCATATAAGAGGCATTGAACGATATACCGTACGCGTTTCTGTGATGGTTCACAGCGTGAGGTGTTTTATGTACCTGAAGATAGGTGTACCAATGCGGACAAGAATACAGAGTAACCGTCCCACAGGAATTTAACACACGCAGATAAAATCCTCGGCCCAAACGGTAATCGAACCTATGGCTCCCTGAACCGAAGTCCATTAAGCTGAACATTCAGCTAATGAATCGAACCTCACATTCTGTTGGATGAAGGTGGTAAATTTGTGTAGGACACACCCTCAAGGATACTCACTGAAAATTCACTCTTACGGATGTAGCGATATCTAGACAGGGATATTAACATTGATGAACCGAGCTCGATAGCGGCAGTCACATAAGTACGACCAGTATCAGCATTCGTGAGATAGTGGGTTCTAACCACAATGTCGGCAGCCCTGAAGATGGTTTTCCGTGATTTCCCATTTTCACTTCCGGAAAATGCTGGGGCTGTACCTTAATTAAGGCCACGACTGATATCTTCCCATTCATAGCCTTATCCTATCCCGTCGTCGCAATAAGACCTATCTGTGTCGGTGCGACGTAAAGCCAATTGTAAAAAAATAAAAAAAATAAAAAAACCAACATTGATGAGCAAATATGCCACCATCCACACCTCTATATTGCATAATATAATCATTCATTGTTTCCTGCCACTTAAACTGTAAGTAAATTAATACACAGTTCTTATACCAAATAAGAAGCTTATTAGATAATTAAACGGTAATAATACATGCCACTTAGTTTACGAGGTCGTAAAACACATTTACTTAAGTAAGATATCGTTCATTTTACTCCACCAGCAAACATTAAGTACTTAACTAAACGTTTACTTTAAATGAGCAATAAGAAGCCAGTGCATAGGCCTGTTACTGATTATTCTCTCTCTCTCTCCCTCTCTCACTTACACACACACACATGCACACACGATACAAACTCCTTTACTGATTAAGAAGAAAAGCAATTTGCTTTACGTCGCAGCGACATAGATAGATGTTATGGCGACGATGGGATAGGAAAGGTCTAGGAGTGGGAAAGAGTAGATCTTGGCCTTGATTAATGTACAGCCCCATAATTTGCCTAGTGTGAAAATGGGGAACTGTGGAATATTTAATGATGTACTGAGAAATGTTGAATGCAAATTATTAAGGTTCTTTTCATTTCTATTAATAATAATAATTGAAAAATGAAATGGCGGATGGCATTTAGTGCCGGGAGTGTCCGAGGACAAGTTCGGCTCGCCAGATGCAGGTCTTCTGATTTGACACCCGTAGGTGATCCGCACGTCGTGATGAGGATGAAATGATGATGTAGACGACACGTACACCCAGCCCTCGTGCCAGCGAAATTAACCAATTATGGTTAACCAGTTATGGAATCGAAACCGGGACCCCTGTGACCAAAGGCCAGCACGATAACCATTTAGCCATGGAGCTGGACATAATAATAATAATAATAATAATAATAATAATAATAATAATAATAATAATAATAATAATAATAATAATAGTAATAATAATACAAATTGGTGATGAACATTACCATTTCAGTCTGAATTACGACTGGATAACCAGCCACATTTACCTCTAAATAGAAATGGAAATGAACGAATTAGGCCTACCTGTGCTCTTTATTCCTAGAACAGTAATTGTCACTAAATTTGTCACAGAGCTGAGGGTGATACTTGGACCAAACGAAGAGTAAACTTTTATCTCAAACCAATAATGTTTATCTATGATGATGAAGATGTTGTTGATGATAACTTCGGATTGATCGCATAGACCATGAAGCACATAATAGAAATGAATTAGTCAGAGTACTAGCATGCCTCCGACAGACTTCGGCAGCCGGCACATTTCGTATCCTCGCCGCTAGATGAGAGCTTCATTCATTTCATTCCTGACCCGGTCGAATGACTGGAAACAGGCTGTGTTTTTCAATTCACAAGCATGCATTGTGGCCATGATCGTTAAGGCATCAAGTCTTATGGTCCGAGACCGTGGTCTGCATATTCGTGTCCTGTTGGTGGAAATACATTTCACCATAATGTTGGCCGGAATTGTAGGAGAGGTGTTGCTATACAATTTATACTCACTGGATTGTGTGCCAAAAGGCTGGATTCCATTTGAAACCTCTCCGCGGTGTTCATATGGAATGAGTGCAAATGAAGCTGGTGATCGTTATTTGACTGTCGGATGGAGACGTCAAGCGTTGAACAGACCTCTATGTGCCGACACCGGTTTCATCCTCTCCCTACTTCATTATCATCATCATCTCACATCCAGATTCACAGGTCACTCATGGGCGTCAAAAAGAATGAGCTACACCAGACGTGTCGAACATGTCCTCGGACATTCCCGGTACTAAAAGCCATACGCTCAAGTGAGAGTACTGCCATTTCTAAATTTTGCAATGATGGGTGAAACAGCCAGTGTTACTTAAATGTTTTCTTTCTCTTGCAGATCCACGGACGAGGCATTGGTTCATGGTAGAGAACCCGCTTATGCTGGTCATGTTGCTAGTTCTCTACCTGTACTTCTGTACCACAGCCGGGCCAAAGTTCATGAAGGACCGAAAGCCATTTGAACTGAAAAACGTTTTGTTGGCGTACAATGTGTTCCAGGTTGTCTTCAGCTGTTACCTTGTCTGGGAGGTGAGTCCACTTATTGATGTTTAGTAATCTTAGGACAATAACGCTTGTAAGTGTAGCGTATCTACAGGATAGTGTAAGAAGTTCTTTGCATGAGTATGGATTCAATTTGAATAACTGAATGAAACTTCATGTGTGCTGTAAGATGTTTCTCTAAGTAATTTTGCTTACAAGCTGTCCTTTTTTAAAATTATTACATTGTAGCTAGATTAGAACTGAAATTTCCTGATTTTCAGTTGGGCGATACATTTCATAGCCACGAATTACTTCATACGTTGCATAGAAACAAAATAATATGTGGTAGAAGGGTGAAACAGGAGGTCTGGCTGTTTGGCTGAATGATCAGCGTTGTAGTGTTCGGTTTAGAGGGCTAGGTTGAAGATTTTTTCCTTGTGTGGTTAATTCCTTTTGTTCGAGGACTTGGATGTTTGTACATTCATCTCACCACACACCTCTTTCATGTTATTTTTACACTTTGCTTCATATCGCACCTACACAGACAGGTCTTATGAGGAGGATAGGGCAGGAAAGGTCTAGTAGCGTGAAGGAATTGACCGTCGATTTAATAAGGGTACAGGCCCAGCCAACATTTACCTGTTGTGAAAATGGGAAACCAAGTGGAAACATCTTTAGGGCTGCCGACAGTGGAGTTCGAACTATCTCCCGAATGCACGCACCTCTTCATATACACACAACTCACCACATTACCACCCACTGCAGAAAGGAGGTAATAGTTGAATACAACCCTCCACATAGGGTTGGCGTCGGGGGCAGCCCTGAAGATGGTCTTCCATGGTTTCCCATTTTCACACCAGGCAGATGCTGGAGCTGTACCTTAATCAAGGCCACGGTAGATTCTTTCCCACTCCTAGCCCTCTCCTCGCGCATTGTCTCCATAAGACCTACCTGTGTGGGTAGGACATGAAAGAAAATTGGAAGAAAACAAAACCTAACACGTGCCCCGGAAAACGTTAAACAGATCATTTGTTTCACAACACACGGCAGATACCTAAAGGAATATAATGTCTGATTTATGTATAGAAGTTTCTTTATAGAAACGTGAATGACCTATGCTAACAATCTCATTCGTAAGATAAAAGTAAAAGATTTGAACATTACTCTAGGCGAGTATTTATAATAAATAACTTAATTCATAATCGTAGATTTCCGAGCAAAACATGGTAAGTTAAAATATTACTTATGAGAAAAAGTGGTTTGAACGTTTTTAGTCTTTCGTGGCCAATATTTACTTTTTAGATATTCTATAATAGCGCCGTGAAGCCAGAGTTGAATTCAGGCGACACTCCGGAGATTAAAAAATCGATGTTTTGGTCATTTTGGTGAATTTTTAAAATAACAAATTGAAAAGAATGAGTTTTTCTTTTCTTGTCACGAAATTATTCCGCTGACTTCAAAAAATAATTTATCACTGCAATAATGCCTCCTTTTCTTGCTATTTGCTTTACGTCGCACCGACACAGATAGGTCTTATGGCGACGATGGGACAGGAACGGCCCTAAGAATGGGAAGGCAGCGGCCGTGGCCTTAATTAAGGTAGAGCTCCAACATTTTCCTGGTGTGAAAATGGGAAACTACGGAAAACCATCTTCAGGGCTGCGGAGAGTGGAATTCGAACCCACTATCTCCCGGATGCGAGCTCACAGCTGCGCTCCCCTAACCGCACGACATAATGCTTTGTTTGCCAATTGTAATTTTACATTTAAATCCCATTTTTCTCCCATAATATTCTGCCAAATGTAACAAAAATTGTGTTGTATATGTATCACAGCTATATTAAGAAACCTGCGTATGGATTTTTGATTGCAGAATTTTTTCAAGTAGTAGGGACTTTTAAGTCCAAAATTTTAGAACGTAAAAATTATACAAACTTTAGTACGACATATCGAATTATATAAATTATGCACAGAAAAATCGATACGTAGTGCTTTTAAAATGAGTATTATCTACCTTATTACGAATTTATACTAACATGTTAATTAAATTTAATGAAAAGATAGATTAAACATTTTGAAAAATATTTTGAATAAACTATTCCTTGTATATGAAAGAAATGTTCGTAATATCTCTGCTTTAATGTAGGTGATATTCTCACAAAGTTTCCTGAAAATCCATGCATTAGGTAAAAATATATTTTTATCTCCGGAGTGTCGCCTTAATATATCTTACTTAATCATAATTTGGTAGCCAAACTCACTTAGTACGATTTAATGGATATCAGCCGCCAGTAGAGTGGGAAAATAATAGCATCAACCACTGCGAAAGTATCACAAACTCAGTCAATGACTTGATGTGTCTTGACTGTAAACTCACGATATTTAATAAATAAATTTAGTCTGGAATAGCTAATGTCTGGAGGCAGTACTGGTCAACCACAAACTTAAACAGGATGTCACAGCCTAACATCAACAGGGAAGCAATCAGCATGAATGATCTGTTAATGGGACGGTGTTCGGCTTCACTGATTACAACACTAATCAAGAAACAGAATCTGCTACGGGAAATAGAACATCCTATATCTCTGAAGCTCCTGCAGCTAGGACTTTTACAGCTTTTTCTGGTACCTCATGTAACTTCGCGCACCAGAATTAAGTGATTCTTACGTTTTTAATAAGTTTTCTATTTCCTTCTACTTTAATACACTTTAAAAAAAACGGTGAACATTTTTACTACAATTTTTTAATGTAGCCTTCTGTAACTGTTTTGAGAAGTTGAAGATATAAATGATTTCTATTCATTAGTTCGTAAGATAGGTCCAGATCCTTGGTGGAATTGACAGCGTAGTGGAATTCGGTTCATATGACCTCGTGTTCGATTCCTGACCGGGCCGGTGATATTAGCTGTGTTTGGTTAAATCCTCTAACTCAGAGGCTGGCTATTTATGATTGTCTTAATCCACACCTTCGTTTTGCATGCAGTACATCACTATACAAACAACCAGAGAAGTTTCAATAGTGAATACATCCCTCGGAAAGGGCAGAGGACATCCGGAGGTTAAATTGAGCTTTCCCCATATTGGTGTCAAGCCCAGATACTGGGAAAGAAACAGGAAAGAAAAAAGGAAGAAAACTGTTTGCCACAGACAGTTATATTATACAGTTATATTTAAACGTGAAATTCTGGACACTACGATAAAAATAATTCATTATGAATACCAACACAAGGAAGAACTGAACAGTTAACAAAGTAACTCAGCTAAATCTGAAAAATTAAGGTAAAACTGGAAGTGTGACACATTTTGAGAACGGTTATCGAAATAATATTTATTCACTCGAACAACTATTACTAACGCTATGTTTATTTTATAGTTCAAAAAATAATATAACTTAATATATTTTCAAATAATTCACCTAATTGTAATTGTAGCCGGTCCCACGATGTAGGGGTAGCGTTCCTGCCTCTTACGCGGAGGTCTCAGGTTCGATTCTCGGCCAGGTCATGGAATTTATCTGCATCTGAGGGCTGGTTCGAGGTCCACTCAGCCTACGTGATTACAATTGAGGAGCTATCTAACGGTGAGATGGCAGCCCCGGTCTAGAAAACCAGGAATAACGGCCGAGAGGGATTCGTCGTGCTGATCACACGACACCTCGTAATCTGCAGGCCTCCGGGATGAGCAGCAGTCGCTTGGTAGGTCATGGCCCTTCAGGGCTGTTGCACCATAGGGTTTGGTTTTAATTGTAATATTGTAATACTTGTGCTAATACGGAGTAATTACAGTAATTCCGCTGCAGTATATGTCAAAAACACTGCAAATAGCACTGTTTTAACGTCGGAGTAAATTTTGTAGTTCTCACGTCAAAGAATCCTGTTTTCCAAATTCAGTAAACACGATGGGTACTGAACTTTCTTGATGTTACCTCCATATGGATCCACCACACAATTAAAAACATTGAGCACAATGTGTTTAGAGGACGTAATTAGCCAATGAGCTTCTCCTCGGCCTGGAGTAGGGCCTAAACAAAAATAAATTACTAAGGATTTAGTCGAACCTCCCCTATTGCACTCTTAAGAATCGTATTTGTTATGGAAGTATTCCCAACGAAATGAATGAAGATTGTCAACAAGTTAATGGAAATCAAAGATTTCCGTATCGGCTGCTTTAGAAAATGGAGAGGTTTCAATAGAACCACGTGAAAAGTGAAACAATTTTTAGGCATAAAAGAGCGATTTTCCCAACAAATGATACACCAGCTTGGATGAGGACGAAATTTAAAAACGTATATCATTGGACGAACGTTTGAAAAAACCTTTTTTTTTTTTTTTTTTACAGATTTTTCATTTTTTTGGACCCACTTCCAGCTGCACCGTCTCCTCGCACACGCATCGTTTGCCAGTCGACATTCTAATCCCTTCGGTAGGCCACTTGTACTCGGTTTATTTTGCATTCCGAGCTTACGGCTTATTAACATTCGTTAGTAAGCGATCGAGCTGTCTGTTGGCGGGAACTGTGTCGATCATCAGTTAGCCAGTTGTGCTGTTCAGTTATGTGAGTGAAAGGGAAGAAATAGCCAGCATCTCAAATGAAGTCCTGAAACGAGTTAAAGAACATTTATTAAGACGCTGAATTACTAAGTAGCATTCATTCAATTTATGTTGTTGCGCGTCAGCCGAAGGGAAACATTCAACAGTTACTCCTCAAAAGAAGGAGGCTGGAGAAAAGGGAATGTACTTTGCCATACGCAGTATCTGCCCTTCATCACAGACCGTTTACAATGTATAGGTTGGTTACACTTTTGCTAAATGATCCACTAGCAGGTTGGGAATTTTTCAGTTTAAGGGCATAATTTGGCTTCCGTTTCAGAGTTTGACAGTTTCTGATTAATGCAGAGTGATTTGCATTACATTTTACGCCCACATTAAAAGACTGATGTAATTTTCCATTGAAGGCAAGTTTCCATTTAACAGAACGTTCGTTAATAATAGGTTTACTGTATTTAGGTATTTATTTGAGTACCATTTAGTTACACTAAATGTGCAAGTATATTCACGGAAAATTTTACTCTGTGTCTTCTACAGGTTCCACTACTATTACTACTACTACTACTACTACTACTACTACTACTACTAATGCTAATCATCATTATTATTATTATTATTATTATTATTATTATTATTATTATTATTATTATTATTATTACATAAGCCTGTCTTCGAAAGTCGAAATTACTATATATAAAGTTACATTTTCCAGGTTTTATGCCGCATTCAAATGAATCAAAACAGATATTGTAGTATATCCTTACAAACCATATTGAGTGCAGTTGTCACTCGGAGTTGTACTTTGACACCCATAAAAGCTACATACAATTGTCCAAAATACTTGAGTGGGGAGATTTATCCCATCTTTAAAATTTATCCTGGTGACTTGTTCATTTTGACAGAGAAACATTGAGAGGAAATCTACTCCATTAAAATCGAATGGTATGGCCGGATTCACAGGTGCTAAATCTATTACTTTCTTCCTGAAGCTGAGTCCATGTGAATTTCTGCATGAACGATATTTTTATCTAGCTTTTATAAACTCAATCTGTTCCATTCCACAAACCAGATATATTAACTTCATTAACATTATAGAGTCGTCCGCCTCTGTGGTGTAGTGGTTAGTGTAATTAGCTGCCACCCCCGGAGGCCCGGGTTCGATTCCCGGCTCTGCCACGAAATTTGAAAAGTGGTGCGAGGGCTGGAACGAGGTCCACTCACCCTAGGGAGGTCAAATGAGTAGAGGTGGGTTCGATTCACACCTCAGCCATCCTGGAAGTGGTTTTCCGTGGTTTCCCACTTCTCCTCCAGGCAAATGCCGGGATGGTACTTAAATAAAGGCCACGGCCACTCCCTTCCCTCTTCCTTGTCTATCCCTTTCAATCTTCCCATCCCCCCGCAGGGTCCCTGTTCAGCATAGCAGGTGAGGCCGCCTAGCCGAGGTACTGGTCATTCTCCCCAGTTGTATCCCCCGACCCAATGTCTCACTCTCCAGAACACTGCCCTTGAGGCGGTAGAGGAGGGATCCCTCGCTGAGTCCGAGGGAAAAACCAACCCTGGAGGGTAAACAGATTAAGAAGAAGAACATTATGGAGTCAATGTTAATGAAAGTTATTTGGTCACTAATCAAACTATTAAGAACCTATCGTTTGATGATGTTAACATGTCCGTTCCTTGGGAAAAAATTATAATTTGTACAACATTGTACTCTCACTTGGAAGAAAAGAAAAACTAAGTGAAACTCGTACAATATTTTTTTGTTGAATCTCAATAGTGCCATTCGTTCTCCGCTTTCGAGGTTTATAATCCATTCAGTGAAGTTAATTCTTAACTTTGGGCCATAAAGTCGAATGTTTAAAACTTGACGACTGGATAACACCTGTTCTTAACTTCTTCTTCTTCTTCGTCTGCTCAAGGAGTTACGTCTCCATCCGACGGACAAATCACCATCAACAGCGTCATTTTCCCTCAATCAATGTGAGAACTGCGTAGAGATTTGGAATTTGATCCAGGCCTTTGACACGCATTCTAGTGAATATAAATTGTGTATGTCCACCTCCCATGACCCTGTCGGCCAACATTCTGATGGTAAATATATTTCCGCCGAACCGTACTCGAACCGGTTAACCACGGTGTGAAACCATAGACCGCACGCTTTGAAGATCACGGCCACCTGCCAAGCTGCTCGGCTTTCTTCTTGTAGATAGAGATACTTTTTTCATACTCCAGACTGGAAAAAAAAAATCATTCATTTCACTGAATGAGAGTATTTTTAAAAAAAAAAACAGTTCAAGTATGATGGTCATAATTGCATTGTTCTTGTAACTCATATCTTGTACCAGTTTAAATCTCTCAACTGTTCCAGTTTTATCAATAAATCTATGGAAGGCAACATGAGTCACGATGTGCGTCGTTCGAACTCATGCCGATAGATATAGCTGTGTACTTACGTTGTCATGGCGGATATCAGACAATAACCGATCACAGAAACGTGATTTTTATTTTAAAAAGTACAAAAATTGTGGTCTTGAGAGGTTCATTTTATGTTTTTTGTAGAGAAGGCGTAACCATCTATAACTGGTTCCAATTGCAACTCTTGAATCATGCTCGCTTTCTCAATTTTTCTGTAAACGACACACAAAATTAGGGATTTTATATATAGATAATATAATAATGTTACTGGTTTACATAAGCTGCCTCTGTGGATCCGTGGCAGAGTGTCGACCTCCGGATACCAACATAGCGGGTTCAAACCCGGCAGAGGTAGTCGGATTTTTGAAGGGCGGAAAAAAGTCCATTCGATACTCCATGTCGTACGATGTAGGCATGTAAAAGATCTCTGGTGATACATTTGGTATTAAACCGACAAAATTCATTAAAATCTCAGCCATAGACGCCCAAGAGAGATGCGGTTTACTCTGCCTGCCATCTAGTGGGCCTAGAGTAAAACGGAACGTCGAAATTGACGAGCAGACAGCCAGATTGCGTCAAATTGAAAATGTCTGCACACGGTAGCTGAGGCCATACGAGTATTATTATTATTATTATTATTATTATTATTATTATTATTTACTTGTTTACATTCCTCCACAGAGAGTTGATGTCAGAAAGGACACATGGCCGTAAAACTCAGCTAAATTCATATGAAGTTCTGACTCTAAATATTTTGGAAAAAGGACAGGAAGGATAATAAGAATACTTCCACTATCTGGCAAATTTATTGACATGATGCTGGCATATTTAAGCACTTTCGAATACAATTACACTAATCCGGCATGGGACTCGCCAACTTGCGGACAAAAGATTCGACCTTCTCCGTCCGAGTCACTCCGCCCGACCCTCTACAAGAAAAGTCGACCTTGTTCAGTAAGCACGCCCATTGCATTCAACTATATCGTAAATTTCTAAAGGGACACATACCAGGTTATTGTGGTTGAATCTTGAAACGAAGACATTAGCAAGCCGACCATTCTGTATATGGATGAACAGGATATTGTTCACTCGAAGATTTCCTGTTTGATGACAGGCAGAAACGTCAGAGAATATGATTAGAATATTTTAGAAGTATTAGAATTTCCACAGTACAGTAGAAATCACCATGACAGGCGTCATTATAGACTCATTATGCACTTTGAACCAAAATATATCTTTTTCATAGATGTCTCTCTCCAGGCTATTGTTTTAATATCACCGCTTTCTAACTGTTGTATGCTCCTCGTTAGTGTTGGGAAAACATCCGGTATTCAAGAAAATTTGTATCTGAATACACTTTAGTTTATGAATGTGTGTACTGATATACAGGGTGTTTCAAAAAGGGACATACTTTCAGGTATGTATTTGTTAAATGTAGACAATGAAAATAGTTCATTACATGTGTCCGGAAATGCTTCATTTCCGAGTTATGGCCTTCACAACACTGAACTTTATCGGAACGTTTTTCTTTCCGCAGGGCGTTGCCTTGAAAGGAGACATTAAAGCGACATTCTGACGGTTCATTCCGAGTCGTAGGTTACATTCAGTGTTGTGTTTGGCGTTCGTCTGTGCGTCATGTACTCAACTCAGCATGTGGCAGAGATGCACTTCATGTATGGTCAATGCAGCGCTGGCTCGTCGTTTGTACCAGGAGAGGTACCCACAACGACGATGTCCAGATCGGACGACATTTGTACGTCTTCATCGCCGTCTGTGCGAGCATGGAAAATGTCACTCCCCTGGTGTGGGGAGGGGACGACCACGATCTACAACTCCAGCTATAGAGGAGAACATTCTGGACGTTGTGGACACGACACCCTCTCTCAGCACACGAAGGATAGCGTTGCAAGTGAATGTTCCTCATACGACTGTCTGGAGACTGTTGAAAGAGTATCAGTTGTATCCTTATCATTTGCTACGTGTACAGGCCCTGTCACCAGCAGATTACCCTGCACGAGTTAGGCTCTGTCAGTGGTTCTTGCAGCAGTGTGGTACAAATCCGAAATTTCCTGCCTTAGTAACTTATTATTTACAGATGAAACACAGTTCACACGAGATGGCATTACTAATTTCCACAATCAGCATGTATGAGCACATGAAAACCCACATGCAACTGTCCAGTCTCATCACCAGGTGCGGTTCTCCCTCAACGTGTGGGCCGGTATCATTGGTGATCGATTAGTTGGACCCCATGTACTTGTAAACAGACATACGGGGCATGCGTACACAAACTTGCTGGAAAACACCATACCTCATGTTTATGACGACACTCCACTGATCCGTTGTCAACATGCTCACTTCATGCATAATGGCGCTCCTGCACACTTCAGTCATACGGCTCGCCGGTACCTGGATCGAATGTTTCCTGATCGATGGATAGGTAAAGGTGGCCCGATTGATTGGCCTCTACGATCACCTGATCTGAACCCTCTCGATTTCTACTTGTGGGGCCATTTGAAATCATTGGTGTATTCGTCTCCGGTGCCTGATGTGGAAACCCTTCGGAATCGAATTGTGGCATAGTGTGAGGACATACGCAATACTCCTGGAGTTTGGGATATTGTTCGCAGGTCAGTGAGACATCGATGTGAGGTCTGTATTCAAGCAGGAGGTGGACATCTTGAACATCTTCTGTAATGACCTGTAATGACAATGACCTCCGGAAGAAGAACGTTCCGGTGAAGTTCAGTGTTGTGAAGGCCACAACTCGGAAAGGAAGCATTTCCGGACACATGTTGTAAAGAACTATTTTGATTGTCTAGATATAAGAAATCCATACCTGAAATTATGCCCCCTATTTTTGAAACATCCTGTATATCAAGACGAATTTGATGAATATTATTTATAAGACCGAATTTTATAGTTCAATGAGTAATATTACTTGCTCATTAGCTCTAAACTCAGAACTCCACGTGGAGTTGGTTGGCAGCTTTCACTAGCTACTGAAGGCTCGGAATTTGAAGCATGGGAATGCTTCGTGAAATCGATGTTTAGAATTCACTCTCTGTATTGTGATTTGGCAAAACACGTATGTCCATTATCTACTGTGTTAGGGGTTTGATGTCAAAGAGTTTTGTAATGATGAAACTAAATGTGGACACTTCCAGAGAGAGCGACGTCATGGTACGGAAGAGAATATTTTTAGAAATCGTGATATGCCTCTAACACAAAATGTTTTAGCGAGGAAGCGAATGGATAATATTTAACACACAACCTCTTTTTTACAGGGTCTTCATGGAGGATGGATGCATTATTACAACTTTAGATGCCAATCTGTGGACTACTCAGACAACCCCATCGCCCTAAGGGTAAGTGGATGGCTTTTCACCAAAGAAAATAGCTTATGAGAAATAGATAGTTCTTCATACAGTTGAAGTAGTATTATCATTGTTTCACCACCTAACTTCTACCTAACTGCTGCTGTATACTTTCCGAAACCCTCAAAGATTACGAATACCGGATAGCGTGCTTACAAAGCACGAGTACTGATGATAGGATGGGTTATCTGTTAAATTATAAAATAATGGAGCACATTAGCAGAGCAGAAGAAGTGGTGTTAATGCCAATTGTAAGCCAATAGAGACTTAAAAATCTGCGATGATTATATTACAGCATGAAGATGACAAGAGAGGAGTGTTCATTAAAGTAATTATGTTACCTGCATCACTTATAATAGCAAAAGCAATTAGGCAGAAGAAACTTATGTTTCTCTCATTCCGTGAACGTACTTTTTATTACTTGAATGGATCACTAAGATGTGTACACACTTTCCCTGGCAAAAGAATACAACGTGGAGACTTGATACAAAAAACAAAACAAAACAAAACAAAACAAAACAAAACAAAACAAAACAAAACAAAACAAAACAAAACAAAACAAAACAAAACAAAACAAAACAAAACAAAACAAAACAAAACAAAACAAAACAAAACAAAACAAAACAAAACAAAACAAAACAAAACAAAACAAAACAAAACAAAACAAAACAAAACAAAACAAAACAAAACAAAACAAAACAAAACAAAACAAAACAAAACAAAACAAAACAAAACAAAACAAAACAAAACAAAAGAAAACAAAACAAAACAAAACAAAACAAAACAAAACAAAACAAAAGAAAACAAAACAAAACAAAACAAAAGAAAACAAAACAAAACAAAACAAAAGAAAACAAAACAAAACAAAACAAAAGAAAACAAAACAAAACAAAACAAAACAAAACAAAACAAAACAAAACAAAACAAAACAAAACAAAACAAAACAAAACAAAACAAAACAAAACAAAACAAAACAAAACAAAACAAAACAAAACAAAACAAAACAAAACAAAACAAAACAAAACAAAACAAAACAAAACAAAACAAAACAAAACAAAACAAAACAAAACAAAACAAAACAAAACAAAACAAAACAAAACAAAACAAAACAAAACAAAACAAAACAAAACAAAACAAAACAAAACAAAACAAAACAAAACAAAACAAAACAAAACAAAACAAAACAAAACAAAACAAAACAAAACAAAACAAAACAAAACAAAACAAAACAAAACAAAACAAAACAAAACAAAACAAAACAAAACAAAACAAAACAAAACAAAACAAAACAAAACAAAACAAAACAAAACAAAACAAAACAAAACAAAACAAAACAAAACAAAACAGAAATCAAACACAAAACAAAACAAAACCAGAAATCAAACACAAAACAAAACAAAACCAGAAATCAAACACAAAACAAAACAAAACACAAAACGAAATTGAAAATTAATAGTATAGACCATTATGCAACGAGCGTATAATGGCATTTATTAAGATGCCAGTAGTTTGATGAAACGAGCATAAGCGATACAGTAATTAGAATAACAACAGTACTTTAATGAATAGCAGTCATTAATATACAGTTTCATCACATCCAATTAGCGTATTATAGTATGGTCGAACAGAAACAAATATTAAATGATGATGAAATATTATATAATATACCAACTAGGCATGTCAAGCGCATCACGTGTATACGGTCAATTTGACTGATCAATTCAGCTCGAAGGGCCACACAGCAAAATGTGAAGACTAAATATTGGGGTTTTCTGCATTTCTTAAACAGGACATGGATATTTTATTTTTAATGTATTATGTATTGTCTTCACAGAATAATTTTTCTCGCAATATGGAATAAAACATTTTAGTTACATAACTATCAGTATTGCAATTTCACTACATACCTATACAAACTACATATCTCTCTATATATCATAGTTTTGTCTATACATTGCTCATAATATTTAAAAAGAATGGTATTTCTGTATCGAATGTGTCCACAGTGAAAATGAAATGCACTTTTCAATTTTCCGTAATTTCTGTCTGTCTGTCTGTCTGTCTGTCTGTCTGTCTGTCTGTATGTATGTATGTATGTATGTATGTATGTATGTATGCTTGCCCATCACGAGAAAACGGCTCAAGAGAATTGAATGAAAATCGGTACATAAAGTCGGGGGAAAAGCCGCTAAAATCTAGGCCACAAATAATTTTATTCATGCGAAGTGAAATGGTAGTTTAGGGGAAGGCCTAGAATTTAATTCTCAAATGTTTATGTTATTAGTCGTCCTATCTATAAATATTACATAACTGAAGTTATACAGTATTCAATTTCCGATCATTTATGTCCTATACATTTATATCGTACCGGATTATGATAACAGAGATATTCATGAATTTGGATTTTTATTGTCAAGTCCATATCGGTGCCGAGTCACGAGAAAATGGGTAAACCGAATTTAATAAATATAGGTACCGGTATAAGTCGGGGAATAAGGAACTACAGTCTACGGTATAAATAAATTTATAAAATGGCCTGATGTCCCAGAGTCGGAAGAAAACTAAATGGGAAGGCCTACAATATAGAAAGCTCATCAACAGTAATATTACATTGACCATTGTTTGTTGTGACGTGCTTTGTCTTCTACTGCCACTCATCTCCGATATATGGGATTACTGCTGCGTTCCGAGTATAAGAGCCTGCCTGAATGTGGACGGGAAGTAGATCTCTGTCTTCTTTAGCATGTCATTGCTCTGGTTCGTAAATTTTCTGGTACTGCTGGTACGTAACTCACTGGTTCATCATAGCATTCCAGCTATTCAGTCCCTACTCTAAGGCACTGACTGGAATGAACAGTGTGCACTTTTAACGGAATAAAGGCAAAAGAGTGTTCACGGTTGTCTGCGGCCTGGTCATTCCAGCAACATTGGACTGTTAGATCATGCACCGTAGTAAAGATCGTCAGAAGTGAGAAATTGATAATGATAACATTGCTTTTAATCACTACATTCCTACTGACGTCATTGTAATGACCTATGTTGACTTCAGTTTGGTAAATCACAAATATAGTCTTTCTGAGAATTTCGTAGCGAAGCACGAGTACATCAGCTAGTTAAAAAAATAGAAATTGTCCGGAGGAAAAACTTTGCTTTTTTTTTTTTTTTGCTAACGGCTTTACGTCGCACCGACACAGATAGGTCTTATGGCGACGATGGGATAGGAAAGGCCTAGGAGTTGGAAGGAAGCGGCCGTGGCCTTAATTAAGGTACAGCCCCAGCATTTGCCTGGTGTGAAAATGGGAAACCACGGAAAACCATCTTCTGGGCTGCCGATAGTGGGATTCGAACCTACTATCTCCCGGATGCAAGCTCACAGCCACGCGCCTCTACGCGCACGGCAAACTCGCCCGGTGGAGGAAAAAAAACTAAGCACTTACTGTTACGTTTTATTTGAGATATGACACCTTTTAACATGGTATGCTTTTGGACTGGGGTTCTGTCTCGAGTGAGAGTAAGCAGAACCGACACCGTAACCAGGCAACCTGTGTACGTCTTATGAGTAGAAGAACGACGCAATTTTGGTGGACGGAAAGCCATGTTTTTGGAAGACCAATAAAGAGAAGCTGTAAACAAAACAATGGCGAGTAGGTAATTTTAATGGGTAAAAATTAAAATTCTGAACATAGCGGAAAGGTGAGAAAATTACTTGTCTATTTCACTTTATAAGAGCATTTTATCTCTTCTGTGGGTTGGGTGACATGATGCATTCATTATCTGTACCCCCAACGTGTCGTAAGAGGCTACTAACTGGGAAACACCCAAAGAATCTGACTCGTTCTTTCATATTCTAAGCCTCCAGGCATATCCATTATCAACTTTTTACTTGTAGCGGACAAATTTACATAAATCGCTGTTTTGGAAACCAGAGGTTCGATATCGGCTACTTGAATTTTGATGATGCCACTTTCTTTTTTCTTTAACAAGTTGCTTTACTTTGCACGGACACAGATAGGTCTTATGGTGGGGATGGGACATGAAAGACGTAGGAGTGGGAAGGAAATGGCGATGGCCTTCATCAAGGTACAGTCCTGGCATTTTCCTGGTGTGAAAATGGTAAACCATGGAAAACCATCTTCAGGGCTGCCGACAATGTGGCTCGAACTCACTATCTCCCGGGTACAAGCTCACAGCTGCGTGGCCCTAACCGCACGGCCAACTCGCCCGGTGATGCCACCTTCAGGATAGAGGATAAATCTTGTTCTGTCCGTCTTCATCTGTGACCAGTTTTGTTTTACTTCATAAGTGAAAATAAATGTTCACAGGAGTAGGTAGATCCAAACATTACCAGGATTCTTACTGCGAACTGGCGCATTTCAGAGTACTGGCTTGGCAAACAGGAATACAACTTCGGGATCTCAGCTTCACTGAATTTGCTTTTCAACACAGTGTCATATTGGATGTGAATAAATTGCATTTAGACGATACTATCTGCCTTCTGAACATCAAAGAATAATGGATCACTAAACAAAAAAGTAATCATTTTCAGACAGTTTGAAATATTTTTATTTCACATACATTAAAGTTACAAGTATGTACCAAATTCAAAACTGGGGCGGAGACCGCATTTCACAAGCTCGAGGACCGCATACGGGCTGGATGTTTGACTTGCCTACACTGGAGTATTTATCATTTACATCGTGACCGAGCTCGATAACTGCAGTCGCTTAAGCGCGGCCAGTTTCCAGTAATCGGGAGATAGTGGGTTCGATCCCCGTTGTCGGCAGCCCTGAAGATGATTTTCCGTGGTTTCCCATTTTCACACCAGGCAAATGCCGGGGCTGTACCTTAATTAAGGCCACGGCCGCTTCCTTCCAATTCCTAAGCCTATCCTGTCCCATCGTCGCCATAAGACCTATCTGTGTCGGTGCGACGTAAAGCAAATAGCAAAAAAAATTACATCGTGTGGAAAAAATGTTCCAAGTCTTTGTAATACTCAGCAGATTGATACAAAATAAAACATGGAAGTTGAACGCATGTAGAATTAGTAATATAACGTACTTAAGTACGTAAACGAGTACATACGTGGTTTGGACGACAGAATATTATTAACAAATACATCGCTATTGGGAAATATCCCGGTGGAAATGGTCACTTACAGCAGTGTGATAAGAAGGTTAAAACATAATTAACCACCACCAACAACAAAAACAACAACAACGAGAGTACAACAAGCAATTCCATGGAAAGAAAATATTACTAAAATGCTGCTTAGTGAGCTTACTATTAGCTTAACAGTACAACGCCGTCATATACAAATTCCAACCTACCTTAAGAATTTCAAAATTTTACACAATGACTTACAATAGGTTGAGAAGTCCAATTACTATTATCCTAGCATTGTAAACACAGCACGTTCATATACAAATTCAGACATACCTTAAATAATTAAAACATTATACCATCGCATAGTAATTTACAAAGAATTTACACCAGTAACGTCAAGTAGTGTGCCTCTGTGGTGTAGTGGTTAGTGTGATTAGCTGCCACCCCCCGAGGCCCGGGTTCGATTCCCAGCTCTATGACGAAATTTGAAAAGTGGTACGAGGGCTGGAACGGGGTTCACTCAGCCTCGGGAGGTCAAATGAGTAGAGGTGGGTTCGATTCCCACCTCAGCCATCCTGGAAGTGGTTTTCCGTCGTTTCCCACTTCTCCTCCAGGCAAATGCCGGAATGGTACGTAACTTAAGGCCACGGCCGCTTCCTTCCCCCTCCCTTGTCTATCCATTCCAATCTTCCCGTCCCCCCGCAAGGCCCCTGTTCAGCATAGCAGGTGAGGACGCCTGGGCGAGGTACTGCTCATCTTCCCCAGTTGTATCCCCGACCTCGAGTCTGAAGCTCCAGGACACTGCCCTTGAGGCGGTAGAATTGAGATCCCTCACTGAGTCCGAAGGAAAAACCGGCCCTGGAGGGTAAACAGATTAAGAAGAATAAGAAGAACGTCAAGTAAAATAAATATAATTTTTGCAATAAGTTGATTAATAAACTTTGTTTTGTTATTTGCTTTACGTCGCAACGACACAGGTAGGCTAAGTCTTATGGTGTGGAAGGGATAGGAAAGGTCTAGGGGTGGGAAGGAAGCGGCCGTAGCCTAAATTAAGGTACAGCCCCAGCATTTGCCTGCTGCGGAAATGGGAAAACCTAGAAAATCATCTTCAGGGCTGCCGATAGTGGGGTTCGAACCCACTATCTCCCGGATGCAAGCTCACAGCTGCGCGACCCTAACCGCACGGCCAACTCGACCGGTGATTCATAAACTAATAGACTTCACTTGAAAAAAAAATGAAACCTAACCTTACTACAAAATTTACGGTTAGAATATCCTTGATTCCTCTTCACCACTTTAGAAACTGTGATGAGGATACTTCTAATTTTTTAAAATTGTACTCCAAAATGAAATATAATTTACCCATTCTTAATATTTACAAGAAACTTGATGTACTAATTGAGTTATTATGCACTACTTTCAGATGGCGAGAGCGGTGTGGCTGTACTACATGTGTAAACTCATCGAGCTCTTAGATACAGTAAGTACAACTATACTGTAAAAATGTTGTCATAATAAATAATTATATGGAAGATAAGTTTATAAAATAATGGAGGTCATAAATACCTCTGTGAGTCTATTGTAGTGAATATAAAATTTTCGTTCTCGATAGTCGGTTGGAATACAAATGTCTTCTTACAGAGACATCAAACTTCCAAACAGCTAAAGTATTCAACTCACCTAAACATCATTCACCGGAGGTTATTGAGAATGAGTGTCCGGCTCCATGGCTAAATGGTTAGCGTGCTGGCCTTTCGCTACTGGGGTCCTGGGTTCGATTCCCGGCAGGGTCGGGAAAATTAACCATAATTGGTTAATTTCGCTGGCACGGGAGCTGGGTGTATGTGTCGTCTTCATCATCATTTCATCCTCATCACGACGCGCAGGTCGCCTACGGGAGTCAAATCAAAAGACCTGCACCTGGCGAGCCGAAATTGTCCTCGGACACTCCCGGCACTAAAAGCCATACGCCATTTCATTTCATTGAGAAAGAGTGACTTATCTCTCTCTCTCTCTCTCTCTCTGTCCCCAAACAAATTGAAACCTGTCCTTTTAAAATCACTTTTCAATGGTAATACATCTGTCTTTTTTGGTGTATTAGAATTAACTTGATCTGCAACTCTATACAATTCTAGAATCTGCCATTTGTCCTCGACGAGAAAAAGTGTTGAGATCTGTTACTCTAAGCCTGTAGTTGTGTTTGAAACTGAGTTTCGTTCCGAGTTAGATGAAATGTTACGGTCCTTTACTAACACTCGTTGAGACGGAAGGCAAACGATTATTGAAAATAATGAACGTTTTCAGCGAAGCGTGTGAAATACAAGCGGACCCCACTTGCATCTCTTCACAATGTAAGATGCATTTCATACTCATAAGAATATTCTTAGATATTTCCAAACCGAGCTCGATAGCTGCAGTCGCTTAAGTGCGGCCAGTATCCAGTAATCGGGAGATAGTGGGTTCAAGCCCTGAAGATGGTTTTCCGTTGTTTCCCATTTTCACACCAGGCAAATGCCGGGGCTGTACCTTAATTAAGGCCACGGCCGCTTCCTTCCACTTCCTAGGCCTTTCCTCTCCCATCGTCGCCATAAGACATATCTGTGTCGGTGCGACGTAAAACAAAATAGCAGAAAGAAAAAGAAAAGATATTTCCAAATTGAAGTTTTTCGAAATGGTCTCCCATTTTCCATAATTTCCTATAAATATTGCTTAATTATATCACATACTGGGGCTTGCCTGAAGCAACGTACGTGTGTTTGTTTATGGAATGACTTGGCGAAGTAAATACTGTCAAGTTTGTTATGCTCAGGTCTTACTCAAGTTTTGCATCTTTCGGTGAGCATATTTGCAAGTTATGTAATGGGATTCGGTTTCTCAGACTCATTTGATGGTTGACAAAGTAAGATTTCTCCTAAGACACCGTACACAAGAAGCTTAGTGTTTGTAAGTGAAAGTATGGAATCTCTATTTGTCGAGAAGGCTATTGAAGTGTTCAGCGAAAATACTTCAAAACTATTAAAAAATGTCATCAGCTAGGCACCTTGCGTAATCAGTGTAAACTGCACAAAAAGTATGAACAGATGTTGGACCATAGCAGCACGTAAAATATCGAATACCTTAAGTGTATGTATATCCATTCGGCAGTATCGTAATGTTTGTTTGACCAATCCTTGTCCCGTTTCCCTACGGGATCGTGTATGAGGTGAGATGAATCTTTCGTGGCGAGTTTTTATGACCGGATGCCCTTCCTGACGTCAACCTCATCAGAGGAGTTAATGAGATGAAATGAATGACGTGATATATGATAGTAAGGAGAGGGTGAAACCCCGTGCCGGCACATAACCTACATCTGTCGAATAGCACCAAAGGGTCTGCTCAAGGCTTAACGTCCCCATTTGACGGACGAATCACCATTAAGAGCGTCATATGCCCTCACTCCATATGAGCACTGCGGAGAGGTTTGGAATTTAATCCAGGCTTTTGGCACTCAATCTAGTGATTACAAATTGTATACCACCACCTCCCCTACCCTGCCGGCCAACATTCTGAAGGTGAAAATTTTTCCACCAACGGGACTCGAACCAGCTAACCTCGGTGTCAGACCGTTTAGACTTCAGCGCCTTAATGATCATGTCCACCAGACGGGCTTCGGCCTTATCGTAATCATGTGCTAAATATTCTTCTTGTGATTTTTTCTGGACTTATACCAGTTACCTGGAGTCGGTACCGTTTGTGGATTAAGACCAATTTTACGACCGGATACCTTTCTTGACGCCAATCCTATGTGTAGACGTAATCAAGCACTAAGTTTGGTGTGTTATACAGTGTTCATTATCCGAGACTTTCTGGGTGGACTACAAATATCTTCGTCTATAATTAATAGTGTGGGTTCTTCCACATGTCCTTCAGTATTTTTTCCGGAAAGGCAATGAAGGCCCTTCGAGGAGTAAATAATAATAATGGCGTGTGGCCTTCGGATAGGCCTGGTGCAGGTCTTTTGATCTGACGCTTCTAGGAGACCTGCACGTCCTGATGAGGATGAAATAATAATGAAGACAGCACGTATACCCAGTCCCCATGCCAGGGGAATTAACCAATTATGGTTAAAATTCCCGACCCTACCGGAAATCGAACCCGGGACCCATGTGACCAAAGGCCAGCACGCTAACTATTTATCCAAGGAAATCGACCCTTAGAAGAGTGGAAGGTATTCGCAACTTCGGTACTAAGCCGGATAGAGTGGGTAAGTTTATGCCTGACCGACTCTGTTCCCAAGATTTACCCTGGTACTAATTTTAGGTTATGCTGAGTGAGTCTCAGGATTTTGTGCCTCTCCAGAAGTGGAAAACTCGTTTCTAAATATTTCGACTTCTTATTGAAGAATCAAACCAATGTTCTTCCGGCTGAACCAGGTACACGTTTACCGCATCGCCTAGGCAGCCCCACTACATATCCTTCCCAAGAAACAAGTACCGTATCAGCTCTCGATGTCATAATTCTAATCCTACCGTTCTTATTTAGTGTACTAGGTTCGTCTTTTTTTTCATAACATGGACGTAATCTCCTGCATCCCGTATGAGGCGACTTAAAGGAGGAACCCTAGGAGCTCGGAACTTTAGAGCAGGGCTTCTAGCTGTCTGACATTGGTTTCACCGTTTATGGAACGTTTCCTATTTCCATCTTTCCTATCCGGTCTTCCTTGGTCAACGGTTGTTTTCTTCCATACCGATATTATTGGGTTTGCAAGGTCAATGGAGTTTAACCTGATAAATGACCTGTTCTTTTATTTTAGCCAATATGATCATTCTTGAAGGGTCGGAAATGTTTCAGTTTTTCCTTTGATTAGTATTAAGAGGGGATGGTTGCCTATATGTGCATCCTATTAAAACAATAACCACCAACACCGCCGCCATCATCTATTAAAAATATAGTAAACCACCATCTTTGACAACTTTCAGGTTTTTATTATGACACAAACCAAAATATTGCATGTAAGAGGCAATGAATTTGAAACGAACACGTAGAAGTGTTCCAAAAACCATGCAATATGAAAACATTATTTTAATATACGGCGCCGAAAACCAAATAAAAATAATTTTTAAAATGCAGCCAAGTATCGAAGGTCCGTTCATACTCAGGCTGGAATCTCTTGAGATATGGTCGTACTGGCGAATATCCAAAATACCTTGAACAGCTAAGGTCGGTAACGTGGAAGCTCTGTAGCATACGAACAAGAGAAACTTCGACACATCATAAAATCTGGTACTGCACCAATCTTGAATTTTAAAAGAGGGTGTATGCATATATCCACTAAATTATCCGATTTTTCCACAATACTATTGAAGAAACACACTCATAAATTAAGAATAAAGCATATGGGTACATCACTACATACTTTATTTTTGCACAATTTAACTTTCGGAGAGATGTATGCCTTAGGAGTTCGCTCAGCTTACAACAGAAAATAATTCCACTTTACTATGGAATTAAAGGAGGTTGAGCTTAGAGCTAACTATATCATTTCTTTAACAGTATTTCATTATTTAATAGTCCAAGCGAGAAAATCTGACAAATATTACGTATAAATATATTAGTCACTATTTAAATCGAACATAGACATAGTATAGTACATAGGCTACAATAAATAATCAGTACAAATATGATAATTTCTTAAGACCAGAAAAATGTTTAAAATTTTTTGGAAGGGTTTTCAGTTATTTTATTTTATGAGGTATTTTGTAAACTGTCTTCATGAAGTTATTAACACCAGAAACGTCGTATTTTTAAAATCTTAGTGTGTGATGTAACCTTGCCGCGGTGGGGAGGCTTGCGCGTCCCAATGAAGCAGATAGCCGAGCCGCAGTAGCAACCATATCAGATGGGTATCTGTCGAGAGGTCAGACTGACGAATGGTTCATCGAAAGGGGGGTAGTAGCTTTTCGGAAGTTACAAGGGCGGCGGTCTAGATGATTGACTGATATGGCCTTGTAATAATACTCAACATGGCTTAGATATGTTGATACTGCTGCACTGCTGTAACAACGGGAAACTACAGCCGTAACTAAACTCCCGAGGACATGCAGCTCTCTCTGTATGAATGACCTCCGGATGGGGACTACACGAGAGGGGGCGATCATCAGGATGAAGGATACTAACATTTTGCGAGTCGGAGCGTGGAATGTTATTTTGAATCGTTGTTGTAGGTTAGAGAATCTGAAAATGAAGATGGATAGACTAAAGATAGATGCAGTTGGTATAAATAAAGTACGTTGGCAGGAAGAGCAGGATTTTTGGTCAGGGGACTGCAGAATTTTCAACACAAAATCAAACAGAGGAAATGCAGGAGTAGTTTTAATAATGAATAAGAAAATATGGCAGCGAGTAAGCTACTAGGACCAGCATAGTGAAATGATTAATCTTGTCAAGATAGACACCACACCAATGCCCAGTACATTAGTGTAGGTCTATATGCCTACTACATCAACGGGTGATGAGGAAATCGAAAGAATATATGAAGAGAGAGAAGATTCAGTACAGTATGTAAGAGGTGGCGAGAATCTCATTGTTATGGGAGACTGGTATGCAGTGGTAGACCAAGGAAGGGAAGGTAATGTAGTAGAAGAGTTCGGATTGAGACAAAGGAACGAAAGAGGAAGTTGGCTGGTTGATTTCTGGACCAATCAGAATTTAGTCCTTGCTAATACAAGGTTCAAACACCACATACGGCGGCTGTACACATGGACGAGTCCTGGAGACGCTGGAAAGTATCAAGTAGACTTCATTATGATTAGACAGAGATTCATTAACCGGGTGTTGGATTGCAAAATTTTCTCAGGAGCAGACATGGACTCTGATCACAATTTGTTGGTCATGAAATGCCATCTTCAGGTGAATAAATTGAAGAAGGGGAGGAATCCAGTGCGATGGGATCTAGACAGGTTGAAAGAAAAGAGTGTGAAGGATTGTTTCAAGGAACATGTTGCACAAGAACTAAATCGAAAGGCTGAAGAAAACACAGTAGAAGAAGAATGGACATTCATTAAGAATGAGGAAGAATGAGTATTAATGCTGAAGAGATGTTAGGAAGAAAGGAAAGATCGACCAAGAATCAATGGATAATTCAAGAAATACATTACTAAAATTGATCGATGAACGACGAAAATTCAAGAATGAAAGAAGGAAGATGGCAGAAAAGAATACAAGCAATTAAAAGATGAAGTGGATAAAAAGTGCAGGGCAGCTTAGGAAGAATGGCTGAAAGAGAAGTGCAAGGATGTTGAAAGTTGTATGGTCCTAGGAAAGGTGCATGCTGCATACAGGAAAATCAAGGAAACCTTTGTAGAAAGGAAAACTAGGTGTATGAATATTAAGAACAGGGGAGACAGGGTAGACAGCGTGTACCCTTAACATTTTGTGAACGAAATAATGCCTAGTTAATTCAATTATTTTTAGAACATTTTCCACATTCGTGACATTATTGTATTCCCCGCTTTACTTATTTTTGTCTCTCTTTGGCAATGCTAGGGCTTGCGTCAGTTTCACGAAGCACGTAGGCGAAAGTAGACGCTCTCCATTGTGTGTATTTTCTCTTTGATTTTTAAAGCTTATAGATAGGGCAACACTAACGCTACCTGTAGGTGCTGACTGTGAAACTATGACCTTCCTATAACGAGATTTCTCCGCCCAGTAGACAGACTTACCAGCGACTCTTCTTGCTCCCATTGGCTAGTATTTGGATCTCACATATGAAGGTGCTCTTATTGTCAACCATCTCGCACATGCTTTTAATGTAATTAATTTTAATTTATTTTATTATAAGACACGTCTAAAAATAAAATAATAATATTCAAATACGAAGTAGCGGGAGCACTGTGTTGCCGCATGATGTGGATTGAGTTACTACAACTACACTGAAAGCCTCTCGCTCTGTGGTACTGTAGGCGCTGCGGAAAATAATATCCATATACGGAGATCATGAGAGCGTTAGAATAACATTAAATATTGTTGCTATTATTCCAAGGTGGCTCAGCAGTGATTTTATCAGCTCAAATATCGTAAGACGTACTCATAATTCCCCTCCGTCGCAGGCTTTTATCAGTCTATATCCGGACGATTGATTTCATTTTAGGTACGTTTCAGCAGCAGGATGGTACTTTGACTGGTCTGCTCAAAATTCTGGGTTCAAATCCGTGTGGAAGTGGGAGAAACATCTAAGAGATTTTTTGTATACATTGTTGTTGTTGTTGTTGTTGTTTGAGTCATCAGTCCATAGACTGGTTTGATGCAGCCCTCCATGCCAACCTATCCTGTGCTAACCTTTTCATTTCTACTTAAGTATTGCATCCTACATCTGCTCTAATCTGCTTGTCATATTCATACCTTGGTCTACCCCTACCGTTCCTACCACCTACACTTCCTTCAAATACCAACTGAACAAGTCCTGGGTGTCTTAAGATGTGCCCTATCATTCTATCTCTTCTTCTTATCAAATTTAGCCAAATCGATCTCCTCTCACCAATTCGATTCAGTATCTCTTCATTCGTGATTCGATCTGTCCATCTCACCTTCAGCATTCTTCTGTAACACCACATTTCAAAAGCTTCTGTTCTCTTTCTTTCTGAGCTAGTTATCGTCCATGTTTCACTTCCATACAATGCCACGCTCCACACGAAAGTCTTTAAAAACATCTTTCTAATTCTGATATCAATGTTTGAAGTGAGCAAATTTCTTTTCTTAAGAAAGCTCTTCCTTGCTTGTGCTAGTCTGCATTTTATGTCCTCATTACTTCTGCCATCGTTAGTTATTTTACTACCCAAGTAACAATATTCATCTACTTCCTTTAAGACTTCATTTCCTAATCTAATATTTCCTGCATCACCTGCCTTCGTTCGACTGCACTCCATTACTTTTGTTTTGGACTTATTTATTTTCATCTTGTACTCCTTACCCAAGACTTCATCCATACCATTCAGCAATTTCTCGAGATCTTCTGCAGTCTCAGATAAAATAACAATATCATCGGCAAATCTCAAGGTTTTGATTTGCTCTCCTTGGACTGTGATTCCCTTTCCAAATTTCTCTTTGATTTCCTTTACTGCCTGTTCTATATAAACATTGAAAAGGAGAGGGGACAAACTGCAACCTTGCCTCGCTCCTTTATGGGTTGCTGCTTCTTTTTCAAAGCCCTCGATTCTTATCACTGCAGACTGATTTTTATACAGATTGTAGATAATTCTTCGTTCTCGGTATCTGATCCCTATCATCCTCAGAATCATAAATAGCTTGGTCCTATCAACATTATCGAATGCCTTTTCTAGATCTACGAATGCCATGTACGTGGGCTTGTCCTTCTTGATTCGATCCTCTAAGATCAAACGTAAAGTCAGGATTGCTTCACGTGTTCCTACGTTTCTTCTGAAGCCAAATTGATCTTCTCCCAACTCAGCTTCAACTTGTTTTTCCATTCTTCTGTAAATAATACGTGTTAAAATTTTGCAGGCATGAGATACTAAACTAATGGTGCGGTAGTTTTCACACCTGTCAGCACCGGCTTTCTTGGGAATAGGTATAACAACATTCTTCCGAAAATCGGATGGGACTTCTCCTGTCTCATACATCTTGCACACTAAATGAAATAACCTTGCCATGCTGGTTTCTCCTAAGGCAGTCAGTAATTCAGAGGGAATGTCATCAATTCCAGGTGCCTTGTTCCTATTGAGGTCACTCACAGCTCTGTCAAACACTGACCTCAAAATTGGGTCTCCCATTTCATCAGCATCAACAGCCTCTTCATGTTCCAGAACCAAATTATCTACATCTTTACCTTCATGCAACTGTTGGATATGCTCCTGCCATCTTTCTGCTTTGTCTTCTTTCCCTAGAAGTGGCTTTCCATCTAAGCTCTTAATATTCATACACCTAGATTTCCTTTCTCCAAAGGTTTCCTTGATTTTCCTGTATGCAGCATCTACCTTTACCAGGACCATATAGCCTTCGACATCCTTGCACTTCTCCTTCACCCATTCTTCCTTAGCTACCTTGCACTTTCTATCCACTTGATTCTTTAATCGCCTGTATTTATTTCTGCCCTTTTCATTTCTAGCATTCTTGTATTTTCGTCGTTCATCAATCATGTCTAGTATCTCCTGAGTTATCCACTGATTTTTAGTTGATTTTTTCTTTCTTCCTAACATTTCTTCAGCAGCCCTACTGATTTCATTTTTCATGACTCTCCACTCTTCCTCTATAGTGTTTCCTTCAGCCTTTTCATTTAGTCCTTGTGCAACGTGTTCCTTGAAACAATCCCTCACACTCTTTTCTTTCAACTTGTCTAGATCCCATCTTTTCGCATTCTTTCCTTTCTTCAATTTCTTCAGCTTCAGATGGCATTTCATGACCAACAAGTTGTGGTCAGAGTCCACGTCTGCTCCTGGGAAAGTTTTGCAATCCAACACCTGGTTTCTGAATCTCTGCCTAATCATAATGAAGTCTATTTGATACCTTCCAGTGTCTCCAGGTCTCGTCCACGTATACAGCCGTCGTTTGTGGTGTTTGAACCAAGTATTGGCAAGGACTAAATTATGATCAGTGCAGAATTCAACCACCCGAGTTCCTCTTTCGTTCCTTTGTCCCAATCCAAATTCTCCTACTGTACTACCTTCTCTTCCTTGGCCTACCACTGCATTCCAGTCTCCCATCACAATTAGATTCTCGTCACCTTTTACATATTGTATTAAATCTTCTATCTCCTCATATATTCTTTCGATTTCTTCATCATCCGCTGAACTAGTGGGCATATAGACCTGCACTATTGTGGTGGGCATTGGTTTGGTGTCTATCTTGACGACAATAATTCTTTCACTATGCTGGTCGTAGTAGAATACCCGCTGCCCTATTTTCTTATTCATTATTAAACCAACTCCTGCATTTCCCCTGTTTGATTTTGTGTTGATAATTCGGTAGTCGCCTGACCAAAAATCTTGTTCTTCCTGCCAACGTACTTCACTTATACCAACTACATCTAACTTTAGCCTATCCATCTCCCTTTTCTGATTCTCTAACCTACCACAACGATTCAAACTTCTAACATTCCACGCTCCGACTCGCAGAATGTCAGTATCCATCTTCCTGATGATTGCTCCCTCTCGTGTAGTCCCCACCCGGAGATCCGAATGGGGGACTAATTTACCTCCGGAATATTTTACCCGGGAGGAAGCCATCATCAGTACATCATTCATACAGGGGGAGCTGCATGTCCTCGGGAGTTAGTTACGGCTGTAGTTTCCCGTTGCTTTCAGCCGTGTAGCGGTATCAACACAGCTAAGCCATGTTGAGTATTATTACAAGGCCGTATCAGTCAATAATCTAGACTGCCGCCCTTGCAACTACCGAATGGCTGCTACCCCCCTTTCGATGAACCATTCGTTAGTCTGGTCTCTCAACAGATACCCATCCGATATGGTTGCACCTGCGGCTCGGCTATCTGCATCATTGGGACACGCAAGCCTCCCCACCGCGGCAAGGTCACATGATTCGCAGAGGAGGTTTGTATACATAAAGAAGGGAAATCGCTCGGACCCTTTTATAGGCGTCGTCACAATTCAAAATGCCAGCTATAACTGAAACGTGAGTTGTGATATGTAAAAGTCAATGATCACCATGTCGTTTCAAGCGCCTTTAAACATACGATAATTAGCTATGGGACCTATTGTTGTTGAAATCCGAAGCAAAAATAAAACCTTAGGTTCTCCAACCACAGATCGTTATTCTTAATTTCTAAAACTCACATGCTTTGTCCAAAATTACAAAAATCGAAGACCGTCCACCTTACTGAGAAGGAAGCAAAGAAGAGTATATAATTATTACTTTAAAAAACCAAAAATTATAAACATTATCATAATTTCGAAGGGTGTTGGTAACACCTCTTATACTTCAATTCAACTATTAACTTTTCAAGGCATTTTTCAATTTTGTTGACTTAATGTTAGAGCTGGGAAAATTGCATTACCAATTTTCGCGAACAATCTGAGATTACATTTTATGAATATTATACTATATAAAACTTGCACTGCACTAAAATGTCAGTCTTGATAATGATACATTTATTATTAGCACTTATTAACACGAACACATTAGCGCTACAAATATTTAGCTGATTTCAAGAACACACTATACAGATAATGATGTCACTTAAAGCAGACCCTGTTATACAGCCCGACCACATTGGTTACCGTGTATCAAGTGGCAACATGGAACTTGGACCTGCCTTCTCACGGAGCTTGAAGACAGAGAGGATAGTAAAAGAGAGAGAGCTTATCTAGCTGGGATTGGCTTAAACGGAAGGCGTGTACTGGTTACCATAGTAACTGCCATCCCTTAACACCACGCTGAGAGCCGTCAGAACACGTACGTTGTCTTAATAACACCATCATAAATGAATTCCAGCATCAAAATCCTTCAAGTACATGCATTTTCTTTCCCGCCAATATTAGTTACGATATTTTAACCCCAACAACTATCGGCTTGCATTCTTAATAACGAACTCCAGAGTCTACATACGGAAACAACAAAATTGCTTAACTTAATACTGTACATTCCGTTAAAGTCATTTTCTAATGAGCGCGCTCTGAGTGCCTTCAAACGAATTAAAACGTATTTAAGGAATTCGATGACCAATCAGAAACTGTCTAACTTGGAAACTCTAGCTATTGAGAAGGAATTGCTGAGGAATCTTAGCAAGACGCCTGACATCAAGACGAGAGTAATAGATGTACTATATATGCCGAAATTAAGGACAGGCGGATTGAACTCAATTGCAATATTATTAAGGTGTCTTGTACGAAATACTATTTATTTCTTATTTCTCTTATTAAATATACACAATAACGAAATATATTGCTATCTTTTATTATAAAAGTATGTTGTTATTTGACAACTCCCGCTGCCTATTTAGTCTATATTTAAAAACAAAGTGCACGTAAGTTTATAGGTTATTATAGGGTTTGTTTTAGTTTCAGAGTCATTAATATAATACTGAATACAGATCTGTATACGTCGAAAACAAAATTCCATATAATAATATGATTAAACTAGTTTAAAAATCTCTGTCTACCCCCCCTACTTAGTTCACGCTTCGCAACTGTTTAAGAGCTCAGATGGAGAACCACTTCTAGGGAAGAGCGACAAGGCAGAAAGATGGCAGGAACATATCCAACAGTTGTATCAGGGAAAGGACGTAGATGATATGGTTCTGGAACAAGAAGAGGCTGTTGATGCTTATGAAATGGGTGACCCAATCTTGAGGTCAGAAATTGACAGAGGTTTGAGAGACCTAAATAGGAGCAAAGCCCCTGGAATTGATGGCATTCCCTCTGAGTTACTGACTGCTTTATGAGAAACCAGAAAGGCAAGGTTATTCCATTTAGTGTGCAAGATGTATGAGACCGGAGAAGGGCCATCCAATTTTCGGCAGAATGTTGTTGTACATATTCCCAAGAAAGCCGGTGTTGACAAGTGTGAAAACTATCGCACCATTAGTTTAGTACCAGCCGGGCTGAGTGGCTCAGACGGTTAAGGCGCTGGCCTTCTAACCCCAACTTGGCAGGTTCGATCCTGGCTCAGTCCGGTGGTATTTGAAGGTGCTCAAATACGACAGCCCCGTGTCGGTAGATTTACTGGCACGTAAAAGA
Organism: Anabrus simplex; assembly: GCF_040414725.1. Taxonomy (NCBI): domain Eukaryota; kingdom Metazoa; phylum Arthropoda; class Insecta; order Orthoptera; family Tettigoniidae; genus Anabrus; species Anabrus simplex. The sequence continues at coordinate 1,227,495,594 of NC_090265.1, read as the reverse complement.
ACTCCTGCGGGACTAAATTCCGGCACCTCGGCGTCTCCGAAGACCTTAAAAAGTAGTTAGTGGGACGTAAAGCAAATAACATTATTATTATTATTAGTTTAGTACCTCACGCCTGCAAAATTCTAACACGTATTATTTACAGAAGAATGGAAATACAAGTTGAAACTGAATTGGAAGAAGATCAGTTTGACTTCAGAAGAAATATAGGAACACGTGAAGCAATCCTGACTTTACGTCTGATCTTAGAGGATCGAATTAAGTAGTTCAAGCTCACATTCATAGCGTTCGTAGATCTAGAGAAGGCATTTGATAATGTTGACTGGATCAAGCTATTTGAGATTCTGAAGGGGATCGGGATCAGATACCGAGACAAGAATTATCTACAATCTGTATAAAAGTCAGTCTGCAATGATAAGAATCTATGGCTATGAAAAATATGCAGCAGTCCAGACTGGGGTGAGGCAAGGCTGCAGTTTGTCCTCCTCCTTCTCAATGTTTATGTAGAAAAGGCAGTAAAGGAAATCGAAGAAGAATTTGGAACAAGAATCACAATCCAAGGAGAGGAAATCCAAACCCTGAGATTAGCCGATGATATTGTTATTTTATCTGATACTGAAGAAGATCTGGAGAAGTTGCTGAATGGTATGGACGGAGTCTTGGGTGAGGAATGCAAGATGATAATATATAAGTCCAAAACAAAAGTAATGGAGTGCAGTCATGCGAACTGAGGTGATGCAGGAAATAAGAAATTAAGTCTTAAAGGAAGTGGATGAATATTTTTACTTGAGTAGTAAAGTAACTAATGATGACAGAAATAAGGAGGACATAAAATGCAGATTAACACAAGCAAGGAAGAGCTTTCTTAAGGAAAGACATTTGCTCGCTTGAAATTTTGATATAGGAATTAGAAAAATGTTTTTGAAGACTTTCTTTTGGAGCGTGGCATTGTATGGAAGTGAAACATGGACGATAACTCGCTCAGAAATAAAGAGAGTAGAAGCTTTTGAAATGAGGTGTTACAGAAGAATGCTGAAGTTGAGTTGGATAGATCGAATCACAAATGAAGACATACTGAATTGAATTGGTGAGTCGAGATCGTTGTGGCTAAATTGAGGAGAAGAAGTGATCTATTGATAGGACACATCATAAAGACACCCAGGACTTGTGCAGTTGGTTTTTGAAGGAAGTGCAGTAGGTAAGAACTGAAGGGGTAGATCAAGGTAGGAAAATGACAAGCAGATTAGAGCATATGTAGGATGCAGCAGTTATGTAGAAATTTAAAGTTAGCACAGGATAGGGTGGCATGGAGGCTGCATCAAACCAGTCTGTGGAATGACGGCTCAAACAACAATATGATAATATTGTAGTGCACAACGAAATTTGCCTATTTTACCTATGATATGCAAATAATGATGACCTTCCTTTGAGTTTTAGTGTCCAGGTCGCAGATAGTGGGGACTTTACTCAATTAAACCAGGACTTTCATGGTCTGTACTGAGATGGCTTTCTATTTGCGTTAAAGGGAAAAGTCCAGAATGATCATCAAGTGATATATGAGCTACCTAACGCGTGTATTTATGTAAATTACATTCTCTTCACGGTTTGATTATTTGTGTTCGTATATGTCAGACACACTCTGTAGACAGTTTGATTTCTAAAGTCATGGTGCTATTTGCTTTACGTCGCACCGACACAGATAGGTCTTATGGCGGCGATGGAACAGGAAAGACCTAGGATTGGGAAGGAAGCGGCCGTGGCCTTAATTAAGGTACAGCTCCAGCATTTGCCTGGTATGAAAATGGGAAACCACCGAAAACCATCTTCAGGTCTGCCGACAGTGGGGTTCGAACCCACTATCTCCCGAATGCGAGCTCACAGCTGCGCGCTCCTAAAGTCATGGTTCATTTGGTTTAGTTCCTATAATAATCTACAATAAATAATTCTCAAGTTGTTGAATATCTACTAGGGTATATATTACTCCTCTCTGGGATACTGGTTTTGCTGGTTGTATACATAATAAGTTACATAAACAATTCTAATTTATTCAAAGAAAGTCGGATTGCGTCACCCAATATGAATTGAACACTATATTTATGAATATTATGTTCATAATTTGTAGATGCATGTTTCTCTGCGTACTTGATTCTTATGGTTTAAAATTTACTACAAGAAAATTCAAATTTAGGAATATAATTATTTGCGTTTTGCTTGTATGATTTTGCTTTCGTCTCTGTAGGCTGAAAGTAGTAAATTAAAATACGTTAGTTGCTCATTCCGCAATATAGTATGGATTTATGCCATGCCATTTCTCTAAACTAAAAAGAATGGAGTGCAATCGTAGGAAGTCAGGTGATGCAGGAATTATTATATTACGAAGTAGTTGGAAGTAGATGGGGAGTATGGCAAAGTGAAACATGGACAATAACTGGTCGTAAAGAAAGAGAGGGGAAGCCTTTGAAATGTGGTGTTAGAGAAGAATGCCGAAGATGGTATGGATAAATCGGATCATGAATGGGGAGATAATGAAACGAGTTGGTGAGAAGAGAATAATTTTTCAAAATTTGATTTGAGAAAGGGACAGAATGATAGGACACATCTTAAGACACCCATCACTTGCCCAGTTAGTTTTTGAGGAAGTTACGGTGGTATGAACGTCGGGGGTAGACGAAGGCATGAATATGACAAAAATTAGAGTCTGTGTAGGATGCATTAGTTACGTAGAAATGGAAAGGTTAGCACATGATAGGATGGCTTGGATAGATGCATCAAACGAGTCTATTGACTGATCACACAAACAACAAGAATAATAACCCTCTAATACGCCATAAGAGAGTCAATAAGTAGTCGACGTTTAGTTTTGATGAAACAGAATAAGTTAACGGAAAGTAAAGTTTCTGCAGGATTTCTCGTTCCACACGACATAAAGAATGGCCATGTCTAACTTCCACGCAAGCGCGACTCCATAATACGATCTGCAGAGCTGCAGAACCACCAGAATGAAAGATATAATATACAGCGATTAGCGATCCCAACCTTCATACTGAGTGTTGATATCGAGTCAAAGATCGATACTCATACAGTTACTGGTGATCTGGCAACCCTGTTTAGATCTGTGAACGACAGAACATTAGGAGAGCCAGTCGGCCGTGGGAGAGCACACTTAACTACAGCTTCCTCCGATAGATGGCTAAGAGTCGCCCATAAGGTTCTGTATGAACTGCACGCCTTGCAGCACGGCTGGCCTGTTCCCGTGACCACAGAGTTAGTAAATAATACGCTAGAGATAGCACCAGTCTGTGAGAGAATTACTGCAGCGAGCGAGCATATTGAAATCTCATCTGTTTCAAAAAGAGCTCCCTCCACTATACTCATCAGTGTAAATGCAGAACTTTTAAAACTGTGTGGATATTGATATGGTTTAAAATTCTTATATGCCAACATTCTCAGATGCTATAATATACTTGTTCAGTAAAAGAAAGACCAAATAGCTTAAATTCACGAGAAATCCTTGATAAAAGAAGATAGTTGCGATTGAATAACATACATTCAAATTTACTGCTCATGATAAGTCTTCAAACAACGTACTTTAAGATTGGGGGTATGTATATTTACCTATCGTTTGTGTAGGTGGAGAGGACTTCAGCATAATTACATCCAACAACCGAAAACACTCTCTCTCGTACGAAGCGAATGAGCGAGTTCTTAGGCCTAAAAGTAATCATGAATATGTTTCTCCGTAATCGTAGCGAATTATTCCGAGATAGGTGGTCATGAATAGGAAAACAGGAACGATAGTACCATCAGATGATGTTCTCCCTCCATTAAGGAAGCCGACTCCCGAAGATTATGCAGTGTGTCGATACTAGATCAAATTTTCTTTCGATAAGCGCAAGAGAGGCTTTATTTTTTGTAACTTTTTAATTGTTGTTTTTTGTACCAGTCAGTTATTTATATTGTCGATGTCCCTCAAAATCGGGGTCTTAAAAATTGAGATGTACGTTTACCTGCATTTTTTCTGTACATTTTCGGGAACTTCACACTGGACATTGAGTAAAGTGTTTCCGCGGAGTTGGAGGATGGATGCATACGAGCTCAGCTGACACTTCCCGTACATACATACATTACATACATTATCATTATAGACTGTTATGCCTTTCAGCGTTCAGTCTGCAAGCCTCTGAGAATTAACTAAACGTCGCCACAATCCTCGATTTGCAACTAGTGTTGTGGCCTCATTTAGTTCTATACCTCTTATCTTTAAATCGTTAGAAACAGAGTCTAACCATCGTCGTCTTGGTCTCCCTCTACTTCTCTTACCCTCCATAACAGAGTCCATTATTCTCCTAGGTAACCTATCCTCCTCCATTCGCCTCACATGACCCCACCACCGAAGCCGGTTTATGCGTACAGCTTCATCCATCGAGTTCATTCCTAAATTAGCTTTTATCTCCTCATTCCGAGTACCCTCCTGCCATTGTTCCCACCTGTTTGTACCAGCAATCATTCTTGCTACATTCATGTCTGTTACTTCTAACTTATGAATAAGATATCCTGAGTCCACCCAGCTTTCGCTCCCGTAAAGCAAAGTTGGTCTGAAAACAGACCGATGTAAAGATAGTTTCGTCTGGGAGCTGACTTCCTTCTTACAGAATACTGCTGATCGCAACTGCGACCTCACTGCATTAGCTTTACAACACCTTGATTCAATCTCGCTTACTATATTACCATCCTGGGAAAAAACACAACCTAAATACTTGAAATTATCGACCTGTTCTAGCTTTGTATCACCAATCTGACATTCAATTCTGTTGAATTTCTTACCTACTGACATCAATTCAGTCTTCGAGAGGCTAATTTTCATACCATACTCATTGCACCTATTTTCAAGTTCTAAGATGTTAGACTGCAGGCTTTCGGCACAGTCTGCCATTAAGACCAAGTCGTCAGCATAGGCCAAACTATTTACTACATTTCCGCCTAACTGAATCCCTCCCTGCCATTTTATACTCTTTCAGCATATGATCCATGTAAACTACAAACAGCAAAGGTGAAAGATTACAGCCTTGTCTAACTCCTGTAAGTACCCTGAACCAAGAACTCATTCTACCATCAATTCTCACTGAAGCCCAATTGTCAACATAAATGCCTTTGATTGATTTTAATAATCTACCTTTAATTCCATAGTCCCCCAGTATAGCGAACATCTTTTCCCTAGGTACCCTGTCATATGCTTTCTCTAAATCTACGAAACATGAACACAACTGCCTACTCCTCTCGTAGCATTTTTCAATTACCTGCCGCATACTGAAAATCTGATCCTGACAGCCTCTCTGTGGTCTGAAACCACACTGGTTTTCATCCAATTTCCTCTCAACGACTGATCGCACCTTCCCTTCCAAGATGCCAGTGAATACTTTGCCTGGTATACTAAGCAATGAGATACCTCGATAGTTATTGCAATCCTTCCTGTTCCCTTGCTTATAGATAGGTGCAATTACTGCTTTTGCCCAATCTGAAGGTACCTTACCAACACTCCACGCTAATTTTACTACTCTATGAAGCCATTTCATCCCTGCCTTCCCACTATACTTCACCATTTCAGGTCTAATTTCATCTATTCCTGCTGCCTTATGACAATGGAGTTTATTTACTATCCTTTCCACTTCCTCAAGCATAATTTCACCAACATCATTTTCCTCCTCCCCATGAGCTTGGCTGTTTGCAACACCACCATGATGATTTCCTTTTACATTGAGAAGATGTTCAAAATATTCCCTCCACCTCTCCAGTGATTCCCTGGGATCTATTATGAGTTCACCTGAATTACTCAAAACACTGTTCATTTCCTTTTTCCCTCCCTTCCTAAGATTCTTTATTACTGTCCAGAAAGGTTTCCCTGCTGCTTGACCTACCTTTTCCAGGTTATTACCAAAATCTTCCCATGACTTCTTTTTGGATTCAACAACTATTTGTTTCGCTCTGTTTCTTTCATCTACGTACAAATCCCTGTCTGCCTCGGCCCTTGTTTGGAGCCATTTCTGATAAGCCTTCTTTTTACGTTTACAGGCTGCTCTCAGTTCATCATTCCACCAAGATGTTCGCCTTTTCCCATCTTTACACACAGTTGTTCCTAGGCATTCCCTTGCTGTTTCTACTACAGCATCCCTGTATGCCACCCATTCACTTTCTATATCCTGAACCTGCTTACTGTCTACTGTTCGAAACTTCTCACTAATCATATCCATGTATTTCTGTCTAATTTCCTCGTCCTGGATATTTTCTACCCTTATTCGTTTGCAGACAGATTTCACTTTCTCTACCCTAGGCCTAGAGATACTTAGTTCACTACAGATCAGATAGTGATCTGTATCATCGAAAAATCCCCGAAAAACTCGTACATTCCTAAAAGATTTCCTGAATTCAAAGTCTGTTAAGATATAGTCTATTATGGATCTGGTACCCCTAGCCTCCCATGTGTAGCGGTGAATAGCCTTATGCTTGAAGAATGTATTCGTAACAGCTAAACCCATACTAGCACAGAAGTCCAGCAAACGCTTCCCATTCCCATTAGCTTCCATATCTTCCCCACATTTACCAATCACCCTTTCGTATCCTTCAGTTCTATTCCCAACTCTCGCGTTGAAATCGCCCATTAGCACTATTCTATCCTTGCTGTTGACCCTGACCACAATGTCACTCAATGCTTCATAAAACTTGTCAACTTCATCCTCATCTGCACCCTCACATGGTGAATACACAGACACAATCCTTGTCCTAATTCCTCCCACTGACACATCTACCCACATCATTCGCTCATTTACGTGCCTAACCGAAACTATGTTGCGTGCAATGGTATTCCTGATAAAGAGCCCTACCCCAGACTCTGCCCTTCCCTTTCTAACACCCGTCAAGTACACTTTATAATCTCCTATCTCTTCCTCCTTATCTCCCCTTACCCGAATATCACTTACTCCTAGCACATCCAGATGCATCCTCTTTGCTGACTCAGCCAGTTCTACCTTCTTTCTTCCATAAGCCCCATTAATATTGATAGCTCCCCATCGAATTCCATTTCGTTCGCCAAGTTGTTTCCAAGGAGTCCCTCGCCTGTCAAATGGGAGTGGGACTCCATTACTCCCATAGGTCCGAGGCTTGCTTAAAATGTTCTGAGCTCGGTAAATTCATGAAGCAGGATGCTGCCCTACTTGCACATAGTCCAAGTGAGGATCTCTCCTCTAACGGGTTATGGACCACCGGTGAATTGTATAGTCCTAGCCGCCTGAGCACAAGGAGGGCCACGACTCAGAATATGTCCGAGATGCCCTCTCCCATTCCATAGCAACTGGTATCCCGACTCTCAGGACCACTTACTAGGCCACTCAGCCGTTGCCCATGGTTCACGAACTAGGACGTGACTACAGTAACCCACAAACATGAAGCAATAGAAATTTAGATTTGTCTATTACACTTACTGCAATGGACTGGGCGTTACAGAGCATAACCACCGACACAGTTCAGCACGAGCCGCCACTGCTTCCACGTGCTCCCAACTGTAGTCTCGAGAAAACAGCATGAATACAGAATGTAGTAACTCCAACATCGGAAGCAATTATTTACAACAGAAGAGTAACAGGCGAACACTATTGGCTCATACTGTAAGCTTAGGGCAGGTCTAATTGTCGGCTGTATATTGTGACCGTAGGAAGTGTTGAACTATCTTTAAAATTTTTAATAGTTTATATAAATGTGAGGTCCTGGGCCAAAGATTTGATTCGTACCTTAGACCTTCAAATAAGCGTTTCCTTCGAACGAGTTTCAGTTTGTGATTAAAACTCAGATTTCCGAAAAGTACTACTTTCCAGATCAATCAGGCCATGAAGGATGTGAATATCAAAATCTTCTGTTTGGCAATGTTGTCTAACTGTATTTTTGGGGTTTAATTTTGGACTATGACTGGTAAAAATTGCAAGCAAGCTTTTATTTTTACGTGACTCTTTATATCACGATCATAGTCAGCGGCCTTCTAGCTTTACGTCGAAATCGAACCACAGGAACGTGACTTTTCATTTCATTGCATTGAATGTAGTTTGAAATTCTGTCACCTTGGTGAGTAGCCATGGCTATTAAAAGAACCTAAGTGATCCCTAGAATAAATGTGGTTGAACTTGGAGGAAGTCTTGAGATATGTTGACATCAGTGGTGAGGTTCAAATTTCTGAACTCCTGATTTTGAAATTCCCTTGTCAATGATGGTGTGAAACACTCTGGTTGAGTGTTTCTAACATTACTGACCTCATTTTGAACTAGCACCTTACTCTCACTGCGAAGAAATACAAGGTAGGGCCTGTCCAGTCACAAGTGCATGTGCAGGTTGTAAGAAATTTACATAACCCCCATGTTGATTTTTCTTTATGGGAGGTATTCAGCTGTCTCTTGACATTTGCTAACGTGAAATGTAGTCCCAGTCTCATTTATGACTACGACAGTATGGAAGCTGGATAGTATGGATAGTACTGAGTAATGATTAGAGGTCGAATGCTTACGTAAGAACTCAAACTAATTTTGTTAGTAGGAAGCGTCGTCTAGCCCGCTCTTCCGTAATGTAGCAAGAATAACATAACTTCGAGAGGTTCTAATGGTTCGGGATCCTAAGGTTTATGCAAGTCTCAAAACACAAATGTTGTCCGTGTTAAAGTATCATTGTTTCGCTCTTCAGCAAGTTTTCATTCCAACCTATAGGTAAATGCCTAAATATGCGGGCTCTAAAAATGACAGTTGGGGCATGACTGTTGCGTTTGAATGTTATGAAAGGTGCTAAATATAGGGTCAGTCACGCTTCCGTAGTTCTTATTAGCCCAAAGAGGAAAGCAATGATGAACTACCCCAGTCCTCATATTGCCTAGGTCTCCTCATTTTGATGTCACGGTCGCATTTTGCGATTTTCCTATAACCGCATAAATTTCGGTGGTGCTATTTGAGGATCCAACTAGCCTTCAGGTTGAGTCTTCAATGGAAGAGGAACACAACTCAGCATTATTGCGGTATACTTTCCTCAGTTCTTTGCAGTGAGACTGACAGCTCGTATGGGGAAAGGAGGACAGGCAGAATAGTTTGGAAGAAGTGATCCAACACAGATACCGTATCGTTTCCCTCCACTGGCTATCTCTTCAATCTCAGAGTACAGATTCTTATCAAATGAGGCAACATGTATTTCTCAGACTTCCCTATATCGCCGCTGTGTCTGCAAAAGCTGCTATGTTATAATATGGTGGGAGAAATACTGATCCGCAGCACATGTATCATAAGAGCAAGAATTCTTTGACGCTATTCGCACAGTATTGAACCTTAAATGTAGAAGCTTGCCGCCCAAAGTTCTAAGCTGAAATATTTTACATAGCGGTTTTCGCAGGTGTAACGATATGCTATTTACGTCATATTTAATTAAATTGTATTTTATTATATGAGTTTAATATTTTGAAATCGTGTCAACAGGTATTCTTCGTACTGAGGAAGAAGAACAACCAGGTGACAGGACTCCATGTGTGGCACCACACCTTGATGCCAGTCACCGGATGGATTGCTATCAGGTTCTTGCCAGGTATTTATTAGCCCACATATTCATTAAACTGTTTATGTAACCTAATCTGTGTTACTTCAGAACACGCTGTAAATGACTTCATGCTTTCACTCATCTTCAGTCAATAATGCAGTTGAGAGTGTGTTCTATTGCAGAACACTAGTTAATAAGTTATATTCCTGTATAAACAACACACCTTCAATATTATTTTCACTAATATTAAAACTGATATAAACAAGTTAAGCGAGATTAGAAGATCGATTAGAACAGACACGTAATATTTGACTCTGTTGTATTCAGTATATAAGTCGAAATTCCCGTGAATTTCTCTAGATAAACGTTTGCATTTATTTTATATTATAACTAGCTGTAGTACCCGGCGTTGCCCGGATAGTTTCTGAATATTTACCTTTAAGATTTGCATTACCAGTTAGTTATGTGTGATGTGAATTTTTATAGAATTCCTTTTTGACTTGCTGATTGATATGTTATGATCTATTATGTAGTTTTAAAATTATTTAGATGTGTTTGATTTCAAGTTTTAGATTATTTAATTTTCGAGTAAAACTTCGTCCTTATGGAAGCTCGAATCGACTGGGAAGTATTTGATCCTGTCAAAAATTAATAAGTGATAACTATATGTATTTAGCCGTCGTACTATAGATACGATGTTCAGGATTTCAACAGTCAATGAGACTGTCCCCCTCCCGCCCTCCACCACTAAGAGATATAAAATCTGGATTGTTACCATTCATCTCAGTGACCCAGAAAACTGTAGATTCGACACTATTTTCGATTATTTTTATATCTCACTCCCCCTCACCCACATCCCAAAGGGGGCTGAACATGAATTTAAAAAAATTCGGAGTGTCACTAATTACTCCAGCTACCACGAAAACTATGGATTCGATAATATTCTATATTATTTTTATACCACCCCCATCGCCCCCTGCCCATAAAGGTGCTAGGGGTGTCTTACCCTCACGCGGATTGTCTCCTGATACTAATTGATAAGTGTACCAAGTTTGGTGAAATTGCTCCAGTGGTTTAGAAGGAGATGTTTCATTTACACACCCACACTCACACCCACACGCACACACATACATCAGTTTTTATATATAGTAAGAAGAAGATAATATTTTTATATGTAGTTTTTCGATTAATTTTATATCTCACCCCCTTCGCTCCTCACTTGGACTTGCAAAAAATCCAGAGTAATACTATTCATCTCAGAGACCCTGAAATCTATGGATTCGAAACTGTTTTTAATTATTTCTATATCTCACCCCCCCTTTGCTAACCACCTAAAAGGGGGATGGACTTTAAAAAATTCAAGAGTATTACTTTTCAACTCAGCGACCCCGAAAACTATGAATTCGACACTATTCTCGATTATTATTGTAACAACCCCCCCCCCCCTTGACCCTCTCCCTTAAGGGCGCTAGGGATGGCTTACCCCCCCACAGTGATCGTCTCCCGATAGTAAGTAATACGTGTACCAAGTTTGGTTGAAATTGCTCCAGTGGTTTAGGGGGAGATGTGTCATTTACACACACACTTTTATTTCTATATATAGTAAGATTTTTACACTCGTACTTCACCCCCTTTCCATCCCGCCAAAAGGAGTCCTATGAGTGCCTTACACAACAGTATATTTTTTCCAGATATTAAGTCTTATTTGTACCAATTTTGGTTGGCAGCTATGTCCAAACGTACATACATAATCTCACTGCTCTAGAATCCTGGAGCTGACGTTGTCATGGTTACGGCAGTTCATTTCTTTATCCGATTCCTAGAGCAGGGGTAGTGTGGTGCCAATATCTCCGTAACGGTTGGTTTTAGGGCCTTAAATTATGGTTTTCGGGCCCGTAGGGCTTACCGAGTTTCGTTCTTTGAGTCAAGAGGATTAAATTGAGCTTTGTCTCGTCCTTATACGACAAATTCGATATTTTGCCTATAATAGTATAAGAGAAAATGGAGAAAAACCGTTGTGGTTTTCCTATAAAACCCCCGTCTTTTCAAAGATTTTAAAATGATATGCATATCGAAACCTTCCCCGGGGTGAGTATACTCTAAATATGAAGTTTGATTGAGATCTATCCAGCCGTTTCGACGTGATGGTGGAACAAACAAATAAACAGACAAACAGACACGAACAACTTTATTTGTAAGAATTTACACCACTAGTTTGTTGAAATACACTCGTTAATTTTAAGAACATTTAAATATGATATTTTTGCCATACTGTAATCAGTTTAGAGCAATTATATCTACTCAAAATATTACTTTCCACCAGAGCCTCCTTAATGGTTATTTTGTAAGGTCGTTACAGAATTTCCACAGCAACTACAGTAGTCTAGGTGCCCATACAATCCACACAGCTCTTTACCCTTTCAGCAAGTCCTTTTCTTCACGCCGGTTCTTGTCTCCAACGACGTGGACAAGAGATTGGACTTACAGAAGACTGAACCTTCCGGTCCCTATGGGTGCTGAAAGGAAAACTAAATAAGTGTTAGGAACTGGGCATGCGGGAACTAAAAGAAAGGGACGTCCACGGATGGGATTGAATCAGATGGTCAGTGATACTGTTAAGTACCTCGTAAGAGACCGGGGCAATGTAAGGCAAGTGGCGCCAGAGAGACCTGATTCGGACATACAGAAAGGAGCCATGAGTAAGAATAATAATAAGACCAAGAGAGTTGGCCTGCAGTAGGGTCCCACAGCTGCAAGCTTGAATTCGGGAGATGATGGGGTCGAATCCCACAGTTGGCAACCCTGAATGTGGTTTTCTATGGTTTCCTATATTCACACAAGGAAAATGATGGGAGTGCACCTTTATTAAGGCTATGTCTACCACCTTTTCAATCTGTCCCTTGCCCATCTTTGCGTCGACGACGTTAAACTTCTAGCCAAAGAGAAAACCAGTTTACCGGGCGAGTTGGCCGTGCGCGTAGAGGCGCGCGGCTGTGAGCTTGCATCCGGGAGATAGTAGGTTCGAATCCCACTATCGGCAGCCCTGAAAATGGTTTTCCGTGGTTTCCCATTTTCACACCAGGCAAATGCTGGGGCTGTACCTTAATTAAGGCCACGGCCGCTTCCTTCCAACTCCTAGGCCTTTCCTATCCCATCGTCGCCATAAGACCTATCTGTGTCAGTGCGACGTAAAGCCCCTAGCAAAAAAAAAAAAAAAGAAAACCAGTTTGCGAAAGTGTCAATTTAAACGAGGTAAAACGTTCCTTAAATGGGAATTAAACATAAAATTAATAACGTCGACTTATTAAATGACTGGCAGGAAACTAAAATGAGAAACATGAAAGAGTGTGAGAGGTGAAACATAGACGCTGGAAGAGAGAGAGAGAGAGAGAGAGAGAGAGAGAGAGAGAGAGAGATAGACGTATATTACAGGTTATACACGGTAATCTTACTTCACCCACTAACAAGGGAAGCCTGTAGTGTGGCAGACATCGAATTTATTGAATTTACGTGAGGTTATTCTAATAAGTACAAAATCAAAAAACTATAGGGATATGGGCTTTAATTTCCGAAACTTTTACCGTTTCAGTTTTGAAACATCAATTATAAGCCGTCGTTAAAAGCTGATACTACGAAACCGTCCTCGTAGCGTACGAGCCAAGACGCTGGTTACGTAATGCAAGGTGGACGGGTGTGGATCACGATTTATCCCCTCAAGATATTCGTTTCATTCGCCTGAAAAGATGTTTGACGGTTTTCTTCGTTCTTTCTTGTATTTCAAGACTATCAGTAGACTACTATTAGCATGGGCCACTCATAAAATGTTATATTGCCGTGAATATTGTCTGAAAGTTTAATCGCAAAAATCTCGAAAGTTAAAACCTATCCAAATGAATTTCCAAATATGTATTTATTTCGTACCCATGTAAATTAACCTCGCAAAATCTCGACAAAGTCGGTGTTCACCAAATAATTGACTCCTTTTAGAACACACATAATATGAAGTATTGGTAACAAGTAGTCGTTAATACAACGAGATTAATAATCATAGAAGATATTGCGTCTATTACGGATATCCAAGCATCCTACAAATTGTACACTGGTATCAATGAGTGATAATTTAATAATGTCATAACCTTATTACTGCCCACTCCTCGCCTACGTTTGATAGGATCGTTAAGTATAAGAACTTTTACACAATGTCTAATTTTCTTCATATATATCGTTTTGGACATTCTTCCAGTAAAAGAAGGTCATCAAAAATTGTTTCCCGGTGGGATTTCAAGGATTATGAGTTTATTGTTATCGGCATGTGTTTCGGAAAGATACGTTCATTTGGTTTACGAACCACGCTTCGATCATTGGACTGCACTGCTCTTCACGAACTTTGAATAATTTTCCGGAATCATAACATCATCGTCGAAATTTTCACAGTTGTTAGCTCCACCTGGTTAAGGTGGGATAATATTTAATGACACACAATCCTCTGAATAAATATAATCACCTTCGATACTTGAATTGCATCCAGGTATGAAATTCTCTCCTCACGTGTTCATAAATTCACATAATGTATATTTTTTCCTGAAAAAAATCGCAAAATAAAATAAGCATAAAATCACGTAAGGTTAACAAAACTGCCTTTTGACCAGATGATCAACGGTTAGGACACTATGTATAGATGTTCTTATCATAGACATCTACAGACATAGTCTTCATTTCCATATTTTTAATGCAAAATACACATAATAAAAAACCTCCTGACAAAATATACAACAAATTACTGTGAAAAGAAGATCAATCACCACTGATCTGCATTTAGGACAGTCGCCCGGGTGGTATATACCATATCAGTTGTTTACCTAGCATTTCCTTAAATAATTTCAATAATTTTGAAGTTTATTGAACCTCTCCCTTGGTAAATCACTCCAATCATCTTCCCATAAACGAATATTTTCCGTAAATTGTCCTCTTGAATTCCTACTTTGTTTTCATATTGTGATATTTCCGACTTTTAAAAACACCACTCAAACGTATTCGTCTACTATTGTCATTCCTCGCCATCCCTTTACAGACAGAATGGAAGATACCACTTGGTCGAGCAGCTCGTCTTATTTCTCCCAGGACTTCCGAACCCAAACTTTGCAAAATTTTCGCAACGCTACTTTTTTGTCGGAAATCACCAAGAACGAATCGAGGTGCTTTTCTCTGGATATTTTCCAGTTTTCGAGTCCCGGTGAGGAACTGGAGCTGCACTGGAACCGTACACTATTTGTGGTCTTACCTAAAACGTGCCTTCTACTTTAAATTCTTGTTGCTTGTTGTTTTAAGGGGCCTAACATCGAAGGTCATCGGCCCAACTTTAAATTCTTACTGCGACCCCAAAATATACTCGTAACCATCTAAAAAGATCTGTAACCTTTATTCACAATCCCGTTTACGTCATTACCCGAATTAAGAACTTCCATTATATTACCATATCAACGATATTTGCTTCCCTGTAGACACAATTTCATGTAGAATATAACGTCTTAAAAGGGAAAGGGAAAGTAAGCATTTTTAAATTTGCGTATATTCCGAAAATATTAAGAAAAGTCGTAGAGTAGTTTTGATTCACGACTGGAATTTTACAGTCTTGAAACCATGGATCAGCGAACAATCTTTTTCCTTTTGTGTAGAGCATTCGGTCCAGCTGAGGGCTGCTGCTTCGATTGTCAAATAATCGTCTTTGGACCCATGCTGATAAGAAATTTTAAGAAAGAAATTGATGTAATAATATAGGTAAAATCATTTCAGCAAGCAGAATGTGTAACTAACTCACACACAGTATTATCACATGTTAAAGTAATTGTAAAATTAACGCTCAATTAATATTCACTCGTGCATCTTGTTACCCTTGAATTGTGTTTGTTCACGTACCATGTACCGATATGTGGCCTTGTTAGTTCACTACTGAGTCTTGCCGCGAACGACACATTACATTTCACACTGAAAAACACAGTTTTAATCTTGTAATACTTGAATTTTGAATGACTTAGTCATGATGTCTAAGGTAAGGAAATAACCCTTTGTGGAATCGTGAAAGTTGAATTTCTAACTACTGATGAGACAGCCGCGATCAAATGAGCACTTGGCTTGACAATTTTATGTGTCTTATTTTTCTGTATCATGTTCTTTTTAAGAGCGTGATCCTGGCAATAAAAATCATTTAGGGAACTTGGCTTCGTGTTTCATCATTTTAACACCACAGCACGTCTTTTTACAGCAAAAGAGAAATACCGCTGTACCATTTTTATCATAGTAACGTTCTGGTCACTTTGCTTAAATGTGAGCAGGTAATAAGCCTCCCATATATTAAATAAAATAATTGGCAGGGTCTGTATTGAGACCGGGCGAATGACTGTGCGGTTAGGGGCGGGCAGCTGTGAGCTATCATCCGGGAGATAGTGGGTTCGAGCCACACTGTCACCGGCCCTAAAGATGGTTTTCCATTGTTTTCCATTTCCATACCAGGCAAATGATAGGGCTTTACTTTGATTAAGGGCACGACCACTTCTTTCCCATTACTAGGCCTTTCCTACGCCATTGTCGCCAAAAAGACCTATCTGTGTCGGTGCGACGTAAAGCCAATTAAAAAAAACTCTGTGACGGAGCGAAGATCACAGGTCTTTTGTGCGTAGAATACGTCGCGTGGATTTTGGATGAGTGTTAGATATAAGTAATATCAATAATAAACGCACGTCCTCAAAGCGCAACCGGGAGATAGTGGGTTCGAACCCCACTGTCGGCAGCCCTGAAGATTGTTTTCCGTGGTTTCGCATTTTCACACCAGGCAAATGCTGGGTATGTACCTTAATTAAGGCCACGGTCGCTTCCTTCCCACTCCTAGGCCTTTCCTGTCCCATCGTCGCCATAAGAACTGTCTGTGTCAGTGCGACGTAAAGCAAATAGAAAAAAAAATGCCCTCAAGCTACCGTGTGCAGACGTTTAAATTTGACGCCATCTGGCTGTCTGCTCGTCAATTTCGACGTTCTGTTTTACTCTATGCCTATTAGATGACAGAGTAAACCAGATCTCTTAGGCGTCTATGGCAGAGTTTTAATTAATTTTGTCGGGTAAACACCAAATGTGTCACCTGAGATTTTTTACATGCCAACATTGCACGACATGAAGTGTAGAATGGACTTTTTTCTGCCCTTGACTACCTTAGCCAGGTTTGAACCCGCTATCTTGGAATCCGGAGGTCGACATATTTTCGCTGATCCACAGAGGCAGTGAACACCTAGAATTGTTTAGATTTTTCTTTTTTTCAGGGACATTCCTTTTGCAAAATTTTCCAAATCACACGTTTTCCAATACTTATCGATTCCATTAAATATTCTCAAGTGTTTTAGGATGTACCTACCTCCATAAGCCAAACAGGGGCAGTGGATATATTCGGTTGCTGCTTGGCATATTTCTTACTGCCGGATGCCCTTCCTGATGCCAATCTCAGTTGAGGAGCCGAGCCAATGAAGATGAAATTAATGATAAGGAATGAAATTGGATACCGGTAGAGGTGAGGGTGCGAGAGGAATCGGTTGTGGCCTATGAATAGAAACTGTCCCAGCATTTCCCTGGAAGTGAACATGGGAAACCACAGGAAACTATTCTCAGGACCACCTACGGCGAAGTTCGAGCCCACTCGTTTTCCGAATGCAGAATTCGGCTCCGTAATAGTGACAGGTGGTATATCTACCTAAATACAATCGACTTGTTTGTTCAAGCAGAGTCCCAGCGTTCCACCTAATGACAAATACCTCGAGTGAATAACGTCTGTGGTTGGCGGCGGAACCATTCTTCAAAGGTGTCTCAGACTCATTGTTTGCGAACCGGCATCCCTTAATTGTCATTTTTTCCCACTTCCTCACCAGGTTGTCCACTGTGCCTGACATCGTTTAGGCATGTCCATGATGAAACTCCCAACACCATACTTTCTATGAACACTGTACAACTGATACACACTCATTCCCATACAAATCCTTCATACGAAGATAAATACCTGCTCCGCCAACACCATCTGCCACCATAAACTAAGTAACCACCTCTGGGTAATTATGGACAAAATTGTGGCAAAACCGTGTCTAATCACTTTGCTTCCGCATATACAGGCAATACACTACCACTTTCAGACAATGCCAGATTTCTTTCTTAAATACCCCCGACGCACGAGCAATGATCTCTATCTTCGAATAGCGATGCTTGTACTAAAGTCTCAGTTTCATTTGGCAGCTCCCATCTGTAGGCTGTCTTATGCTCAGACTCAGATATTAAGAGTTTGTTCGATTCCTCTTGACTCCCTCTGGTTTCCGTTTTCAGCAGACTTGAGAATTCTTTAAATGAAGTTTCTGTGACATTTTGGAAATTTGCACAAATTTCAGAATTATTTCATAATTTTTCACGTACCTAATTAAGTTTTCTTACAAATATTATTACAGATGTTTATAGAACCCCTCGTGGAAGAAACGAACGACCTCTCGCAGTTCTAGCTATCACGTCGCAGTGCCGAGTTCTCATAATTTAATAACCGCACCCTCCAAGCTCCGATTTCACAACAGAATGGCGCACGTTCTCGCTAATAACTATAGTGCTATCTGACCTTGAAAGGTATTTAGGTAGACTCTTTGAATCTTCTTCTTTTTTGTACGCCAGCTAACTTTTATCATTTTGAAACTAATGATAGAAGTTTAGTAGACCGTTTTTGGTACATATGGATATTTACTGAGGAGGCCAGTTCTGGAACGAAGCGAGAGACGTATCAATTACCTACTAAATTTGAAGGCTTAATTCAAATTTTTATATTTTACTTATGACCTCATTATGATTTCTTTATTAGTGATTAGAACCTAATCGGTTAAAATTCGGTTATCTAATCGAAGTGGTAGAGACTTGTTTGGTTCTCCCGGAAAAACACGGACTTGCCGGTCAGGATGTCTAAGAACTTTGGAACGAAACGTTCACTTCTGTAGAGGCACAAGGTCCTGGGGTTTCAATCAGTCTACACCACAAATTAGTACCAGATTAATTATTTCGGTAAAAGGTAACTGGGCATAGATCTAACTACTCTGTCCCTCCTAGTGCCGTGGTTATATATAATGTAAATGTATACTTTCCATCTTTCCGATAACTTCAAGACTTGTACGGAGATGGTTATTAAATGCTTGGGTGGGAGTTTAATCTAATTTACACAGATGGTAGTCCACATTAATAGTGTAATAAAAAACCCAAAACCTGACAGAAGCAGATGCTACACCTATATGAAATACATTCCACCTTAACATTACGAATCGCGTTCCATAAACGGATATAATAGTTATACTGAGTCAAAATCAATGTCACTGAATCGTACGACTTCTCCTGACATATGCTCGTTATTTGTGTGGTAACACATTTCGAAAATTATAAAACTAAATTATAAGCTGATAAGTTCGGTAAGGGCCCATCACCTAGATGTTACGCCCCATTAAACAAGCACAATTATGGTAAATTATTTTGCTAGTCACTTGTAAAGTTTAAAAAATTAAGTAACAGTTCCATTCTTACACCCTTAAGCCTTGCAAATGTATGCTATTTACCACCAAAGTTATAAATAACTGAATAACTGAAGTCTTTACTTTCCACTCGTTTGAGGAGCTTCCATTTACAATTATGAAAACGGCCTTATGTTTGGATAGTTAAAAATTAAAAAGTGAAACCATCCATACAAAATATGAAGCTAAAGTACTCCACTATTTAATCTCAGTACTAAATGGAGTAGAATGATTAGCTCGGTGTATGGTCACCTTATCCCCCTCCCGCACAAATCAATCTGGTGCTCATTTCTGCAATAGGCTGAAGTGTGCGTCTCCGGAAGTGGAAATTTTGTTTCTAAATTTCTAAACTCTCTGAAAGGAAATATAATCCACATCCTTACCAGTGAAGCAATCACGCCTTTACTGACTCGGCTGAGTGGCACAAAAAATCAAATTAAATTCTTATCAAGAACTATTGAATTATTTTTAACCACATTGTGATGAAGCCATGTTTGTTTCGATTCATAGAATCCTACACGTCAGGGGCCGTGCTGGAGCCTTACAATCTCCAAGATATTTTGTATGTTCCACTGTACCACGTTTCCGTAAAACTTCCGCTTTATATTATATATCTTCAGTAGTGAGTACACCACTTCTCTAGTGAACGTGCGGGAAGCATTTGGAACAGCTATACATTTTACATCTCATTGACCTTCATAGTTAAGGATCATTAGGAATAAAGTCAATTTGACTACTTAAGAGAAGATCCTCACATAATATTTCTCCCAAGGGCTGAAATCTTTAACAAACATTTAGAAAACAAGTGCCAGTTTTAGTGCCTTTAAGGAGATTTACGAGCTGCAGAAAGCCATTTATACCTTGAGGCATTCTCTAATGTGATAATGTATACTGAAGCGTTGTAATGACATACTTACGTTAATATATCCAAAAATAGGTAAGTACCATTAAAATGTTAAAGGAAGTGATCTTCAAAGAAGGCTGGGAAGAACTAAATTAATTATTCGTCTCACATGCTTCTTCCTTATCTCCTGGCTTTCTACCAATTTACTGGAGTGGGAATTTAATGTGTGTTTTGTCCGTTTACTTGGCCGGATTCCTTTCCTGGTACCGATACTAATTGGAGTCATGTACTCACTATTACGTATTTGCGAGGTGCTTGGTGAAATGAAATGACGTATGGCTTTTAGTGACGGGAGTGTGCGAAGACATGTTCGGCTCGCAAGGTATAGGTATTTCGATTTGACACCCGTAGGCGACCTGCGCGTCGTGATGAGGATGAAATTATGATGAAGACGACACAAATAACCCAGTCCCCGTGCCAGAGAAATTAACCAATGGTGGTTAAAATTCCCGACCCTGCCGGAAATCGAACCCGGGACCCCTGTGACCAATGGCCAGCACGCTAACCATTTAGTCATGGAGCCGGACGAAGTGGTTGGTAGTGTGGTGCGATGTTTATTAAGACGAGCATAAACACCCAGTTTCTGAGCCAGAGGGACTAACTAAATACAGTTAATCCCCGGCTTGACGCGGAATCGACCCCGAGGCCCTCTGAACCAAATGATTCTAAGTTGACCATTCAATTACGGAGCGAGACACACGTCTTACTCAATTATGATAGCGTGTAGTTTATAATTTATATTTTAATATTTTGCTTCAGAAGAGAGAAAATATCCCATGTTTGTAAGCAAGCTGTCTACATCGTTATTCTGTTTAGAGTTTTCCCTTATATTGCGTAGATCCAGAGACACTTAATGAGAAAATATGAGGAGTGGCTGATATATTACAGAGCTGATTCCATCTTGGAAGGCTCGATCCCGGCTCATCCAATGGTATTTAATATGTGGTTCTCAAGAACTCCAGCATCGTGCCGGACGATTCACAGAGTTGTAAAAAGAAATCCTCCTGTGGGAAATCTTGCTGTCTTCGAAAAGCTGTGAAATTAGTTATTGGGACATAAGATCGATGCCACTCTTATTCAAATGTGTGGAACTGAGGGAGACGAGATTAGTGATCACTGATATTAACAAAGATCAACTTCACTACTGCTTACAAAGATGGACCTACGACTGCCCCGAATAAAAATGCTCATTGCCATTGGATCTTGATCACGTCGAGAGCTATCGTACCACAAGCATGCTTCCTCCACCCCACGATAAAAAGTTAAAGAGGTTGAACTAGACATGATCACAAGAACGTGGCAATAAGAAAATCGATGTAGGAAGTTTTTAATAGTTTTTAATTTACAATACACTCGGAAGATTTGGTAGCAACTTTCTGGTGACATTTGAAGCTAATGGGAGAAAGCAAAAGGACCTAGGAGAATGATGCACTCAGCCATATATGTTGCAAAGAGTAAGGTAGCGAAACCTCGCACAGGTGTAATTCCGACTTTAATTTCCATTCGCTAACAAAACACCACCACATCCTCTCACGAGCGATGGACTGCTCCTCGTATCACTCATCGTGTCCCAGTATTTGTATAATGATTAGGCTGGTGGAAACATGGAAAATTCGGTGCATAGTTTGATCCGACTTCTGCATCCTAGAGGTGAGTGATACTTAAAGGCACCATAAAAACGGCTGTGGGTTGTTTCACGATAACATCAGAACATACTCACCAACTGTACATGTGAATTGCTGATGCATTACTATTGGCAACAGTGATGCTATCAGAAGACAATATTTTTATATTCACGAGGTAGTGCATGGCCGGCCCAGTGGTGTAGGGGTAGCGTGCCTGCCTCTTACCCGGAGGCCCCGGGTTCGATTCCCGGCCAGGTCAGGGATTTTTACCTGGACCTGAGGGCTGATCCGAGATCCACTCAGCCTACGTGATTAGAATTGAGGAGCTAACTGACGGTGAGATAGCGGCCCCGGTCTCTAAAGCCAAGAATAACGGCCAAGAGGACTCGTCGTGCTGACCAAACGACACCTCGTAATCTGCAGACCTTCGGGCTGAGCAGCGGTCGCTTGGTAGGCCAAGGCCCTTCAAGGGCTGTAGTGCCATGGGGTTTTGGGTTTGAGGTAGTGAATGTCTATGATGATATGATCATTGAGAGGTATTGGATATGGTATTCTGAACTAATAATTTTACTTGGGCCACTGAAGAAGCATCTAGGTCACGCATTGGTACTTACAGGTTCACGAACTACGTGGCGTTTGATGACTTCTCGGGTTTTTCATCAAGTGGATCGGGGTTTGTGCACACAAGACATAGGTGGAAGAAAATTAGAAACCGACAAATTAATTGAACCATCATTTCTTGCCATCATGAGCTTATTTCTAAGTAGTCGGGATGAATGGTTCAGAGGGTAGATCGCTAGCTTTATGAGATCAAGTTGGTGGATTTGGTAGAACTCCTAGTACGTAAAATAAATTCCTTTGGAACAAAACTTCTGGCACATCAGAGTAACCGAAAACTGTAAACGTTTTTGGGCTGAAGACCAGTAAGATTATCTTTAATTCCTATTTACCAAGATACTTTTAGAAACGTAGACAAGTACAGGCAGGGACTATGTGTAAAATTAATCTTTACGATGTCGAATTTACGACATGAAGAAGTTGTGTATACTTCACAGTGAGAGTATTGTTGATATACGTATTGAATGACTCTAACAGAAACAGAATTAGGCCTAAGGGGACGGAGTTTAAGGCACTGACGCAGAACTGTGTTAGTTGTAAATAGAAGATCATTAAGGCATTAATTCAATCATAAAGGCATGAATATTGAACGCTAAAAGATAAAATTATCTGTAAAGGAAGTGATAGTAAAATATGTGTGCTTATTTAAGATTATGTTTACTCTTTCTGCAGGAGGACAAGGTACTCTTCTGGGCATCATCAACTCCTTCGTGCACATCATCATGTACTCGTATTACCTCCTGGCTGGGCTGGGACCTCAGTACCAGAAGTACCTTTGGTGGAAAAAGTACCTTACCATGCTGCAATTGGTGAGTTCTCATTAACATAGGCTAAACATTTCTTGTGGTGTAAGATTAACCTAAGTTTGTTAGAGATATTATCAAAGATCCAACCAGCCTGTATTGAGGCAGTGGCAACGAAAGATTCAAAACCTATTCATTCTATCCCACTAGTGTAAATTCGCAGACAACAGAGATACGACGACATATTCATTTACTGGTGTTAATTGAAATATTTTGCTCAGGTTCTCCGACTATACACATTTTTAATGCATTTTTACCTCCAGGTCTCATTTGAATATTTTAAAATGCATTTCTGCCTTAACCTAGGCTTAACCACTAATCAACTTTAGGCTTGTTGAACAATACCTATCAATCAACAGAATGCAGCTCGTTTATCGATTTCTTCTTCGTACCTTCACACCCACGACCGATGCTCTATAAATACATGTACTCTGGAGAAGTCTTGTTCATATTCCCCATCTTCATTTCTGACTTGGTCACAGAATGAAAAGACTTAATTCTTTGTTTCTGTTTCGTACTGATATTTAGATTCAGTGTCTTGCAGTCTTGGAGTAAAACTGGAAATCATGTTTCTAAATCAATAGTTAAATCTTTGAATTTTGGGGTTCATTCATCTGTAGAAACTTCAGACCCCAGGTAAATCCTATGTCTTTCATTAAAAGCAGCTCCGTCCAAGGTCACACTTGGCTCTTGCATCACGACAATGCTCCAGCACATCGTGCTAATGTAACAATATATTTTATTGCCAGATCAGGTTTGAATGTGCTTGATCACCCTCCATACAGTCCTGATCTTGCACCATGTGACTTCGCACTCTTCCCAAAAGTGAAGATGAAGCTGAAAGGGCGGCGTTTTGCATCCGGCGAGGAGCTTCTGGCAGCATGGGATCAAGAGTGTGAAAATGTAACCGAAGAAAAGTGGCAGAGTTGGTTCAATGACTGGTTTCGACGTATGGAGAAGTGTATTGAGTGTGGTGGAAATTATTTTGAAAAAGACTAAAGTGTCCGCTCACATTGCAAAACTATCCTAGTGCCCTTTGTATTTCTCGATCGACTAGGTGAAAATATACTATCTGTATAAAAGTCAAAGGGCTATAAAAACCAAGTAACTAAGCAGGAATGAGTGAGGTAGGGCTGAAGATTTTCCCCCTTTTCCTTTTCTATGTTTATATGGAGCATGTGGTATAGGAATCCAAATAAATTGAAATACCTTTTAATCAGTAGAATACATAACGATGGTAGAAGTAAGATACACATTAGCTCAAGCATAGAAGATCATTCTTAAGAAAGGAAATTTGTTCACTCCATATTTATGCATTCTAGGAAGACATTTTTGAAGACTTCACAGTGAACCGCGGCATTGCATGGAAGTGAAATATGATCAGTAACTAACTCAGAAACAAAAATAATGGAATATTTTCAAATGTGGCACTACAGAAGAATTCTGAATGTGTGATAGGTAGATCGGATCTCAATGAAGAAATACTGAACCGAGTTGGTGGGAAGAGAATGATTTGGCACAGTCTGACTAGAAAATGTGGTAACATGGTGGGGCATACATTGAGACAGCCAGGATAAGGTCAGTTTACTTTTTGAGAGAAATGCATGAGATAAGAACGGTAGGCCAAGACACGAATATGACAAACATGTTGGATGCAGTAGTTAGGCAGAAATGAAGAAGTGAGAAATGAGACGCATCGCTATTATTCCGAAACGGATACTGCTCAGCCGAAGAGGGTAATGACAAGCACGTGGTCAGATATTCACTCAGAGTGCAGCAGAATGAGATCTAGGCTCGTTTCTGGGAATAAAGAGTGCCAGGTACAGACCTTATCCCTTTATCATAGAATTACTGATTGTGAAAATTATTTACCTAGTTAGTCTTTCTTAATGCAATTATCTACTAATATATCCCTTCACAGAGTAGAGGTGTACGTAGTGGTGTAGCAACTCGGCTCAAGATATGAGAGTACTGGTTTCGCATTCCGGCGACTGAAGGTGGGATTTTCAGTAAGACCAGCTAGCGCAAAGTGACAGAAAGAGATCGTACAGTCTCAACCAAGTCCTAAAGTGAGCCTGGGGGCTTCGCCAATTCCACAAAAACGTGAGAATATTGCGTTGAAAAACATATACCACTTCCCAGAAAATGTGTATTTGAACTCCGAATGTCAAACTAATTCGCCCATTTTGAAATTAATTATCACGTGCCAGTGGTTCGGATTTAACGTAAACATGGTGGTTCCAGAAATCACCAGTCACGTTAGACTACCAGCTTGTTTGCTCTAATTCGCCTTCTTCAGTGATTCACTTTTAGGATGGCCTTCGCTCTGTTGTAGGTCATATGATAAGAATAATCACGAATGATGTCTCAACCGTGTTGGTTTAGAAAGAATACACTTGACAGCTGACTTATATTTTTACGTACAAATGAAGCAAAAGTGAAAATTAGTGTCCCTTAATTAGTTTACACAAACAAGGAAGACGCGTCGTGTGATAATTAAGAAGCACAGTATCTGAAATTCTTTCAGGGAATTCTCACGTAGCTTTTACCGCCTCCATTTATTCCATGTTCTTCAAGTTCACACAATTATATCACTTCCGACTTTTACTCTCTAACTAGAAATCACATTAACATCGCTGTCGTCGTTGTGAATTCAGTTTAATAATTAGGCCATCAGTTCCGTGTATTTGTCTATGCGTAGAATCTAATAAAATGACAGCTGTGAACAGTCCTGGCAACTACTGTCGTTCTTAAGGGGAACATTTGTCGTAGAAAGAAATTCCTTTCCGTGCGACATTGACATTTTGACAGTTAAGAGAGATTAAAAATTAATGGGTGTATTAAAAGTTGATAATTTATTTAGAGTGGAAAAGAAGGTAAAATACATCCATGTCAATTGGTGTTTAATGGGATTAATATGATAAACAAGGACCAATATTTTTTAGCACGTTAGTATGAAGTGTATTTACTTATGAAGTCGTAACATGGCACTTGGAAAGGAAAATAAATTCAAAAGTATTATCGATAGAAATAGACTTTAGGAGAAAATGTGCTAGAATTTTTTAAATTGGACAAAATTAGAAATGATATCATTTTGCAAAGGGTAGATGAATAATGTTGTCTTCAAGTTCATCGAAGAGAAGCTGTTGAAGTGGTACAGTCATGCCCAAAGAATGGATCCTGAGAGTCTACCAAAATACGTTTTGACCTGGACGTTAATAGTGAGAAGGAAGGAAACCGACCAGAGCTTGGATCCAAGGAATTAAGGCATCTGTACGCTAAAGGAGAGTGAATGATGAAGAGTGGAAAGATATGGAAAGAATGATTAAAAATAAAATTGAAGAATGTGAGATTACTATCATAATTTACTCAAGATTATGTTTTTAACTTTCAAACTGCCAATGCATTTGTCAATGTCATTTTCCAATATCTGGAGCGGATAACGATCTGTGAGTATTATATTAGGTGGGCCCAGGAAGATGTCGCAGATATTATAAACCTGGTAAATAAAAAGGAACTGTGTGATGTTGGATAAAACTACATTAAAAACACAGACGAGCACCAATCTAATGCCACTACTTATTCATCCTCGTGAAATCAGAGCCATTGTGGTTTGTGAAATAGTATGTAAGTGTAGCTACCTGGTCAACGACGGTGCTATCTCTTTTATTCAAATTTAACTTAGGGCATCCGAGATATCTTTACCTATACAATATAGAAATCTTCTTCTGGGTGATAGTGTCAAATATTTGTGTAACATTAAGTGTTAAGAAATATCAGAGCTGCCGCCTCAAATAATAATAATAATAATAATAATAATAATAATAATAATAATAATAATAATAATAATAATAATAATAATAATAATAATAATTCGTGGCGTTGGTTACTATTGTCACGTCCTACTGTAATTCGTGAACTACAGGCAACGGTTGAGTGGCCTAGTAATTGGTCCTAAGAGTCGGATACCAGTTGCTATGGAATAGGAGTGAACATCTAGGATATACTCACGAGTCGTGGCCCTCCTTGTGCTCAGGCGGATATAACTGTACATTCCACCGGGGGTTCCTGAACCGTTGGGGTGATTTTTTCTTTGGGACTATAATTAAGGAAGGTAATATCCTATTTCACAGAAATTTACCGAGCTAAGAATGTTTTAAGCAAGCCTCAGACCTATGGGTGCGAAGGATTCCCACCTTCATACGACCCTGGAAAACAACTTGGTTTATTAATTTCGCGTAGATATTGCTAGCCTGGTAAAACCCTTGTAAGGCAGGCCCGCCGACGAGGGTGGGTATCATCTGCTGTGTATAGGTGGAGTATATTGTGTTGTGTATGAATAACAGCATGGTGAATGAAATGGAATTTAGTGAGGTTTTATCAGTTTTATCAGAGTCAACAAACAGGGTGTCTTAGGATGTGTTAGGAATTAATGCTGTTCGGGTAAGAGGAGATGACGAGGAATATAGAAGGATAATATATGACAGGGATGGCGAACCTATGACACGCGTGCGACACGCGAACACGACTTCCACGGCACGCCGCACAACATACCAACATATTTTAATGTTTTTAACGTGTAATAAATAGGTCGAAAATCTACCAAGAGCATATTTTAACATTACGCTTTAATAAAGAAGTATATCACAATTTATTCTATGGCCATATTTTTTTACAAATTTGACTAGGTTAAAGCAAAACATATATCTTATTCTTAAAATTTACCTGTTCTTTGTAAGTGATTTTCAGTGATATTTCCAAAAAAAAAAAAAAAATAATGAAACATTCAGTCGAATGGATGTATATGTAATGCAATCTAATACTGAAATAAAGTCAAATCGGGAGGGGAGGGTTCCATGACGATTTTAAGGGAAAATAATGTGGTGTAGTGGTTAGTGTGATTAGCTGCCACCCCCGGAGGCTCCGATTCGATTTCCGGCTCCGCCACGAAATTTGGAAAGTGGTACGAGGGCTGAAACGGGTCCACTCAGCCTCGGGAGATCAAATGAGTAGAGGTGGGTTCGATTCCCATCTCAGCCATCCTGGAAGAGGTTTTCCTTGGTTTTCCACTTCTCCTCCAGGCAAATGCCGGAATAGTACCTAACTTAAGGCCACGCCCGCTTCCATCTCTCTTCCTTGTCTATACATTCCAAACTTCCCATTCCCCCCACAAGGCCCCTGTTCAGCATTGCAGGTGAGGCCGCCTGGGCGAGGTACTGGCCATTCTCCCCAGTTGTATACCCCGACTCAATGTCTCACGCTCCAGGACACTACCCTTGAGGCAAAAGAGGTGGGATCCCTCACTGAGTTCGAGGGAAAAACCAACCCTGGAGGTAAACAGATTAAGAAAGGAAGAAAGAGAGAAAAAACTCTTTAATATACACGCTTGTCGGAAAAGGTTTGCCAGCCCTGTGATAAGCCGTTCTTAAGATGCCTTAAAAGGGGTATGGCACACAACGTAGTTTCTTTTAGGCACGTATACGAATGAATGATTTGGATAGATCCAGCGGTTGGAGGAATTAGGACTCCAAATAAGAACTGATGTAGATAAGGAATTCTACGTAGAGGAAAGACGCAGAGCGAAACAGATCATTGTGGAGTCCAGGAAGAAATCATGGAAGGCTTTCGGTAATAACCTGGAAAGGCTTGATCAAACAACGAGAAATTTTACTGAACTGTAATAATGAGTCTCAGAAAAGGATAAAAAGGGGAAATGAACAATCTATAGGATAAATCAGATGAAACGATTGAAGACCATACGGTATCACTGGACAGAGGGGAGCAATTATTTAAATATTTTCTCAATGTAAAAGAAAACCTTCTGTTGAAGGCGAGAATAATAATAATGCAGTTAAATTACGCTCGAGGAAGAGAAAAGTATGGTAAATAAACTACCTCATCATGAAGCAGTAAGAATAGACGAAATATATTATACCTGAAATGGTATAATATAACTGGAAGGCAGAAATGAAATGACTTCCTAAAGTAAAAGAAGTAGCATGGAATGGGGGTAAGATAACTTCTGACTGGACGAAAGCAGTAAATGCAGCTAATCTTCTGGTTAAGAAGAATACAGGGCAAGTGTAACCAACTATACCAGGTAAAATAAACCATCTAACTCTCTCTCTCTCTCGCTCTCTCTCGGAATTTGCCCGGAGTGAGATCGAAGATCAGGACAATGATGGTTAACGTGCCATATTATCTAAATGTGCGTATTGGAATTAAGACGTTAGCAGATTATTCGATGTATCGCAGTAAACAATGCTGTCTGCTTAGTGCTTGTTGAAAGGCTGTCCGACAAGCTGTAGGTGCAGTGCCTGTGTTTGCGTGTAAATTTAAAATTAAGTGGGAGGAAATAATACGTTGGATACAATCCTAGCTTTCACCTAGAGTTGTCCCGCCCCATGGTTAAGTGGTTAGCATGGTGGCCTTTGGTCCAGGGGATCCCGAATTCGATACCCGGCTGGGTCGGGGATTTTAAGCTTAACTAGTTAATTCCGATGGCCTGGGGGCTGGGTGTGTGTGTGCCGTCTCCGTCATTAGAATTGTTCACAGGTAGGGCTCCTTCCTCATAGATGGCGCAGGCCACCTAACGGGCGCCAATTCGAAAGACCTACTCCAGACCTCTTCGGAGGCCACACGCCGTTAAACACTAAATTAAACGAAAGAAAATCACATTTAGACTAGTGGAGAGTGAGATTTTATCCCACTTTTCTTCTCAGATGTGACCGCGATGTTCGTAACTAAAAGAAGCAATGAATTAAACGCTTTTCTCACACCTTCTATTGCACAGGCTACTGCAGACAAACAAATAACACACGCAAGGACACATAGGTTTTACACACAGAATAACATGTAATTGAAGACCAGTATGTTCTTACTCATCAAAGAGACCTAAGTAAATAGTTAAAAATTCTGATTTTGAATTACAACTTCGAAAGTTTATTTGTAATAATAATAATAATAAACATAATAATAATAATAATAATAATAATAATAATAATAATAATAATAATAATAATAATAATAATAATTTTGTTGTTGTTTGAGTCATCAGTCCATAGACTGGTTTGATGCAGCTTTCCATGCCACCCTATCCTGGGCTAACCTTTTAATTTCTACATTACCGCTGCTTCCTACCCCTACCGTTCTTACCCCTACACATCCCTCCAAAACACTGCACAAGTCCTGGGTGTCTTAAGATGTGTCCTATCAGTCTATCTCTTCTTCTCGTCAATTTTATCCACAACGATCTCCTCTCACCAATTCGATTCAGTATCTCTTCATTCGTGATTCGATCTATCCATCTCACCTTGAGCATTCTTCTCTAACACCACATTTCAAAAGCTTCTATTCTCTTCCTTTCTGAGCTAGTTAACGTCCATGTTTCACTTCCATACAATGCCACGCTCCAAATAAAAGTCTTCAAAAACATGTTTCTAATTCCTATATCAATATTTGAAGTGAGCAAATTTCTTTTCTTAAGAAAGCTCTTCCTTGCTTGTGCTAGTCTGCATTTTATGTCCTCCTTACTTCTGCCATCGTTAGTTATTTTACTACCCAAGTTACAATATTCATCTACTTCCTTTAAGACTTCGTTTCCTAATCTAATATTTTCTACATCACCTGCCTTCGTTCGACTGCACTCCATTATTTCATGTAGCTATTGCTAGACTGGTGCGGCCATTGTAAGACCGACCTTCCAGTGCGTGTTATTCTGATGGAAGGAAGAACACACAAGACCCGAGCCAAGATAATTAACCATTCAGGATTAAAATCGCCGACTAGGCCGGGAATTGAACCCAAGAGCCTCTCAGCCGAAGGAGACTATGCTGACCATTCAGCATAGAGCAGGACTATAATAATAATAATAATAATAATAATAATAATAATAATAATAATAACAGTGTGTGGTGTTGAGTCATCAGTCCATAGACTGGTTTGATGCAGCTCTCCATGCCACCCTATAGTGTGCTAAACTTTTCATTTCTACGTAACTATTGCATCCTACACCTGCTCTAATCTGTTTGTCATATTTATACCTTGGTCTACCCCTACCGTTCTTACCACCTACACTTCCTTCAAAAACCAACTGAACAAGTCCTGGGTGTCTTAAGATGTGTCCTATCATTCTATCTCTTCTTCTCGTCAAATTTCGCCAAATCGATCTCCTCTCACCAATTCGATTCAGTATCTCTTCATTCGTGATTCGATCTTTCCATCTCATCTTCAGCATTCTTCTGTAACACATTTCAAACGCTTCTATTCTCTTTCTTTCTGAGCTAGTTATCGTCCATGTTTCACTTCCATACAATGCCACGCTCCAAACGAAAGTCTTCAAAAACATCTTTCTGATTCCGATATCAATGTTTGAAGTGAGCAAATTTCTTTCCTTAAGAAAGGCCTTCCTTATTTGTGCTGGCCTACATTTTATGTCCTCCTTACTTCTGCCATAGGTAGTTATTTTACTACCCAAGTAACAATTTTTATCCACTTCCTTTAAGACTGCCAACGGCCGTAGCCGTGTTGAAACACCAGATCCCGTAAGATCTCCGAAGTTAAGCAACATTGGGCGTGGTCAGGAGTTGGATGGGTTGCGCTGTTAGTGGGGGGGGGTAAAGGAATGGAGGAGGGGAAAGGAACTGGCCACCCTACCGCACGTAAACTCAGGCTCAGGCATACCTCTTCGGAGGTTCGGACCTGCCTTCGAGCAGAATAACCCTTACCTTACCTTACCTTACCTTTAAGACTTAATTTCCTAATCTAATATTTCCAGCATCACCTGATTGCGCACTCCATTACTTTTGTTTTGGACTTAATTATTTTCATCTTGTAGTCATCACCCAAGACTCGTCCATACCATTCAGCTACTTCTCCAGATCTACTGCAGTCTCAGATATAATAGCAATATCATCGGAAAATCTCAGGGTTTTGATTTCCTATCCTTGGATTGTGATTTCCTTTCTAAATTCTTCTTTTATTTCCTTTACTGTCTGTTCTATATAAACATTGAGAAGGAGGAGGGACAAACTGCAGTCTTGCCTCACCCCTTTCTGGATTGCTGTTTCTTTTTCATAGCCCTCTATTCTTATCACTGAAGACTCATTTTTATATAGATTGTATATAATTCTTCTTTCTCGGTACCTGATCCTGATCACCTTCAGAATCTCAAATAGAGTGGTCCAATCAACATTATCAAATGCCTTTCCTAGATCTACGAACGCCATGTATGTGGGCTTGCCCTTCTTAATTCGATGCTCTAAAATCAGACGTAAAGTCAGGATTGCATCACGTGTTCCTACATTTCTTCTGAAGCCAAATTATTCTTCTCCCAACTCAGCTTCAACTTTTCTTTAATACTTCTCTAAATAATACGTGTTAGATTTTGAAGACGTGAGATACTAAAATAATGGTGCGGTAGTTTTCACACTTGTCAGCACCGGCTTTCTTGGGAATAGGTATAACAACAATCTGCCGAAAATCGGGTGGCACTTCTCCTGTCTCATTACACTTCACACCAAATGGTATAACCTCGCCATGTTGGTTTCTCCTAAAGCAGTCAGTAATTCAGGGGGAATGCCATCAATTCTAGGTGCTTTGCTATTTAGGTCTCACAAAGCTCTGTCGAATTCCGATCTCAAAATTGGGTCAGCCATTTCGTCTGCATTAACAGCCTCTTGTTCCAGAACCATATCATCTACGTCCCTACCATGATACAACTGTTGGATATGTTCCTGCCATCTTTCTGCCTTGTCTTATTTCCCTAGAAGTGGCTTTCCATCTGAGCTCTTAATATTCATACACCTAGATTTCCTTTCTCCAAAGGTTTCCTTGATTTTCCTGTATGCAGCATCTACCTTTCCCAGGACCATACTACTTTCAACATACTTGCACTTCTTCTTCATCCATCCTTTCTTAGTTGCCCTGCACTTAATATCCACTTCATTCTTTAATCGCCTGTATTCTGCCATCTTTTTTTTTTTTTTTTTTTTTTTGCATTTTTGTATTTTTGTCGTTCATCGATCAGGTTTTGTATATCTTTATTATATCCGTTGATTCTTAGTCGATCTTTCTTTTCTTCCTAACATCTCTTCAGCAGCCCTAATACATCATTCTTCATGACTGTCCATTCTTCTGCTACTGTGTTTCCTTCAGCCTCTCCATTTAGTCCTTGTGCAACATGTTCCTTGAAACAATCCTTCACACTCTTTTCTTTCAAGTTGTCTAGATCCCATCTCACTGGATTCCTTCCCTTCTTCAATTTCTTCAGATGACATTCCATGACCAACAAGTTGTGATCAGAGTCCACGACTGCTCCTGGGAAAATTTTGCAATCCAATACCTGGTTTCTGAATCTCTGCCTAATCAAAATGTATTTTATACCTTCCAGTGTCTCCAGGTCTCGTCCATGTGTGCAGTCGTCGTTTGTAGTGTTTGAACCTTGTATTAACAAGGACTAAATCGTGAGTGGTGCAGAATTCAACCAGCCGTCGTCCTTTTTCGTTCGTCTGTCCCAATCCAAATTCTCCTACTGCCTTACCTTCTCTTCCTTGGCCTACCACTGCATTCCAGTCTCCCATCAAAATTAGATTCTCGCCAACTTTTACATATTGTATTAAATCTTCTATCTCTTCATATACTCTTTCGATTTCCTCATCATCCGCTGAACTAGTAGGCATATAGACCTGCACTATTGTAGTGGGAATTTGTTTGGTGTCTATCTTAAAAACAATAATCCTTTCACTATGCTGGTCGTAGTAGCTTACCCGCTGCCCTAGTTTCTTATTCATTATTAAACTAATTCCTCCATTTCCCCTGTTTGATTTTGTGTTGATAATTCTGTAGTCGCCTGACCAAAAATCCTGCTCTTCCTGCCAACGTACGTATTTAGCGTATACCAACTACATCTAACTTTAGTCTATCCATCTCCCTTTTCAGATGATCTAACCTACTGCAACGATTCGTACTTCTAACATTCCATGCTCCGACTCGCAAAATGTTAGTATCCATGTTCCTGATGATCGCCCCCTCTCGTGTAGTCCTCACCCGATGATCCGAATGGGGGACCACTTTACACCCGAAATATTTTACCCGAGGGGAAGCCATCATCAGTACATTACTGTTGTAGTTTCCCGTTGCTTTCAGTCGGGCAGCAGAATCAACAGAGCAAAACCATGTTGAGTATTATTACAAGGCCATATCTGTCAATCATCTAGACTGCCGCCCTTGTAACTTCCGAAAGTCTGCTACCCCCCCCCCCCGCTATTTCAATGAACCGTTCGTTAGTCTGGTCTCTCGACAGATACCTATCCGATATAGTTGCAACTATGGCTCGGCTATCTGCTTTATTAGGACGAGCAAGCCTCCCCACCGCGGTAACATGGTTCTCAAGGGAATAATAATAATAATAATAATAATAATAATAATAATAATAATAATAATAATAATAATAGGCTAACTGTTCCTCGTTTCTTCGATAGTAAACTATTTTGAGATGCCAGGGTGTCGGAATATTGTGCCTAACGAGTTACGTAATGTGTTAGAAGCCAATGACAGGCATTTATCAAATTTGCGTACCTTCAAATGTCACTACAGCTGGATCGAACACCCCATCATGGAAACAGAAGGACAACGACCAACTAAAACCGTCAATGAGGTTCAAAATTATTTCTATTTGTTATGCAGGAATCATTTCCTTCATATTATGTCTTCGTAAATATTCATCATCATCATCATCTGTTCACCCTCCAGGTTCGGTTTTTCCCTCGGACACAGCGAGGGATCCCACCTCTACCGCCTCAAGGGCAGTGTCCTGAAGCTTCAGACTCTTGGTCGGGGGATACAACTGGGGAGTATGACCAGTACCTCGCCCAGGCGGCCTCACCTGCTATGCTGAACAGGGGCCTTGTGGAGGGATGGGAAGATTGGAAGGGATAGGCAAGGAACAGGGAAGGAAGCGGCCGTGGCCTTATGTCAGGTACCATCCCGGCATTCGCCTGTAGGAGAAGTGGGAAACCACGGAAAACCACTTCCAGGGTGGCTGAGGTGGGAATCGAATCCACCTCTACTCAGTTGACCTCCCGAGGCTGGGTGGACCCCGTTCCAGCCCTCATACCACTTTTCAAATTTCATGGCAGAGCCGGGAATCGAACCCGGCCCTCCGGGGGTGGCAGCTAATCACGCTAACCACTACACCACAGAGGCGGACTTCTTAAATATTAAAAAATAAATAATGTTGGTAGTAGAGCACTGGAGTTATTGAACATTTGAATTTCGCAACACTCCCTCCAAATCTAAGAAGATGCCATTATTCTTTCAGTCCACGAAATCTTTCTATTCACATTTTCACGTCATCCACTGGGATTTAATATCCACTTTCGAACTGATTTTCTACTTATAAATTATTTTAAAACCAACGCGTAACACATTTATATGTGTACGTTGTAAATCTACAGGAACGCCGCCAGATGGCGACGCGTAGTCTTTCGATAGTGCTCAACAGATGGCAACAGCGGACTATTCCTTGTCCTTAGATAATGGTAAATGGTTTCCCTTTCTGCCGCCAGAGAGCATTTAAAGTAGCTGCTGCTCGCAAGGTCTGTCTAGGGAGGTCAAGTCACGAATGCTTCTTATGGAGCCGCCATATTGGGTCTTTAAGCGACCGTAACCAAAGGCAAGTGTATTCGAATTTAGAGGATTTCGGTACCGTACAATGAAGTAAAAACAAAATACTGAACTTGAAGTACTGTACTTAAAGTACTAAAAGACAGTTGTAATAAATTACCTTCAGCGTTTTCTTTATTAAGCAAGTAATTACCGATACTGGCACTGCGTTTCTAAAAGATAACCGCAGTATGTTGAATTACACTGAATGCATTAAATTATGTATGGTAACTGTTGTTATCCATTCACGTGGTATTTCTTTGGCTTTAAGGCAAAAATACTCTGCACATGTGCAACAACAGTGATGTTCTTGGCTACTCTTAATTAGTTTATTGATAACCCATGCACCTATATGGTACAAAGTGGTGTTGGTGATTATTGTTTTAAGAGGAAGTACAACTGGGCAACCATCCTCTACAAACACTAATCAGAAGAAAACAAATGGAAGGGGTCCAACACTTCGAAAAACGAAGGTATCGGCAAAAGAAAGATGAAGGCGACAAAGTACGTGGAAATGAAAAACTTCCTAGGTCTCGAATGCGCTAATGCCGTCGCGGTCGGAAAAGAACAAGTGTTGACCAGGGGAGGTCGGATAGGCTGGAATAGGTGAGAGCCTGACACAAGAAAGTGAAAGCAATGTAAAGACTCAGCTAAGGGCCTCGTAGTGACAACCCAAATGGATTTCCCCCTGTGGGTGGGGGCAATAGAACAATAACACCCACGGTATCCCCTGCCTGTCATAAGAGACGACTGAAAGGGGCGTCAGGAGCTCCTAACTAGGAAGCGTGGGTTGGCGACCACGGGACTCTTAGCAGAGTCCTAACATTCATTCATATAATAATAATAATAATAATAATAATAATAATGGTTAAGAAAATTAAAGCCATTGGTAGACACGATTCCATAAGAAATACAAATTCAGTCACTATTAAGTTGAGTTAACCTAGGATAGGCTATTTTAGGGATTACATTAGGATATTGTGTTAGGCTATGGTACGTTAAATTACAGTAGTTGATATGTGCGAGTGAAGCGAGTATTGTGATCTTTAAGTATTTATCCAGTCATATAATGTACTCTACAGAACATTTAAGATGAATGAAATATAGCTTTAAATAATTACAGTACCGTATAAGACTGCTATTAAGAAATGTTGTAATGATGGCAAGCTGGACACAAATCGTTGGTTTGAAGTGATAGGCCAGCGAAATTAACCAATTATGGTTAAAATTCCTGACCTTGCCGGAAATCGTACCCGGGACCCCTGTGACCAAAGGCCAGCACGCTAACCATTTAGCCATGGAGCCGGACACATGAAAAGGAAATTTTCATAGACATCAATACCGGTACCACTATTTCGTGTTACTTTTCCTGCTTGTTTTGAAAGACAATTCTCTTTCTTTGGGAGGTTTCCTATTATATGTCAAAGACTTGGGTGGATTAGGGACGTTGAAGATTGTTGGAATGGAATTCCACTTGAGTAATTTCCGTCCATCTGCCCTCTTTAGTTCAAATTGCGATTCTTCAAAACGATGCTAAAGAAAATACATAATAAGACCTAATATAAAACATCGTTTATATAAAATTATTATTATTCAGGAATAATACGAATGTATAACTTCACTAACCGCGCTCAAGACGGAATTATCTGTACATTGCGATTTGTCACGCCTACAATTTTGTACCCACTGAGCTCTCCTTTCCTTAGCTCTCGGGAAGCGAAACACTCTCATTCCGTCAGCTGTCTTATTTTGACAATTTGGTGCGGCACAGTATCCTATTTTTCCTTCAAAATACAAGTAATAACTCACATCATTACATCGGGCACGCCCACATAACAACGATATTTAAGACCCAATATGGCCACCGCCGCAAAGGACTGTGGTAGCGTGACCAGACCTCCCTAGACAGACCTTGGCTGCTCGTGGTATGCATTCCCCTTTGCCAAGGCAGACCTACTCGCTAGTACAGTAGGTACTTGATAACGCGAGACCTCATGCTGGTTGTTAATCAGTTACTGGCCCGGACTCTTAATAGATTTATATACTACAAGCATGTACCCGCGGCTTTGCATGTGTTTATTAATCGAACAGTTAGATGTTTTGTTTATTTTATTTATTGAAAATCAAAATTTAAAAACATGTTAGCACATCGTTTTTACGTAAATTGTATGAATTACATTAATTTATTTCAGTGCTTAAGAAACTGTGCTAGTGGATGGTGCAAATAATTTTAAACAATATAAAAGACCATATTAGGAAATCCTTGTAGTGCTTCCGGATAAACTATATTAAATGTCCTTCCATTTGGAGCTAAGATGTATAGAATGTTTGCCTTTCCAACTCTTAAACAACAAGCGTACAGTAGACCATGGGATAAGCACGGTTTCCGAAGATCGAGTCTTACAACTTGCGGTAATTGTTCTTGTAACTTGTTGATGCACATAGCGAAACCCAAACGACTGGGCAACGGCAGACCTCTAAATTGTAACGGTATATCCGAAGAGATGATTAGAATCCCAGGAATGAATACTACTTCGCCAGTAGCATTTCCAGTCATGATGGTGAATTTAATAATATTCAGGATCAGTTTCTTGACTGAGAGTCGTGCTCCATAGCAGAGGGAAGGTGGATTCATATTCCTGAGAAGGATAATTGATGCTACAATCTTCAGCTTGAAGATGTTGGAGGGTATTCCAGGTGATTCTAAGTTGTTCAAAAGTTCTGCCGTGTAGTTGACGGCGTCATCTGTATTACACGCCGTATCGAGAGACTTATACATTTGTGGA
Organism: Anabrus simplex; assembly: GCF_040414725.1. NCBI lineage: Eukaryota > Metazoa > Arthropoda > Insecta > Orthoptera > Tettigoniidae > Anabrus > Anabrus simplex. The sequence continues at coordinate 1,227,457,080 of NC_090265.1, read as the reverse complement.
ACGTTGGGTAACTCTTGTAAAAGCCGCTTGTTGATGACGGTCTCTGCATCATTTCTCGGAGCAAGAATGGCTGTTTGACACGGCCATACGTGTACATTTTAAGTGAATGAAATTAATGTCTGTCTGTTAGGTCATCAGCCCAGAGGCTGGTTGGATCCTCAAATAGCACCACCAAAGGTTATGCAGTTATAAGGAAACCCCCAAAACCAATGGCAGCACCAAAATGAGGCGTACTAGGCAAGATGGGGAGTGAGGTAGTTTGCCATTACTTTCCTCACTGGGTCAGAAAGTACTATTGCAGCACGACTGACCCTATGAGCAGCACCTTTCATACATAACACTCAGATGCACTAGTCATGCTCTGAATGTCATTACTCCATATTGTCACAGCCATGGATGTTGACTGGGACTTCGGTGGAAGCTACACTTTACTCTGGCCTGTGCCAAGAGATGGATGCAAAAGTACTGTATCCATCAAGAAATGACAGCAGGCAGATGAAATTAATATCGAATAAATATGGAACCATACCCTTACACGTAATTCAAAGTATTTATTTACAGTGACGTTGCAACTAAAAGATAAGAATAACACAATGAAATTAATATCGGGTATATATGAAATAAATAATTGAAACGATAAAATAATAAAACACCTTTACCTGTATAAATACTCATCAAGAATAAGCCTCTGTAAATCATTTCAGATCTTTGCTTGCCGTAGATATGGCTGGGCATCGCACACATACACAGAGACAAACAGTTCCGGATATTATGTACTGAATATGGCTCCTCGTGTCGGGGACAAAAAATAGCTTCCACCATCATGGACTTACAATGGCTCCTTGACTTGAATAACTTACCTTATGTACGTTGCCTGGCGACAGTGAATCTATCTATCTATCTATCTATCTATCTATCTATCATCTCTGACAGAACAATGGATTTTCATATCCATACACACGTTTTCCGCTGGTTTTTTGTTCATAACTCACCAACGAGAGCGAAAATTAAAAATCCGACTTCGAGGTGTATTTGGACTACCTACGTTAAAAATTTCAGATCCCTGCGTGCCGTAGATTTGACTGGACATCGCGCACTCACACTGAGACATACAAACAATTCCTTTTATTATTATAGATATCAATAATCTCTTTTGGGACCAGTTCCGTGGCCAAATGGTTAGGCACATGGTCGCGGGTTTGATTCCCGACAGGGTCGGACATTTTAACCATAATTGGTTAATCCCGCTGGCACGGGGGCTCGGTGTACGTGTCTTCTTCATCATCATTTCATCCTCATCATGATATGCAGGTCACCTACGGGAGTCAAATAGAAAGACCTACACCTGGTAAACCAAACTTGTCCTCGGACACTCCCAACACTAAAAGCCACACGCCGTTTCCATTTCATCTCTTGTAGAATAAGCACATGTGATTCAACCCAACTTCACTGTTAAATTTACATATAGATATTTTAAAAATTATGACAGCTAAAAACTCCTACGTTATATTTTAAATTGCAGCAAGAAAGTGTTTTTAACCAGTTGGAAAAAAACAGGCGCTACTAAATTTTAATGTTATCTCACGAACTTCACATTTCATCACGTACGAAGGAGCCTGTCAATGAATATTTCATAATTAAAGAACAAGAGAATGGTTTATTGCAAGATTTCCTAACAAATATACACTATATGAGGTATAGGTCGGTCGCGTGGGTTAGAGTTTACCTTTCCACTTGATTAATCCGGTTCAGTCTCCAGCTGTGTGGCGAATTTAAAGCAAGCTCCCTCGGGAAACACAATTTTTACTTCCTAGATGTAGTTTCAGTGAGTTCCGTACATTAACTCCAGCGGAGTGTTGATATAGTAACTAACATTCATTTAATGTCTTAGTCTTACCACCCATCTAGACCCAACGAATTATGCACATCAGTACAAATACCACGGTCAAAAGTTTACAAAACAATTCACAAACAATAGGAGCAGAGGGGTTTTGGTCAAGATATCCCTAATCGTATTCTTCCTGACATTAAAAGTGATATTGTTTGGTAAGTATGTCTGATAGGAAAGAGCACGTCATATCACAAAGGCCTAGATTTATTTTTGTTAATATTCAAAGATTTATCAACACTTTGCCAAAGTAGGGGTACACTTCAGTGCTTTTAGAACGAGTTTGAAATAATGTTCGCTACAGTTAGCTCCAAACGTTGAACCTATTACATTTCTAACATAACATAAGTGCGCACGTTTACTACCAAAGTATACGAAGTATAGATTCGTATTAGTCAAATGTATATTAAAGAATAAATATTTTATTACGAAAATACCATAGCATGAGTAGATGTATACAAACTCCGACGCAGATTCTTCGGTGCAAGGATCCGCCCAGGAAGTTCGTGACGTATGAGTTGTTTCTTATCTAGTTTGATTTAAATATCCGCATCAAATTTTTGAAGGATGGAGTAAATGCGGTATGAACCTTATCTAACGGATTATTTCAATATCATATTTTAGTCAAAAATAGATTATGGTATCTAATATTTAATTATGTATTTATTTATTTATTTATTTATTTATTTGCTAGTTATTTAAATTAGCACTAACACATCTAAGATTTTCGACGACGCAAAGATCGGAAAGGGTTAGGACTGGGAAGGTAGCGGCCGTTGTTGCCTTAATAAAGGTTCAATCCCAGCATTTTCCTGGTATGAAAATGGGAAACTACAGAAAACCATCATCAGGGCTGCCGACGCAGGGATTAGAATTCACCATCTTCCGAATGCTAATATGTCGATAAATACGATAATATCAATAGAGTGCTTTGTATACTTATCGGTAAATAGGAAACTACAGCAAAATCATCCACGTACAGATCACGAAGGCCGCTGTAGAAGCACAAGTTAAAGGCTTCCACTACCTGTAACTTCGCAGCTGTGCAAAATAGAACGATTAAAGCCTTGTCCGGCCGCCTTTTCCACCAGGAATTAACCTGGTACTCATTTTCGGGTAAGCTGATTGAAGCTTAGGGTCATATGCCTTTCCAGATGTGGAAATTTCGTTTCTAAATTTTTCGACTTCCTGGCGGGGCATCGAACATACATGCTTGTGGGTAAACAAAACACGATTTTACTGCTTCGGCTGGATATACCCTAAATAGGAAAATATGACTGGATTTCCGAAACTGACTTCACACTCTAAAAAAGTCAGTCTTTTTCTTGTAGCGAAGATGGGAGTCGTGCCCGGGAAGCTTTCACGGTGGAGGTAGTTACACTATATCAATCCAATACAATAAATACACAATAGTGGAAACAACATAATGTGTCTGAAGTCTGTTCTAAATGCTGTCATAACAGGTACTTGGAATTTTATTGAAAAGGACGTTGTTAAAATGCCGGAAAGCAATTACACGGAAGTGTCACAAGTCAAAACCCCAAAATGTCTCCGGCCTCAGTACAGATCGAACTCTTTCCTCTGGGAACAGAAGGCCACTAACCAACAAATGCTATATTAAAGTCGTCTAAAATCTTCTTCATCCCTTTTTTCCTGACCTTTTGTCAATTAACTGGGACCGTCAACACTAATACAGATTAAGCTTACTTTTTACGGTCGGATTCCTTTCATGACATCAACACTACGTTGAAGTATGAAGTGATTTGGAAACCTTATTTACAACAACCAAGAATTAGATTGAGACATGTCAGTTAAAGTAACAGATTTCATCTAGCCCATTCCAGAAGCTAAATTGTAAACACTAGGTCTTGCCAGCAAAAACCAAACCCCATGGTGCAACAGTTCCGAAGGGCCATGGCCTACCAAGGGACCACTGCTCAGCCCGAAGGCCTGCCGCTTGGTTTCTAGACCAGGACCGCGATCTCACCGACAGATAGCTCCTCAATTTTAATCACGCAGGCTCAGTGGACCTCGAACCCACTCTCATATCCAGGTAAATATCCCTGACCTGACCTGTAATCGAACCCGAGGCATCTGGGAAAGCGGCAGGCAATGCCACACCTACACCGCGGGGACGGCCTTGATTGATTGATTGATTGATTGATTGATTGATTGATAGCGGGGTCTATTATTTAATTCTATTATTTAATTAGTATAAAGTAGCATAGCTATTTTAGCACAGCCAAGACAGGAGAGGTCAGTTTTTCCGTCAGTGTAACGCCACTGAATAACTGTACATAACAGCAGTTGTGCAAAATATAATATCCGAACCTTTTTCATATCTATTTATCCAACAAGGAATAACAATGCAAATATTCGTGATTTTTACTTTCTTTACGAACTTTCTAATATCTCCGTAAATATTAGTTTAAGAAAAAGTACTAACTTTATGCATAAACAGTGATAAAGGAACTGTACTAATTTTTATTTCTAATACATTTTTACCATACGAGCTAAACCAATGAGGATATTGTAATATGAATTTAGATATTTGTGAATGCTCATCAACAGTGCGTGTTAAGTTGTCATGTTAACGGGTGTTCTTCTGGTTTTCATAAAGATCGAAACCACGTGGTCACCAGTCATTGCTCAGAAAGATAAAGTACAGCTTTAAATGAAAAGGAAAACGTGGAAGAATAATCACTCAAGGAATGAGGAAAGAAAAGGAATCATAATGAATGAGGATAACTTAAACCTTCCTCGACCTCGAATCCTCAAATAATGCCGGAAGAAAACAAAATTCTACATTCCTTATTTCATGGTATTTGGATATTTTCTTCCGCCAGTGTACTTAGGATAAGATTAGTGTAAACTTTCCAAAATTTCAGGTTGGTATTATGAGGCTGACCTGGAATAGACGGCCAAACTCAGTGGCTCGCCTCCTGAACCCAAGTTGGTGGGTTCAGTTCTGGCTCAGTGTATAGCGGGGCGTAACGTAATATTATTAACTTGTTATATTTAAACATCTAACTACCATGTCAAACCGAAACTATTTTTCTCCACTTTTCATACCCTCTACAGCAGAGTCTTAAAATGATTTTGTTCTATTTTTTTTTTGTTTCAGGTCCAATTTACCATAATTTTCATCCACAACATTCAGCCTCTAATTTTCGGAGGATGTGACTACCCCAGGATCATCAGTATACTGCTATGTGTCAACCAGCTCAACTTCATGTATCTGTTTGGAATGTTCTACATCCGCACGTATAGGAAGAGCAAAAAGTTACAGTGACACACAGTGTTAGGTTTTAAAGGACCATGCATCACAAGAACACGGTGCTTTAGTGGAGGGAGGAGATAAACGCCATATTGGTGCTTCATAGACTTTGTTTATACGTTATATATATAATGTATTTTATCTTATTTTGTAAATAAATTTAAAAAAAACTAGTTTCTAATTTTTGGTTTTCTTTGTTATATGCACCTTGTTTATATGAAATGGCAGGAAGCCAAAACAGCAAAGAGTGTCATTATTATTTTCTGAACAGTGTGAATGCCAAGAATTTATTTTTTAATTATGTAGTAGTACCAGTGTCGAAAGAAATTGTTTAGTTAGATTATGTATTTCCAACCCTTAGTCTCTGTCTGATAGTAGGTCGGGCATGAGGTGAGATGATATTATATGGCATGTATCTGACGGTCGGTTTCGTGATAAAGGGTATTATATACAAACTAATTAGTGCATAATACATTGCAAGAGCATTGCGAGTCATTCTTGACATTAAACACAGAGGGAGAGGAAATGATCGCGCTCCTTGAAGAGCAATGATATCGTTAAAAGACAGGCCAAGAAAGGTGTGAAAGTGAAGGACGCTCTTGACTTAACCTCAGTTGAGGTGCTAATGAAAATGAAATGTATTACGATGACTGAAATTGGGTAAGTAGGTGGAAGGAATCGGCTGTGGCCTGCGGATAGGGACTGTCCCGGAATCTTCCTGTAACTGAAAGTGAGAAAACACTGAAAACCACGCTCAGGATAGCTGAGGAGGGTCTCGAACCCACTCACCTCCCGAATGCAGAGCTTGGCTCCATAGCTGTAGCGCAGCCACTTTACTCATTATGTTTAGTTAGAGAGTACTTCTATGATTTTTGGTGTCTTAGCCAGCATCCTCCTCTGTTGAGATAGAGATGGTAGATTTTAACTTTTCAAAGCTAAAAAAATAACGATGCAGCATCTTCTAGCATCATCAATGTTAGTATTTTAAATTTCATAGCGAATGAAGAATTGAATGGTGAATTATCAACGTATCAACTGCTGCTAGATTCTGCAGATTTTCCTGTTCAAATTCGAGAATAAAACACAAGGAACACATAAAAGTGAAGTAAAATTGTGAACATCAACAAGTTGTAAAAAGATAAGCATAAAATACATTTACGTGTATTTATAAGTGACAATTCAAGGCAATAAATATTTCACTTTCTTACAATTTGCTATACGTTTCACGGACACAGACAGGTCTTATGACGATGATGGGATGGGAAGGGGCTAGGAGTGGAAAGAGGACGAGCCCACCTTCTCTCGAATACAGAGCTGTAGAGCCGAATAGAATAGAATACTCCCATCCCCCAGTTTCGGATCAGCTGAGAGTGGAGAGTGAATAATCATTTATTGTAATCCAAAACGTGTTTTGATACATGCATTATTTTCCTTTCTAATACATTAAACACTGAAATTAAACGTTTTAACTATTTCAATCCAATTTCTAAATTGCAGTTTTTATTTAAAGTTTATTTATTTATTTATTTATTTTTTATTTATTTAATTTATTTATTTATTTATTATATTCTGGACGTTAACAGAGTTATGTAGTCTAGGAAATCCATGCATCTTACCCTCCATAAGTTGTATTAGTGCTTACTTTTTTGACATCAGTCTTTATAGGGCTATCCTACAATTACAACATATTTTGAATAAAGTGAGTGAATGAATGAATGGCTTTATGAATTGGTAAGTGAATGATTTCATGAATGAATGGTTTTCGTGCATGAAACTCTCACCCATTTACGGATAGCCACCAACCGGGGAGAGAGCATTCATGATTGAGTGGATGAATGAAAGAACATACTGAGCTGTAGAGACGAAGCACACCATGTTCGGTACACTAAAGTGGTAACACCACCTCCCAAGCTTTGTAGTGGCCATCTGAGGTGCGAAAAAAGGTGAGAGGTTAGTGGCCACAGTCAATAAAAGGACATTTCCCGGCAATTATCTTAAAGCAGGTGAATGAGAAATCACGGAAAGCCATTCTCAGCACAGTCAACGGAAGCACCCCCTCAGTCTCCCTACTACCCTACTCGGTAATGATATTTACAATAGAAACGTATAATACATGGGGCATTGCAAGAGCATTGTGAGTCCTTCTTGACATTAAACACTGAGGGAGAGGAAATGTCCGCACTCTGTGAAGAGCAATGCTATCGTTAAAAGAAAAGGTTGAAGAAAGGTGTGAAAGTGAAGGACGCTCTTGACTTAACAAACCAGATACCATCGAATAGAACGGGAGTTAAACAAGGCAAGTGGATACAGAACATGAAAGAGAGGAAATTTACGCCAGTAAATACATAAACAGTCCGCCTCTGTGGTGTAGTAGTTAGTGTGATTAGCTGCCACACCCGGAGGCCCGCGTTCGATTCCCGGCTCTGCCACGAAATTTGACAAGTGGTACGAGGGCTGGAACGGGGTCCACTCAGCATCGGGAAGTCAACTGAGTAGAGGTGGGTTCTATTCCCACCTCAACCGTCCTAGAAGTGGTTTTCCGTGGTTTCCCACTTCTCCAGCTGGCAAATGCCGCGATGGTACCTAACTTAAGGCCACGGCCGCTTCCTTCCCTCTTCCTTGTCTATCCCTTCCCATCTTCCCATCCCACCGCATGGCCCCTGTTCAGCATAGCAGGTGAGGCCGCCTGCGCGGGGTACTGGTCATCCTCCCCAGTTGTATCCCCAGACCCAGAGTCTGAAGCTCCAGGACACTGCACTTGAGGCGGTAGAGGTGAGATCCTCAGTGAGTCCGAGGGAAAAACCGACCCTGGAGGGTAAACAGATAAAGAAGAAGAAAAAATACCTAGACACAAAGCAGTATATTTATAATAATAATAATAATAATAATAATAATAATAATAATAATAATAATAATAATAATATGGCCCAGAAGAAAGGTAACCGAAATGTTTGTACAGATTACAACAATTACCGTAAACTAAGTACTCTGCATGTCTTTCGTCATTGGCTATGATTTGTTTCATGCAATGTACCATTCTGGCAACCATAGTATCACATTGTTGCCTAATTAGGCTGTGTGAGCCTGGCTGAATGGCTCAGACGGTTGAGACGCTGACCTTCTGACCCCAACTTGGCAGGTTCGATCCTGGCTCAGACTGGTGGTATTTGAAGATGCTCAATTGCGTCAGTCTCGTGTCGGTAGATTTACGTGTACGTAAAGGAACTCCTGCGGGACTAAATTGCGGCACCTCAGCGCCTCAGAAAACACTAAAAAAGTAGTTGGTGGGACGTAAAGCAACTGTTTGAATGTTATCACGTAGATAGTGTAGGGTACGTGGGACGGGTCTGATACACTGTTCTTTCACTATGCCCCACAGAAACGCGTCACATAAAGACAGATCAGGACTTCGTGCAGGATAAAGAAAATCTGATCGCCTACTAATCAGTTGACCAGGAAACAGCTGTAGCAGTTTCTTCAAGCACAGGCACATACTAGGTGAAGAAAAGTTCACCACCACCACGACATTCCACATCGATTTCCCCGACCAGTATGAGCGGTTGCCCCATCTCGCTGAAAAACTTTGTTCCAAATCAAGATTATTTAACTAGAAAAATGTAACAAAATCCCCTTGAAAACTTTCAATAACTTCTTGTCTGTACACGTCTGCATTGGCATTTATCCTGTTTCCATGTTCATCCTCAATAAAGTATCGACCAATGACGCCGTGGCTGTACACAGCAGCCCACACAGTTACTTTTTCAGAATGTAACGGTCTGTGTTCATACTCTTCCGGTTCTTCCCAAACAAGGAAAGAACAGTTCTGCTCATTCACGTAGCCAATTAGCAAAACACCACACACTGCGGATATAGGCAGATTCCTCATAAAATTTAACGAGAACCCGTTGACAATATGACACGAGTGTGCTCCAATACCATGTAATATTCGTTGAACACTGCTGCGTGTTATACTGAGTTCTTTTTATATGCGACGATGTCTTTTCTTTGGAGAAGTTTGGGTTTTGTCCAGTACGTGTCCAAAATTGTCATTTGTTGTTGTGGTCTTTGGTCGACCACCCTTCCTGCAGTTGTAATTGTTAACAGAACCTGTCTTTCGAAACATTTCTACCCATTGCAGAACTGGTGGTGGTTTATGAAACACACTCTCAAAATACTGAGACACAGTTTTTAGTAATGGCCCATTATTTCTTACAGTACCATAGGAGCGAAAATAATAGTCAACAGCTCACGAGCACTCTTGTATGCTGTACTGGGCCATTGTTAGCTCTTTTGCTGTTAATTCTTATCACCCTATCGATTAAAATAAATATTTGTTACAAAAAAAGAAAAAATGTTACAAACTACATATTGTACAATTTCGGTTACCTTTTATTTTATGGACCATGCTGTTCTTTTGGCGGTTTTCGGAGACACCGAGGTGTCGCGCAGGATTTTTTTTCGTGTCAGTAAATCTATCGACACGAGGCTGACGTATTTGTACACCTTCAAATACTAACGGACTAAGCCAGGTTGGAACCTGACAAGTTGGATTCAGAAGGCCAGCGCCCCAACTATCTGAGCCACTCAGCCGGGCAGCAGTGTATTTGCTGAGAAGAATTTCAGCAATTAGACCTTCGAGCGGGAGCTCTGTATAATTGAATGGAATACCTGTTACCACCAATGTCACTTATCTGTTTCTCCATACTATGCAATTGCATAAACTAAAGTGTGTCTTCACGGTCTGTTAATCTAGCTCCTTCCCAAGTCATGATAAACGTCGTTCTTGGTTAACTTGCGAGGTACTACTAGTTTAAAGCGAAGATGGTACCATCTAAGTTCGCAATGTTAAATTTGACGATTCTTGGAGTACTTTCTTCGAGAAATGTCCAAGGTTTGAGCATAAAACAATATTGGCTATTAGAGCAATATTTCTTGTAGAATTGACCGCTTTTATAATTAGTTTTTATCAGATGGAGTTTTTAACAAAATATTTTCGTACAGTATATCACACAAGTTCCGGTACGTCGTAAAGTATATTAATGATGTCGTAAGTAGTAAACTATTGAACTCAATCTCTTCTAAAATACGTTTATAATTCTATGTCTAATATTTGCAAGATCTAAAAGTTTTATTTTTCTGCGGAGATTTGTCCCTGAGTGAAGTGTTCCTAAATCTAAAATATAAGCAGTTTCATAAAATGAACCTTAAAATTTATCTTCGTTTGTCGCTTAGCTCAGAACACGCCTGCCTCATATCGAGGGTCATCTGCCTTTTACAGGTCCTCCCTGGGCCTGTGGCATTTTTTGTTCCTATTCTTGCATTCCCAGTCATCACACTTTCCAAATCGGTTTTTTTTTCGTTGGGTTATTTACATATGGAAATCTGGAATGTATCGCACATATTTATCAGCGAAGCCGTAAGGTGGCATCAAATAGCTCCACTATTGTGAGCAAAAGGTTACCGGTAAATTTTAAGTTTAAATAAAAAGACTAGGAGATAAAATATTATCTGTGGTAGTTAAAAGTTGTGACAGTGAGCTAAAATGAAGCAACATATCTGGATAATTTATTGCCATAAACCATAAACTCTCAATTGGTGAGCAGGCTTGCCGCACAATGCGTATCTCATAAAAATTGCATGCGCTGCACGTCACAAATACATTACAGTATTACAGTGCTGGGGAGCTAAGCGTAGTACAATTGCTATGCATGTCAGTTTGAGAAGAACGGACGTTTAATAATTCTCTTCGAATTTAAAGCATGACGAATAGAAGAACAAGTGAGGACTCCTCGAGTTCAAGGGCGCCCTGCCAGGCAGCGCTAGAGTGAGCACCTCCACAGTACCGATCAAATGGTCTTAGAAATGATGCCAGAGCAAACATATTACTCCGTAACTGATCAATATATAGGCCTACACTGTCTTTAAAATACAATGAGAGATCACAATTAAAATTCCACGACAGGTTAGCCTACAATGGAAAAAAACATATATGGAAATAAGAACTACGGCCTTCATCACATGTTGCGGAAAGCAGAGGTTAATGGAGTGTAAATACACAGATAAAAAACACAACTCCCAGCATATTAAAAACACCCATCAACTATTTAAAAGTAATACTCTACTTACCAACTGAATTTGTCGGTTATTGGACTATCGATGGCTTGCATGAAGATTTGATGGATGTTCGATATTGTAAATCTCGCCGGATTTCCTTCGTTTTGAATAAAAATCGGCACAAGTCTGGGCATATCATCAGCTAATCTACCATAGCCTGACTTACAGCCAGGCACAAAACAGTATGGCATTCTGAAGTATTAAATTAATCAAGCCACATAAGATACATGCTTGAAGTATACAACACACAATAAACTGTGTCTAGGAACTGAAAGTAAAGAAAATTCAACTTATTCACTGAAATATCTCGCTCAGTAACGTCTCCCGCACATTTTTTTTTTAAATACCCGGCTTGCCGGAACTACTGGAGCACGGGTTGGATATAATCGCTTGCAGTGGTTGCAGTGGCGGGACCACAAGCCACCATGGATGAGTCCTCACACTTGGTTTTATATTCATCATATTTAAAGCATGCGGTATTCTTATTCCAATCCATTATATACAGTTATTCAAAATTATTGTCGGGGTTTCGTGATTTTGTTTTAGAAACAATGGAACACATACTATTATTGTTGTTGCAGCGATGGTTAGACAAACTCTCAGAGTTTTGTTCTGCATCGATTATAGTGACATCAGTTACCATCAGATGGCAGCTACAGCAGTTTTTACAAAATAGGGATGTAGGCAGAGAAAGTTCGCGCCAGATAGCGCTCGTGTACTACTGGGTAAGCGCAAGGCGATCGTCTTATGTTTCTCCCTGTCAGCTGCGAGTAATGTATAGAATGTGACCGAGTTTTCTGAGCTAAAGCCGATTGTACCATCTATAATTTTACTCGAAGACTATATTAATTAATTGTATAGGTATATCCCCTAGTATATTACGGACGATTTTCAGCGTTTAAGCCTTAAACAGCTGCAATATGAGCTACTGACCAGAAACGCTAAAACTAGCGGGAAGAAGGAAGAATTAGTACAGCGGTAATTAGAAAATTCTAACACGCTTTATTATCCAAATAATGAATAGGAGTCAGCATGCCTTTGAGCACTGCGCATTGATAAATATATGTACATCCACAAGACTTAAATCATAAATAGATATTTAAACACGCACTTGCTCCCCTTGCTTATAAACTTCGATTCATGAATTTTCTTTTAAGGTTGATGGCTTACATGAAACTGCAGATACAGCCTTTGTCCACCACCAAAAGCATGTGAATATTCTTGAGTTTCCCAGTGCCGGTTCCTTTGAATATTTGACCATCAGCCATAAGGTGAAGATCACTATCACAAATTTCCATCTGATGGATTATTTCGTATTTAGAGAATCGGAAATAGACGGAGCAACTGTTTCCAACTACAAATCATTGTGTTATGCTGGATACAGACTTTTCAGTGAAAAGTTTGTTTTGTTTATTAAAAGTCGAGTGAAATTCTAAAATGCAGTGCTGTGAAATCCGAGTACACAAAACATAAGACCTATAATATGAAGCTTATTTTAGGAGTACCTGGTGACATTATAGGAGGGAATATGAACGTTTTGCTGGAGCAGACCCCAAGGCATGTTATAAGCACATTGCTGCTGTAAGCTACGCATTAGAGCACTTCCCCAAGACTGGTATTATTCAGTGTTCAAAAACATGCAGCCAAAATTTATAAGCTTTCAGCATCCCCCTACCAAACGGTTGAGGCCAGTTAGCCCTATGAAAGTGGAATGTTTGCCCTTGGAACAAGTTTTGCTATTATAATCTCTTTTGCACCAGTTCTAACTCTAGTCGAGGGGTATTTCTGTCTGAAAACAAGGGGGCTGAAAATGGTTTTCCGTGGTTTCCCATTTTCACACCAGGCAAATGCTGGGGCTGTACCTTAATTAAGGCCACGGCCGCTTCCTTCCAACTCCTAGGCCTTTCCTATCCCATCGTCGCCATAAGACCTATCTGTGTCGGCGCGACGTAAAGCCCGTAGCAAAAAAAAAAAAAAAAAACAAAACAAGGGGGCTGTTTTCAAGGGCATTTTCTTTATCAGGCCAAATGTTCAATGTACATGAAATCAATCCAAACATTAAATATTATCCCAACAGTAGTTTCATGGATTCCGAAGTTACGGCCTAGTTCTTTGTCAGATTTGTTGGTCCTTAGCTTCATAACTGTCAAGAAGAAACACAGTCTGGGTTCATGAGGGAATATCTGTAAATTGTATCTGTTTTCTCCCAGAACAGCAAACACCAAAATTACAATGTTGGACGTCTACAAATCCTGTATAAAGCAATATGGCATCAGGATTACGCATTGTTTGCTCAACAACCAAATTACCTGTAGTATTTTTTGAGTTCTGATGTCTTTGAAAATGGGAGCCACAAAAATGTAACATTCACTTCTTCCAGTATATTCACGATTTCTTCCCGTACTTCAAAGGAGGTGATTTATGCATATTCCGATTTTGTAGGTTTATCGTGGTAATCCAGAAATTTTTTGGTGTATGGTCTCTTCCTTGTTTTTGTTCTGTTCGTGGTCCACGGAGAAAGCGATGGAACAGCGCCCGGTTTTAATCTTGATCTCTCACCTTTAAATACAAACGCATAAATTCGGTGGTTGTTATCAAAAAGCCTAATCAGTTTGCAGGTGGAAAATAGGAATTATTTCCCTTCGCACTCACCCAACAAAGTTTTTGTGAAGTCACCGGGTTGAAAATAACGGGAACACACTTTAATATTTTCGGTCAGATTCTTCTCACCGAAATTTTTCCTTGTAATAGCGTGTTCCTCATTTATTTATTTTGTGAAAACTGGTGAAACGAAAATGAGCTTCCCTGATTTTTTCAAAGAGGAACACTGCAATAGCTCGGCATAGTCAAGAAAATAACAATTTAAACAACTTAAATTCGTGGATATTTAGCGGCATGAGTACACAGAAGACAAATGAAGTGCACGTTGCGCTTACCCAGTACAACGGCAGTGCGCTCTATCGGTGCTAGTTCTATACACGGTGGTAACAGGGAGAAAGCGTTTTGTACTCTTCAATATCATTAGTATCGGTCCGTTACCATAGTCCAACTTCATTTTCGACCGAAATACAGGTAAACCCTCTCTCCGACAACTTTATTCGCAGATGGTACGCTAAATTTGTTGACACAGGTTGTTTGTATAAAAGGGTCCGACTCGTTGGCTGAATGGTCAGCGTAGTGAGCTTCGCTTCAGAGGGCCCCGGGTTCGATTCCCGGCCGGGTCGGGGATTTTAACCTTAATTGATTAATTCCAATGGCTCGGGGGCTGGGATTGTGTGTGGCGTATTCAACATTAGAAATCATCCTAGGCAGGGCAATCATCTTCACAGACATGCAGGTCGCCTAATAGGCCGTCTAGTAGAAAAATACCTGCAGCAGGCCTCTCCGGAGGCCATACGCCATTATCTATATATATAAAATAGCTTGTCCTGACTGACTGACTGACTGACTGACTGATTCATCATCGCCGAGCCAAAACTACTGGACATAATGAAATGAAATTTTGGGGGTACATTCATATTAAGATGTAGGTGCTTGCTAAGAGAGGATATTTGGATATTCCGTTGCTAAGGGGGTGAAAAGGGGGGACGAAATTTTAAAATGAGTGTATCTATATCTCAAAACTTTAAAAGTTTACAAATGTAAAAACTGGTATTTAGAGTCTTCTTTGAAAATAAGGAAACACGTATATTTGGTTTTCAGAAAATCCCAATAGGACGGGTGAAAGAGGGTGAAAAAGGGGTTGAATGCCTTTAATCAGGATACCGGTACTTATATATCAGAAACTGTAGATATTACAGACCTGAAAATTGGACTTTTGATCTCTTTTAAAAATAAAGAAACACGTATTTTTTTGTTTTTGGAAAATTCAATTAATGGAAGGGGAAAAGGGGGGTGAATTTTTAAAATGAATGTATCTATATTTCAAAACTTTAAAAGTTTGCACATGTAACAATTGATATTTAGAATCTCCTTTAATAATAAAGGAACACGTATTTTTTGTTTTCTGTAAATCCGAATAGGAGGGGTGTAAAAGGGTGAATAATGGGTTGAATGCCTTTAATGAGGATACATATACCTGTATCTCAGAAATTGAAGATATTACAGAACTGAAAATTTGTATATGGGATCTCCTTTGAAAATAAAGAAACGCGTATTTTTTTGGAAATTCCAATTAATGGCGGTTAAACAGGAGTGACATATTGGGGTGAGTTTCTTGAAAGACTATATCTACAGAATATCTGACAAACATAGAATGATACAGACGTAAAAAGTGGTATTTGGAATCTCCTGTAAATGTAAAGAAACATAGGTGATTTGTTTTTGGAAACTCCTCTTAAGGGGAACTAAAAAGGGGGTGAAAATTTAAAATGAGAATTTATACAGTATATCTCAAAAAAAAAAAAAAACCTGAACGTGTTACAGAAGTGAAAAATGGTATCTTTTACCTCTATTAAAAATAAAAGACCGTGTATTTTTAGTTTTCTGAAATACCCCTTGGGTGGAGGGGGGGTTAAAGCTACTGAAAAGGGCGTTGAATTCATTTAATTAGGCTACTGTTATCTCAAAAATGAAGATGTTACAGACGTGAAATTTGATATTTGGAATCTGCTTTAAAAGTAAAGAAACACGTATTCTCGGAAAATCCAATGAAGGTGGGGGGGAGGTGAAAGAATTGAAAAATTAATTGACTTAATTGTATGAGAATACTTACATCTATTAAAAACTAAAGTTGTTAGGGCCTACAGACGTGAAAATTGGTATTTGGATTTCCTTTAAAAACAAAGAAAAACGCGTTTTGGGGGGCAAATCATCTTCGGGCCGGGAGTGAAAAGGAGATGAATTCCTTTCATGAGGACACATAAATCAAAAACTGAAGAAGTTACAGAGTTACAGTTGTGATAATTGGTATTTAGAAGATCCTTTACTATTAAAGAAACAAGTACTTTTTGCCGGAAATTTACTTAGTAGGGGAGGGGTGATTAGTGTGAAAGTGAAAAAAAAGTGAATTATTTTAATCTCAAAACTGAAGGTAATAGACGTGAACATTAGTGTTTGGAATCTCCTTTAACATAAAGAAACACGCCATCTTTTAGTTTTTTTGGGGGGGGGGGGGCTAAATAAACTTAACGGCGGTGGGGTGTAAAAGGTGAGACCTATTGATTTTACTGTTCATAATGTATTTATAAGGAGCCTACGTTGCTCAGGCGGCAGCGCGCTGGCCTCTCACAGCTGGGTTCCGTGGTTCAAATCCAGATCTCTCCATGTGGCATTCGTGCTGGACAAAACAAAGGCGGGACAGGTTTTTCTCCGGATACTCCGGTTTTCCCTGTCATCATTCACTCCAACAACACTGTCCAATATAATTTCATTTCATTTGTCATCCATTAATCATTGCCCCAGAGGAGTGCGACAGGTTTCGGCTGCCGGCACAATTCCTATTTTCGCCGCTATATGGGGGCTTTATTCATTCCATTCCTGACCCTGTCGAATGACTGGAAACAGGCTGTAGATTTTCGATGTACTTATTCTGATCATAAACCGATCATTTTTAATCTTTCCTGGGTTCGTTTTCAAGAGCCATCTTTTCCTTCGGAGAACGTTCTTAGATTACAGTAGATTTTTCTGGCATAGAAATAAAAATTTAAACACATTTGAAATCAACGATAGGAATGAGGAGTACCGTCCAATTTTTCACCACCATAATAAGGTCAATAATGCACGGAAGTATGTCATTCGTATGGCCAGAAATCCAGCACACTTGCCCACGCGCGACAATGGTGTTGGTCACATTTTCAACAATGACAATGGCAGCATATGTAATTTACCGCCAAGTAGCGGTCTTGCATCTTGCTGTGGGGTCCAGAACATCTATAATAATAATAATAATAATAATAATAATAATAATAATAATAATAATAATAATAATAATAATAATAATAATTAGGTTCTGGATCGTCGTCAAATGTGCGGACCGCGCTGAAAACGGTTCCTGGACGGGTAATGACTAAAGAATGCAGTCTGCAGTCCGGCCGCGGGTTCAGTATCGCCAAGGCACCCAAGACGACACACCGCTGGATCTCCTGAAGGATTTGTTCCATATTAAAAATGCTTATAGGAGAAGATGGCAAAGATTATGGACCCAACGGACCGGGTGGAATACCTGAAATTAGCACGGGAAGTACGAAATAGATTGCTGGAAAGAAAGATTGAAAAATGGGAGGGAACTTGCCATAATCTATTAGAAAACGAGTCAGATCACGAATTTTGGTGGATTCTCTCAGAAAACGAGTCAGGTCGCGAATTTCGGCGGATTATATATAAAACAATAAGCATTCAATTCTAAATTTCAGTATAATACCGTAGCGAAGCACGGGTATCTTGCTAGTATATAATATTAATTGTCAATATTGTATGTGTAAGTTGATATATATACAAGCGTATTTCCTCGAGGTGGTAATATATTGGCCCTTTTAAAGTTTGATCGCCTTTGTTTACTGACGAGCAAACAGATGACGATATACGACTGCCTCCAGGGTCATCCCAGGGGGCGGGTAGATTATATCTGGCAACATGTTTGTTGTTCTGTCCGCAATACCATTGGAGTGTGTGTGACTCATAAGGAGTGAGCGTCTTTCCTCCGGTGGTATTTCAGACAGCATTTCGATCGCCTCCTGTCGGGTTGGGGGCATTGTGTTTTTCTGGCAGACGTGGCCTGCCTCTCTCTTCTTGTCCGACACGTGTTTCTCCGGCTGAGATTTTTCCTCCTGTCCTGGATGCTGGGGTAGTGGTGGGAAGTCGGTCGGTCTCAGCTGGAACGTCGATGTAGTGGGAGTACCGGGAGCCTCTCTCTCCTTCTTCTTCTTCTCCTTCTTGAGGGTTTGCCCTTCCTTCCCGCTTCTGATACACTGCTTTTCCTTTTATACAATAACTAGCAAGATACCCGTGCTTCGCTACGGTATTATACTGAAATTTAGAATTGAATGCTTATTGTTTTATATATAATCCGCCGAAATTCGCGACCTGACTCGTTTTCTGAGAGAATCCACCAAAATTCGTGATCTGACTCATTTTCTAATAGATTATGGCAAGTTTCCTCCCATTTTTCAATCTTTCTTTCCAGCAATCGATTTCGTACTTCCCGTGCTAATTTCAGGTATTCCACCCGGTCCGTTGGGTCCATAATCTTTGCCATCTTCTCCTATAAGCATATTTAATATGGGACAAATCCTTCAGGAGATCCAGCGGTGTGTCGTCTTGGGTGCCTTGGCGATACTGAACCCGCGGCCGGACTGCAGACTGCATTCTTTAGTCATTACTCGTCCAGGAACCGTTTTCAGCGCGGTCCGCACATTTGACGACGATCCAGAACCTAATTATTATTATTATTATTATTATTATTATTTATTATTATTATTATTATTATTATTATTATTATTATTATTATTATTATTATTATTATTATTATTATTATTATTATTATTATTATTATAGATGTTCTGGACCCCACAGCAAGATGCAAGACCGCTACTTGGCGGTAAATTACATATGCTGCCATTGTCATTGTTGAAAATGTGACCAACACCATTGTCGCGCGTGGGCAAGTGTGCTGGATTTCTGGCCATACGAATGACATACTTCCGTGCATTATTGACCTTATTATGGAGGTGAAAAATTGGACGGTACTCCTCATTCCTATCGTTGATTTCAAATGTGTTTAAATTTTTATTTCTATGCCAGAAGAATCTACTGTAATCTAAGAACGTTCTCCGAAGGAAAAGATGGCTCTTGAAAACGAACCCAGGAAAGATTAAAAATGATCGGTTTATGATCAGAATAAGTACATCGAAAATCTACAGCCTGTTTCCAGTCATTCGACAGGGTCAGGAATGGAATGAATAAAGCCCCCATATAGCGGCGAAAATAGGAATTGTGCCGGCAGCCGAAACCTGTCGCACTCCTCTGGGGCAATGATTAATGGATGACAAATGAAATGAAATTATATTGGACAGTGTTGTTGGAGTGAATGATGACAGGGAAAACCGGAGTATCCGGAGAAAAACCTGTCCCGCCTTTGTTTTGTCCAGCACGAATGCCACATGGAGAGATCTGGATTTGAACCACGGAACCCAGCTGTGAGAGGCCGGCGCGCTGCCGCCTGAGCAACGTAGGCTCCTTATAAATACATTATGAACAGTAAAATCAATAGGTCTCACCTTTTACACCCCACCGCCGTTAAGTTTAATTAGCCAACCCCTCCCCCCCCCCAAAAAAAAGTCTAAAAGATGGCGTGTTTCTTTATGTTAAAGGAGATTCCAAACACTAATGTTCACGTCTATTACCTTCAGTTTTGAGATTAAAATAATTCACTTTTTTTCACTTTCACACTAATCCCCCCCCCCCACTAAGTAAATTTCCGGCAAAAAGTACTTGTTTCTTTAATAGTAAAGGATCTTCTAAATACCAATTATCACAACTGTAACTCTGTAACTTCTTCAGTTTTTGATTTATGTGTCCTCATGAAAGGAATTCATCTCCTTTTCACTCCCGGCCCGAAGATGATTTGCCCCCCAAAACGCGTTTTTCTTTGTTTTTAAAGGAAATCCAAATACCAATTTTCACGTCTGTAGGCCCTAACAACTTTAGTTTTTAATAGATGTAAGTATTCTCATACAATTAAGTCAATTAATTTTTCAATTCTTTCACCTCCCCCCCACCTTCATTGGATTTTCCGAGAATACGTGTTTCTTTACTTTTAAAGCAGATTCCAAATATCAAATTTCACGTCTGTAACATCTTCATTTTTGAGATAACAGTAGCCTAATTAAATGAATTCAACGCCCTTTTCAGTAGCTTTAACCCCCCCTCCACCCAAGGGGTATTTCAGAAAGCTAAAAATACACGTTCTTTTATTTTTAATAGAGATAAAAGATACCATTTTTCACTTCTGTAACATGTTCAGGGTTTTTTTTTAGATATACTGTATAAATTCTCATTTTAAAATTTCACCCCCTTTTTAGTTCCCCTTAAGAGGAGTTTCCAAAAACAAATCACCTATGTTTCTTTACATTTACAGGAGATTCCAAATACCACTTTTTACGTCTGTATCATTCTATGTTTGTCAGATATTCTGGAGATATAGTCTTTCAAAAAATTCACCCCAATATGTCACTCCTGTTTAACCGCCATTAATTGGAATTTCCAAAAAAATACGCGTTTCTTTATTTTCAAAGGAGATCCCATATACAAATTTTCAGTTCTGTAATATCTTCAATTTCTGAGATACAGGTATATGTATCCTCATTAAAGGCATTCAACCCATTATTCACCCTTTTACACCCCTCCTATTCGGATTTACAGAAAACAAAAAATACGTGTTCCTTTATTTTTAAAGGAGATTCTAAATATCAATTGTTGCATGTGCAAACTTTTAAAGTTTTGAAATATAGATACATTCATTTTAAAAATTCACCCCCCTTTTCCCCTCCCATTAATTGAATTTTCCGAAAACAAAAAAAATACGTGTTTCTTTATTTTTAAAAGAGATCAAAAGTACCAATTTTCAGGTCTGTAATATCTACAGTTTCTGATATATACGTACCGGTATCCTGATTAAAGGCATTCAACCCCTTTTTCACCCTCTCTCACCCGTCCTATTGGGATTTTCTGAAAACCAAATATACGTGTTTCCTTATTTTCAAAGAAGACTCTAAATACCAGTTTTTACATTTGTAAACTTTTAAAGTTTTGAGATATAGATACACTCATTTTAATATTTCGTCCCCCCTTTTCACCCCCTTAGCAACGGAATATCCAAATATCCTCTCTTAGCAAGCACCTACATATTAATATGAATGTATCTTCAAAATTTCATTTCATTATGTCCAGTAGTTTTGGCTCGGCGATGATGAATCAGTCAGTCAGTCAGTCAGGACAAGCTGTTTTATATATATAGACTAGCAAGATACCCGTGCTTCGCTACGGTATTTTACTGAAATTTATAATTGAATGCTTATTGTTTTAGATATATAATCCGCCGAAATTCGCGGTCTGACTCGTTTTCAGCGAGAATCCACCAAAATTCCCGATCTGACTCGTTTTATATTAGAATACGGCACGTTTCCTCACATCTTTCAATCTTTCTTCCCAGCAATCGATTTCGTACTACCCGGACTACGCTCAGGTATTCCTCCCAGCCAGCTGGGTCCGTAAATCTTTGCCATCTTTTCCTATAATCATTTTTAATATCGATAAAATCCTTCAGGAGATCCGGCGTGGTGTCATATTGGGTGCCTTGGCGGCACTGAACCCGCAGCCGGACTGCATTCTTAGTCATTACCCATCCAGGAGCCGTTTCCAGCGCGGTCCGCACATTTGACGACGGGCCGGAACATTATTATTATTATTATTATTATTATTATTATTATTATATGTTGCTGGGATGAATGATGACAGGGAAAACCGGAGTATCCGGAGAAAAACCTGTCCCGCCTCCGTTTTGTCCAGCACGAATGTCACATGGAGTGGCCGGGATTTGAACCACGGAACCCAGCTGTGAGAGGCCGGCGTGCTGCTGCCTGAGCAACGGAGGATCCTTATAAGTACATTAAGTACAGTAAACTCAATTGGTCTCACCTCCTTCTACACCCCACCGCCGTTAAGTTTATTTACCGCCAACCCCCACCCAAAAAAATAATTAAAAGAAGGCGTGTTTCTTTATGTTTAAAGGAGATTCCAAACGCCAATGTTCACGTCTATTACCTTCAGTTTTGAGATATAAGTATCCCTATAAAAATAATTTACTTTTTTCACTTCATTTCAAACTACTCCCCCCCCCCACCTAAGTGAATTTTTCCGCAAAAACAATACTTGTTTCTTTAATCGTAAAGGATCTTCTAAATACCAATTATCACGTCTCTAACTTCTTCAATTTTTGATTTATGTGTCCTCATGAAAGGATTTCAACTCCTTTACACTCCCGCCCCCCAAGATGGTTCCCCCCCCCCACCAAACGCGTTTTTCTTTGTTTTTAAAAGAGATCAAAATACGAATTTTCACATCTGTAACAACTTTAGTTTTTATTAGATGTATGTATTCTCATACAATTAAGTCAATTATTTTTTCAATTCTTTCACTCCCCCCCCCCATAATGGATTTTCCAAGAATACGTGTTTCTTTACTTTTAAAGCAGATTGCAAATATCAAATTTCACGTCCGTAACATCTTCATTTTTGAAATATCAGTAGCCTAATTAAAAGAATTCAACACCATTTTTAGAAACATTTACACCGCCCCCCTCCAGCCAAGTGGTATTTCCGAAAACTAAAAATACACGTTTCTTTATGTTTAATAGAGATAAAATATCCATTTTTCACTTCTGTAACATGTTACGTTTTTTTTAGACATACTGTAAAAGTTCTCATTTTAAAATTTTACCCCTTTTGAGTTCCCCTTAAAAGGAGTTTCCAAAAACAAATCACCTATGTTTCTTTACATTTACATGAGATTCCAAACACCCACTTTTTACGACTGTAACATTTTACGTTTCCAAGATATTCTGGAGATATAGTCTTTCAAAAAATTCACCCCAATTTGTCACTTCTGTTTAACCGCCACTAATTGGATTTTCCAAAAACTAAAAATACGTGTTTCTTTGTTTTTAAAGAAGATCCCATATACAAATTTTCAGTTCTGTAATATCTTCCGTTTCTGAGATATATGTATCCTCATTAAAGGCATTCAGCCTATTTTTCACCCTTTTACACCCCTCCTATTGGGATTATCCGAAAACAAAAGAATACGTGTTCCTTTATTTTTAAAGGAGATTCTAACTACCAATTCTTACATCTGTAAATTTAAAGTTTTAAGATGTAGACACACTAATTTTAAAAAATTCACGCCCCCTTTTCACCCACCAATAGTGGATTTTCCAAAAACGAAAAAATACCTGTTTCTTTACTTTTAAAGTAGACCTCAAATACCAATTTTCAGGTCTGTAATATCTTCAGGTTCTGAAATATAAGTAGTCTCATTAAAGGCATTCAACCAATTATTCACCCTTTTACACCCTTCCTATTGGGATTTTCCGAAAACAAAAGAATATGTGTTCCTTTATTTTTAAAGGAGATTCTAAATACCAATTTTTACATCTATAAACTTTAACAGTTTTGAGATATAGATACACTCATTTTAAAAATCACCCCCTTTTCACCCCCCCCCCATTAATTGGAGTTTCCAAAAACAAAAAAATACGTCTTTCTTTATTTTTAAAGGAGATCCCAAATACTAATTTTCAGGTCTGTAATATCTTCAGGTTCTGAAATATAAGTAGACTCATTAAAGGCATTCGACCCATTCTTCAAACTTTTCCACACTTCCTTGCTATTGGGATTTTCCGAAAACAAAATATACGTGTTTCTTTGTTTTTAAAGGAGATTCTAAATACCAATTTTCACATCTATAACCTTTAAAAGTTTTGAGATATAGATACACTCATTTTAAAATATTACCCCCTTTTCACCCCCCGTTAATTGGATTTTCCAGAAACAAAAAAAATACGTGTTTATTTTTAAAGGAGATCCCAAACGCATATTTTCAGGTCTGTAATATCTTCAGTTTCTGAAACATAAGTAGCCTCATTAAAGGCATTCAACCCTTTCTTCACCCCTTTTCACCCCTCCTTTTGCGATTTTCCGAAAACAAAAAAATACGTGTTTCTTTATTTTTAATGAAGATTCTAAATACCATTTTTTACATCTGCAAACTTAAAAATTTTGGTGATATAGATTCACTCATTTTAAAAATTCACCCACTTTTCACCCTCGTATTAATTGGATTTTTCAAAAACAAAAAAATACGTGTTTCTTTATTTTTAAAAGAGATCAAAAGCACCAATTTTCAGGTCTGTAATATCTTCAGTTTCTGAGATATAAGTACTGGTATCCTGATTAAAGGCATTCAACCCATTTCCCCCCATTTTTCACCCTTTTTCACCCCTCCTATTGGTATTTTCTGAAAACAAAAAAATACGTATTTCCTTATTTTTAAAGAAGATTCTAAATACCAATTTTTACATCTGTAAACTTTTAAAGTTTTGAGATATAGATACACTCATTTTAAAATTTCACCGCCCTTTTCACCCCCTTAGCGAAGGAATATCCAAAAATCCTCTCTTAGCGAGCACCTACATCATAATATGAATATATCCCCAAAATTTCATTTCTTTATGTCCAGTAGTTTTAGCTCTGCGATGATGAATCAGTCAGTCAGTCAGTCAGGACAAGTTATTTTATATATATAGACTAGCAAGATACCCGTGCTTCGCTACGGTATTATACTGAAATTTATAATTGAATGCTTATTGTTTTAGATATATAATCCGCCGAAATTCGCGATCTGACTCGTTTTCTGCGAGAATCCACCAAAATTCCCGATCTGACTGGTTTTCTATGATTTTACGGCACGTTTCCTCCCATTTTTAAATCTTCCTTTCCAGCAATCGATGTCGTACTTCCCGGGCTAGGCTCAGGTATTCCTCCCGGTCAGTTGGGTTCGTAAATCTTTCCCATCTTTTCCTATAATATTTTTAATATGGATAAAATCCTTCAGGAGATCCGGCGTGATGTCATATTGGGTGCCTTGGTGGCACTGAACCCGCGGCTGGACTGCATTCTTAGTCATTACCCGTCCAGGAGCCGTTTCCAGCGCGGTCCGCGCATTTGACGACGGTCCGGATTATTATTATTATTATTATTATTATTATTATTATTATTATTATTATTATTATTATGTGTTGCTGGAATGGCTGATGACAGGGAAAACCGGAGTATCCGGAGAAAAACCTGTCCCGCCTCCGTTTTGTCCAGCACGAATGCCACATGGAGTGACCGGGATTTGAACCACGGAACCCAGCTGCCGCCTGAGAAACGGAGGATCCTGATAAGTACATTAATAACAGTAAAATCAATTGGTCTCACCTCCTTCTACACCCCAACCCCCACCGCCGTTAAGTTTAATTACCGCCAAACCCCCCCACCACCAACAAATTTAAAAGAATGCTTGTTTCTTTATGTTTAAGGGAGATTCCAGACACCAATGTTCACGTCTATTACCTTCGGTTTTGAGATGTAAATATCCCCATAAAAATAATTCAATTTCTTTCACTTCCTTTCACACTCCTTCCCCCCCCCCTCCCCTAAGTGAATTTTCCCGCAAAAAGTACTTGTTTCTTTAATAGTAAAGGATCTTCTAAATACCAATTATAACGACTCTGACTTCTTCAGTTTTTGATTTATGTGTCCTCATGAAAGGAATTCAACTCCTTTACACTCCCGCCCCCAAGATGGTTTCCCCCCAAAACGCGTTTTTCTTTGTTTTTAAAGGAGATCTCACGTCTGTAACAACTTTAGTTTTTATTAGATGTATATATTCTCATACAATTTAAGTCAATTAATTTTTCAATTCTTCACCCCCCCTCCCCCCCTTTCATTGGATTTTCCGAGAATACGTGTTTCTTTACCTTTAAAGCAGATTGCAAATATCAAATTTCACGTCTGTAACATCTTCCTTTTTAAGATATCAGTAGCTAAATTTAAATAATTCAACACCATTTTCAGTCACTTTTACCCCCCCCTCTCCCTCCAACCAAGTGGTATTTCCGAAAACTAAAAGTACACGTTCCTTTATGTTTAATAGAGATTTAAAAAATACCATTTTTCTCTTCTGTAACATGCTAAGTTTTTTTAGATATACTGTAAAAATTCTCACTTTAAAATTTCACCCCTTTTGAGTTCCCTTTAAGTGGAGTTTCCAAAAACAAATCACCTATATTTTTTACATTTACAGGAGATTTACACCCACTCTTTACGTCTGTAACATTTTACGTTTCCAAGATATTCTGTAGATAGTCTTTCAAAAAATTCACCCCGATTTGTCACTCCTGTTTAACCGCCATTAATTGGCTTTTCCAAAAACTAAAACATTCGTGTTTCTTTATTTTTAAAGGAGATCCCATATGCAAATTATCACTTCTGTAATATCTTTCGTTTATGAGATATGTGTATCCTCATTAAAGGCATTCAACCCATTTTTCAAACTTTTACACCCCTCCTATTAGGATTTACGGGAAACAAAAAAAAATACGTGTTCCTTTATTTTTAGAGGAGATTCTAACTACCAATTTTTACATCTGTAAATTTTAAAGTTTTAAGATGTAGACACACTCATTTTAAAAAATTCACCCCCTCTTTTCACCCCCAATATTTGGATTTTCTAAAAACGAAAAAATGCGTGTTTCTTTACTTTTAAAGTAGATCCAAAATACCAATTTTCAGGTCTGTAATATCCTCAGGTTCTGAAATATAAGTAGCCTCATGAAAGGCATTCAACCCATTATTCACCCTTTTAAACCCTTCCTATTGGGATTTTCCGAAAACAAAAGAATACGTGTTTTTTTATTTTTAAAGGAGATTCTAAACACCAATTTTTACATGTATAAATTTAAAACGTTTTGAGATATAGATACACTCATTTTAAAAAATCACCCCCTTTTCAACCCCCCCAATTAATTATATTTTCCACAAACAAAAATACGTGTTTCTTTATTTTAAAAGGAGATCCCAAACACCAATTTTCAGGTCTGTAATATCTTCAGGTTGTGAAATATAAGTAGACTCATGAAATGCATTCGACCCCTTTTTCAACCTTTACCACCCTTCCTATTACGATTTTCCGAAAGCGAAATATACGTGTTTCTTTATTTTTAATGGAGATTCTAAATACCAATTTTTACATCTATAACTTTTAAAAGTTTTGAGATATAGATACAATCATTTTAAAATATTACCCCCTTTTCACCCCCCTTAATTGGGTTTTCCAGAAACAAAAAAATACGTGTTTCTTTATTTTTAAAGGAGATCCCAAACACCAATTTTCAGGTCTATAATATCTTCAGTTTCTGAGATATAAGTAGCCTCATTAAAGGCATTCAACCCCTTTTTCACCCCTTTTCACTCCTATTCCGATTTTCCGAAAACAAAAAAATACGTGTTTCTTTATTTTTAATGAAGATTCTAAATACCAATTTTTACATCTGCAAACTTTAAAAGTTTGGAGATATAGATTCACTCATTTTAAAAATTCACCCCCTTTTCACCCTCCCATTAATTGGATTTTACGAAAACAAAAAAATACGTGCTTCTTTATTTTTAAAAGAGATCCAAAGTACCAATTTTCAGGTCTGTAATATCTTCAGTTTCTGAGATATAAGTACCGGTATACTGATTAAAGGCATTCAACCCATTTTCCCCCATTTTCACCCTTTTTCATCCCTCCTATTGGGATTTTCTGAAAACAAAAAAATACGTGTTTCCTTATTTTTAAAGAAGATTCTAAATACCAATTTTTACACCTGTAAACTTTTAAAGTTTTGAGATATAGAAGTAGTACAATAAGCGGGTTCTAGCGCCACCTCCACCTCGGGCTCCCAGAGGCCACCTCCACCTCCACCTCAGCCAGAGGCCTCCCAGATGCCTCCTCCACCTCAGCCAGAGGCCTCTTCCAGTGCTGCCATCTTAACCTAACTAGCGCGAATTTGAATTTGTAAACTAAGCCACGTGCTTTTGGACAGACAACAACGCATCGCTAACCTCAGTACTGCCATCTTGACGGGCCTAAACCTCAGTAGTACCAACTTAACCTAACTAGCGTGTGGTAAACAAAGCCACGTGCTTTTTGACAGCCACGTGCTTTTTTGACAGCTGTCATCCGCCATCTTTAAACTACAGAGCACTGTGCTGTCCTCTTTATCGTAGTAGATGTAAAATTCGTCACCTGTCATCGGCAGTGCTGCCATCTTGGCGGGCCTAAACCTTAGTGCTACCAACTTAACCTCACTAGCTCGAGATAAACAAATCCACGTGCTTTTCTGACAGCTGTCATCCGCCATCTTTAATCTATAGAGCACAGTGCTGCCCTCTTTAGCTACTTACCTTTGAAATGTGGTGGCGGATAATTTGAAAAATGCTTTTTGACAGCAGCCATCTTGCATCGCAAACCTCAGTGCTGCCCTCTTTAGCTAGATACCTGTGGTGGCAGACAATTCCACGTGACAGCAGCCATCTTTGAGCACAGTGCTGCCCCTCTTTGTGGCGGCGGGAAATTCCACGTGCTCTTGTTTGGAAACAAATTCACGTGCTATTTTCTGACAGCTGTCATCCGCCATCTAGCATCACAAACCTCAGTGCTACACTCTTTAGCTAGATACCTTTGAAATGTGGTGGCGGCAAATTCTACATGCTCTTGTTTGGAAACAAACCTATGTGCTTTTCTGACAGCTATCATCCGTCATCTTTAATCCAGAGAGAACCGTGCTGCCCTCTTTAGCTATTTACCTTTGAAATGTGGTGGCGGCAAATTCCACGTCCTCTTGTTTGGAAACAAACCCATGTGCTTTTTTGACAGCTATCATCCGCCATCTTTAATCCAGAGAGAACAGTGCTGCACTCTTTAGTTGAAATGTGGTGGCGGCAAATTCCACGTGCTCTTGTTTGGAAACAAACCTATGCGCTTTTCTGACAGCTATCATCCGCCATCTTTAATCCAGAGAGCACCGTGCTGCCCTCTTTAGCTACTTACCTATGAAATGTGGTGGCGGCAAATTCTACGTGCTCTTGTTTGGAAACAAATTCTACTCGCTCTTCAGCTGTCATCCACCATCTTGAATCCAGAGAGAACAGTGCTGCACTCTTTAGTTGAAATGTGGTGGCGGCAAATTCCACGTGCTCTTGTTTGGAAATAAACCCATGTGCTTTTGTGACAGGTGTCATCCACCATCTTTAATCCAGAGAGAACAGTGCTGCACTCTTTAGTTGAAATGTGGTGGTGGGAAATTCCACGTGCTCTTGTTTGGAAACAAACCTATGCGCTTTTCTGACAGCTGTCATCCGCCATCTTTAATCCAGAGAGAACAGTGCCGCACTCTTTAGTTGAAATGTGGTGACGGCAATGAAAAATTATATTTAACAAGCTACCATCTTTAATGAAAAGAGCATCGTGGTGCTATCTTGCGAGTAAATTTTACGTCACAGCTGTCATCCACCATCTTGCATTGCTAACCTTAGTGCTGCCCTCTTTAGCTACTTACCTTTGAAAAAAAAATCTATTTGACAAGCTGTCACCCGCCATCTTGCATCGCAAACCTCAGTGCTGCACTCTATGTGGTGGCGGATAATTTGAAAAAATCTTTTTGACAAGCAGCCATCTTTAATCAACAGAGCACCGTGCTGCCATCTTTAGCTACCGCCATCTTACATCGCTTACCTCGCTGCTGCACTCTTTAGTTGAAATGTGGTGGCGGTAAATTCGAACAAGTTTAATCACGCATCGGGAAAGCTAGAGTAAGCACGTGCTGCAGTGATGACGTCATCATGCATGTTTAGACTTGTCCGTTTTCTTAAGAGTAAGTCGGTGTAAAGGAATGTGGTAGCGGTAAATTCGAACAAGTTTAAACATGCATCGGGAAAGCTAGAGTAAGCACGTGCTGTTGTGATGACGTCATTGTGCATGTTTAGACCTGATCGTTTTTCTTAAGAGTAAGTCGGTGTAAAGCAATGCAATAAGTACAACATTTTTTGAATGCGATCAAATATTTATTTACAAATGTACTACAACAGTGTTCGTTTTTGCTGCTGACAAGGTTGGTGTGCTTCTTAACAACGTATGCTTCTGAAATGCCTCCTGCAACATTCAAATTAAACAAAGCATTTAGAAATATATTATACTAAGTATGTTATGCTTTACAGAGAAGATCATATACTTCTTACCTTGCTGTTATTCCTTTTCGGAATCATCATCATCATCATCGTCATGAGGTACTAGAGAAAGTTCATTCATACACTGTGTACAGTATTCAATCCTCGGATTTGGTCTATCCCAATCATCATCACCATTTTCTCCTCGATGCTTGTAATGTCGTTCACAAGTTCTGCATAAAGCTACTTCGATCGACATCTTACTGTGTAGAGGAAGGATGTCCCAAAAATTATGTACGTAAGAGGCAGCGTACGTATATAAAAATCCTGGTGGTAAGTATTGAATAAGATGTTTCGGCATCGACGATCTACGTTATAGAACATCTTAATAGCCTCACTCACTCGTGAAAGATAAATAAGATGTTGCGTATGAGCATGCAAACAGCATGCACATTTACAGTTTTGTTCCATAGCTTACGATGTCGAAGCACACACTAATGAAAATGATAAAGATCTATTCTTATTTATAGTCTCGTAACAATATTCGTTAGCGGATAGTAAGTAACATCACTCATATGAATAATAAGACAATAGGCTGCTGTGTTAGCAGGAATGTTTTCAGATGTTTCAAATTAAACGAATATCAACTGGAGATTCTTTTATAGATTCTTCATGATAAGAGCAGTCTATAACTACAATCGGTGCTTTATTTTTAAATTCTTGAGGTGTAAATAGCGGACGATCTTCTTTCTGATAATACGATGATTGAAATTTACAAAACATGTCATAGAGCATCCCAAACTTATTTTTCTCAAAGTTAATGTCGATGTTTTCGTAGGGATACCTAATTCCGTTGAGATATAGTCTAACGTGTCTTAATTTGCAGTGATCAAAGAGTGAGCTATCTTTTTCGTGATTGAATTTACGATTAGTTTGAAATCCAAAAATAATGTACAAGGGCTTCTCAGTAAAACGTGATGTTTTAACAGCCCAGCTATGCTTGTTTGTAGGTGGTAACACAGGATATTCATGCAGCTCCCAACTTCTAAAACGTATAGGTAATGGTGTATCATTTTCTACAATCATGAGCAATCGAAGTTTTTCACGATCAGATAAGGTTACATGTGGAATCCGCCACAGTATACGATGCGGTGTTATTTTCGATTCTACAGGTGTTTCTACTGCTTTAAGAGAATTGTAATCACTTCGATCACGGATTAGAATAAGCTCTTGTTTTGCGTTGATTATAATACGTGTAAAGTCTTCTGCGAATCCAAAAATATGTTTCAGTGATAACATACCCGTAAAAGTACCATCCTCATTAATCATCCAGTTGTTAGTAGCTTTTGGACACCATCCAGCCATCCGCAAAAGATTACTTTCTTCATCACAGAAAGAAGGGTAGAGTTTCATTGCACTTGTAATACCAACATTCTTCGTTCGATCTATTTCAACATTATTTACTTCATATCGCGCTTCAGAAAAGAGAAAAGCTAGAGCATGGTTGTTTAGTTGTGAAGTGCTTGGTCCACTTCCATCAGACTTTTCTAGTCGTCCTTCAATATAGAGGTAGCTTTCGTGTGGTAAGGTGTAAACATCTTGCTGATTAATAATAAAATGAATTTCATCATTGTTATTTAATCCAAACGTAAAAGGTTGATAGGAATGAAGCTCACTTCGTACTACACCTTCACGACTTCCTACTGTATTCGTAATGTCTAGTATTTCTTCCATTCTGTTGTAGTAGTGTATATCCTAAATCTTGGAGTATCTGCTTATGGGTATCTGTTAACTCGATGAGTCTCTGCACACATGTAGTATGTCTTCGGAATGTACACCGTGTTTTATAGATAGTTTTCATACTGGTTTGAGATGTAGTTTGTAAGCTACGTACGCGTGCTGATCTAAATGAATAAGCTGATTATGTTTATTTACAAGTCTAAGAGTAATATTGGTAATGTGTTTTACAGACACAGGATGATAAAGAACTACTGCTGGTTTCTCACAAATAGTATATCCACGTTCCTCTGTAACAATAAAGTCGTGCAGGACGTGCGAAGGTTGTAGATTACTATTCAAGTCTGTAATAATATTACAAGTAATGTTCACATTATAATCATCGAAGAGTTTTATAGGCTGATCAGACTCGTAACGTACGTTCGGTAGGAGCTCCCTCGATGAAAATCCAAGCAGTGGTCCAATCGAATCAGGTTGTGATTTGAAGTCAATCTTAAATGATGATTCAATAACACATTTATGTGTAATGTTGCTTATAGTGATTGAGAACTTGTAATTATGATTACTAAAACTATCTTCCCCAAACTGATCAATTAACGTACTTTCAATATAGTCGTGAATATCGTCTACTGTATAACTACCTGAGGGTAGTGTTAGCACATACTCATCGTAATAGAACTTGTTTAAACCATCACGCACATTATAGATTTTATTGTAGCTTTCAAACGATACTAGTCCAAGACTATGCGGCTGATAACCAAGTTCGATTGGTGGATTAAAATAGACGGTTGTTTCAGGTCCTTCTCCACGTACAGCAAACGTTCTTTCACTGTTCGTCATCACGTAGGCACTAATGCACTTTCTCTACTGTCTGGGTTTGATTTAAGAACATAAGACACAATCGTCCGCACATGCGTGTATTAATGTTTTGCACACGGTTTTTATTGTAAACAATGTCTGCACTGCTTCCGAAATAACGTATGAGCTCAAAAGGAGGAGGTAAATCTCCATAGCTATCAAAATACCATACTTTAGATTTACGTTTTACATAAGCAACGTAATGAGTTCCAGGTCCACGACTGTCGTCCAAGTTAATTACGGCACTTTCACGTTCACGTGGGCGCGCTGGTAGTTGATCGCGCATATACACTCCTCGAAAATAATGAATTCCTAGTTGTTTAGCAAACGTAAAAACTTCATCATGCGTTAGAGCTCGATATGGCAGTGCATTCAGTAGACGTTTTTTGGAGAAATGTAGATACCAAGCCCTTTCTTGTATGGCGCTAGCTTCATGTTCACACCTTTGCCTCGTAACGCAATTGCCTCCATCGTCTTGTTATGACGTTCACTCTCTTTCAACTGTTGTTTCGCTTCTTCTACAGCTTTGACAGTTCTCGCTACAGCACTAGCACCACCTAGCAATGACCCTAAAGCTGCTAAGCCAGCAAACAGCGCAGGAAGAAATCCTCCTCGTTTTGGTACAGGAATAATTCGTGCACGTTTACTAAATATTGCTCTGCACTTTGGAGAAATTCTCGCTCTTGCTGCGCGTAACGCCTTAGTAATAGCTACACGAGGATTGTATTCCCCTCGAATAGCTTTTTGCGCAGCCTTTATAACATCTTTCCATCCAACAGTTTTTACTTTCTTCTTCTTCATGTCGTTTGGATATCGTTGTTTCACCATGCTGGACACGACTTTACTAGTCAAGAGCAAATCATAAACTAACCGTTGCCTCTTGTTTCGTTTAATATGTATTTATTACTATTACGTACTTTATGATTCAGTTATCATGAAGATTATAAAGCAGCAAGACACGCTACCTGTTACCGACATTGTACCACATCTCTTACCTAGTTCTAGTACAACTACAGGAAAACGTCATGGAACGTTGTTTCCTTTTACTGTTCGATGTATTATATCAGGTCCGTCGGGATGCGGTAAAACAAATCTTTTACTCACACTTATTACATCTGTAAATGGTGTACGCTTCGAGAATATTTACGTTTTCGCAAAGTCACTCTATCAGCCGCTATATACTATTCTACAAACTGTAATGCACGATCTAGTTAAAGATGGAATAAGATATTTTAAATTTAATTCGCATGAGCAAGTACCATCACCAGACGATGTGCTTCCTAATTCTCTTATGATCTTTGATGATGTCGCAACAGAACAGCAAAACGTTATTCGTGCATTCTTTGGTATGGGTCGGGATAAATATGTTGATTGCATCTATTTGTGCCAAACCTATTCTCGTGTGCCTAAGCAGTTGATACGCGCCAACGCAAATGTTATTGTGCTTTTTCGGCAAGGTGAGCGCAACATGCGACATGTGTATAACGATCATGTTAACACTGATATGACATTCGATGACTTTAAACGTATGTGTGCTAAATGTTGGTCATTACACCGTTACAGCTTTTTAGTTATTGATAAAGAAAGTGATGTACAGCATGGGCGATATCGCATGGGTTTCGATCATTTTATATGCATTAACACAGAATTACAGTAACTACTTGATTAAAAACCATCATCATGTTAACATCTAGCAAGGAGATCACAAAACATATCATCCAAGCTCGAAACAATATTCGACGGAAATTTAAGGAGCTTAAACGTATTCAAGCAGACACGGATTTATTTTTAAAAACACAACTAAGTACACCACTCAAAGAAATTTTTAATTCTACTTCATTACCGCAGTCTACTTCGAGTTTTGCTTCTATGCAAACATCATATCATAAAGAGAAGCATGAAGAAGAAAAGCATAAACAAGATAAGGAAGAGAAGAAGCAGGATGTAGATCAAGAAGAGGAAGATAAGGAAGAAGAAGAAGAAGAAGAAGAACTTAATGATACATCACCATCTAAGCGTGTTGAGTTTTTAACTACAGATGTTATTGCTGAAACACCTACTACATCGACGCAAAATCTACCATCTTTGTCTGAGGTTATGATTACACCAGAGTATCGCAATCAGTTTAGAACTTTTATTCAAGATACCTATGGATTTCTCTTTGCACCTTATATAGAAAAACTTTTTACAGGACAAACTGACACTAGCTACGGTATTCGCTACGAAGATGACTGTTTCCGGATAGGAAATTCAAATGTTAAGATTAATAACAACAAACTCATTGTAAAAGGTGTTACCTATAAACCTACGAAAGGACTCTTAGAACTTCTTTTCTCACGAATACCTGAAAAGGATATAATTTTACAAGATGATCTTAAAAAATATAAAGCAATACTTTTTGCTACTGATGAAACACGACGTAATTACAAGAGAACAGAAGCTGTAAATGCGAATAAGAGTTACAAGTATCGTGAGTTTATTTCTAAGCTGTTTCCGACTGCACGTAGTCTTGATGTTATCTACAAGCCTTTGTTGCCGTATGTGGATGTAAGATACTGGAATGACCCAAACTTACTCGTTGAACGATTACAACTTTTAAGAGCATCGCAAGAGGCTGGTCACACTAGTCACGGTTCAGAAATTCTAGAAATAGAAAGAGAACTACGTTATGCCGGTATTATTTTGTAATGGCTCGTCAAGAGAAGATCTCACCTGTAAAGGTAAACATCGCACATGAGTTACCTAAACCAGCACGTCGCACCTACTGTCGCAGACGCGTTATTACACGAGGAAAAGATGATCTCTGGCAAGCAGACTTAGTAGAAATGATTCCATATGCCTCTAGTAATAAGGGGTATAAGTATCTACTTACTGTTATCGATGTGTACTCGAAGTTTGCTTTTGCACAACCCGTGCGTTCTAAAACAGCAGCTCAAGTTAAAGAAGCATTTAAACATATTGTTGAAGAATCGAAACGCTGCCCAAGGCTTCTTCAAACTGATCAAGGTAAAGAATTTTACAACAAGGATTTTTCTTCTTACCTCAAGTTACTTGGCATTCAACACTACTCTACGTTCAGTAATCTCAAGGCAAGTGTTGTAGAACGCTTTAATCGTACAATCAAAACAATGATGTGGCGAGAATTTACAGCGGAAGGTTCATATCGTTGGATTGATCTGCTACCTAGACTTTTATCTACCTACAACGATACACCTCATCGCACTATCGGAACAAAGCCACGTCTTGTTACAAAGAATACACCTCGTATAAATGCTATTCATCTTGTAATTAAAACAGCTGATCCACGTCGCCATCGCTTTAAAGAAGGTGATTTTGTTCGCATCAGCAAACACAAGTCTATCTTTTCAAAAGGATACACACCTAACTGGAGCACTGAAAGTTTTCAAATCAGAAGTGTTAAGCTTACTAATCCAGTTACGTATTTACTTCGCGATCTCAGAGGACAGCCTATTGAAGGAGGATTCTACATCGAAGAACTGCAGAAAACAAAATATCCTGATCACTATTTAGTTGAACGTGTTATTCGACGTCGTGGCAATAAACTGTATGTTAAATGGCTTGGTTTTAATAACAGCTTTAATTCATGGATTAATAAAGAGGATGTACTTTAAATCTTATGTGTGTTTTCTTTTAATCCTCTACGTTTCCTTTCTTCTAAGTCACTAGGACATGCTGTAGGATTAAACAACACCTGTAATATGTTTTGACAATTCATATTTATTTTAGAATATATATATATATACATTTTTATCCTTTGTTTATTTTACGGTCTTTGACACTCAGTTTTCGTTTTATTACACCAACAACGACTAGTGCTGCTATATTCTTCTGAGCAGCTAAAGCACTAGGTAATAACACATACACACACACCATAACTTTACGAAGCAGATTTTAACAGCTACACGACGTACTCTATGCAGGCAGCATGTAACTACGTGTCAGGCGAACGTGTTCTAGGGCCGCAGGGGAGATGAAGCACGAAGAAAAGAAGATCAATCACTCAATTGATGAGTCCACGCCCAACATGCTTCCTCATCTTTCTCCCAGCACGTTTCTTCACCTTTTCTTGTTTACTCTCTCCACAGGCATGATAAGTGTTTATAAGCGAAGACAACTCGTTAGTTTTAGGTCCGTGATACAGTTTATTTAGTTGAAATGTACGGCACTGTCTCACAGAAGGTCTTCTACTAAACTCACGTGTTCATGATGTAAACTACACGTTTGAAGCTCTGACAAAACAGGATCTTGAGTCCACTCACGAGGCACCTTATCCCAAATCTTCTTTACAGCATTCGCAGCTACATTAACCAAAAATGCCTTTGGTAATGCATTTAACTCTTCTTCCGTAAAAGTGTTTAGTTTCTTTTTGCATGCATAAAACTTTACGATCGCCTTTTCAACTGCGTTACACTTAGTATCTGTTAGAAATGACATGATGTCTTTACTATAGAAATGTTTCTTTTACACTAAGGTTATTTCGACATTGCAGTTTACATATGTTGTTCACTTCCCGGCATGCACTGCGACACAACCAATCAAAGAGCATG
Source organism: Anabrus simplex (assembly GCF_040414725.1). Taxonomy (NCBI): domain Eukaryota; kingdom Metazoa; phylum Arthropoda; class Insecta; order Orthoptera; family Tettigoniidae; genus Anabrus; species Anabrus simplex. Next base: position 1,227,419,889 of record NC_090265.1, on the reverse strand, counting down.
CATACATGTTGTAAAGACTGTTTACTTGTTTCTCTACTATGCTCTTTCGGAAGAGTTTTAAGTGATGGGCACCCCAATTCATGCATGTCGATAACTTCACACGATGATGGTAGAAAATCACGCAACCATTCTTTCTTTTCACAACCCTTTAAAAGAACAAGATCTGCTCTTCACAAATGTGCATTCATCATTAAAGGTAGAAAACGATAAGGCATTCCTTTTTCTTCCCACTTCAAACCTAAATTGTTTTCAATCCACTGAGTCTGCTTTTTATCTTCATCTGTTTGCAAACAGTAAGGGAACGGTGGACTAAATACTAAACTAACAAGTTTTGGTGCCCACAACACACTGCAATCTAACACAGCCACCTCTTTAAACACAAATTTGTTTCCGTTTACTTTAAAGCCTTGCACATCAACTATTAATGTTTTCATCATGTTTGCACTCCACTCTCTATCACTGTTTCTCGAAGACTAAAGCTTTTAGTCAACGAACGGGTTTAAACATGCACAATAACGTCATCACTGCAGCACATGCAAACTCTTGTTTTTATGATGCATACTTATTGCATTCCTTTACACCGACTTACTCTTAAGAAAACGGACAAGTCTAAACATGCATGATGACGTCATCACTGCAGCACGTGCTTACTCTAGCTTTCCCGATGCGTGATTAAACTTGTTCGAATTTACCGCCACCACATTTCAACTAAAGAGTGCAGCAGCGAGGTAAGCGATGTAAGATGGCGGTAGCTAAAGATGGCAGCACGGTGCTCTGCTGATTAAAGATGGCTGCTTGTCAAAAAGATTTTTTCAAATTATCCGCCACCACATAGAGTGCAGCACTGAGGTTTGCGATGCAAGATGGCGGGTGACAGCTTGTCAAATAGATTTTTTTTTCAAAGGTAAGTAGCTAAAGAGGGCAGCACTAAGGTTAGCAATGCAAGATGGTGGATGACAGCTGTGACGTAAAATTTACTCGCAAGATAGCACCACGATGCTCTTTTCATTAAAGATGGTAGCTTGTTAAATAGAATTTTTCAAATTATCCGCCACCACAAAGAGGGCAGCACGGTGCTCTCTTGCTTAAAGATGGTGGATGACAGCTGAAGAGCGAGTAGAATTTGTTTCCAAACAAGAGCACGTGGAATTTGCCGTCACAACATTTCAGCTAAAGAGTGCGGCACTGTTCTCTCTGGATTAAAGATGGTGGATGACAGCTGAAGAGCGAGTAGAATTTGTTTCCAAACAAGAGCACGTGGAATTTGCCGTCACCACATTTCAACTAAAGAGTGCGGCACTGTTCTCTCTGGATTAAAGATGGCGGATGACAGCTGTCAGAAAAGCGCATAGGTTTGTTTCCAAACAAGAGCACGTGGAATTTCCCACCACCACATTTCAACTAAAGAGTGCAGCACTGTTCTCTCTGGATTAAAGATGGTGGATGACACCTGTCACAAAAGCACATGGGTTTATTTCCAAACAAGAGCACGTGGAATTTGCCGCCACCACATTTCAACTAAAGAGTGCAGCACTGTTCTCTCTGGATTCAAGATGGTGGATGACAGCTGAAGAGCGAGTAGAATTTGTTTCCAAACAAGAGCACGTAGAATTTGCCGCCACCACATTTCATAGGTAAGTAGCTAAAGAGGGCAGCACGGTGCTCTCTGGATTAAAGATGGCGGATGATAGCTGTCAAAAAAGCGCATAGGTTTGTTTCCAAACAAGAGCACGTGGAATTTGCCGCCACCACATTTCAACTAAAGAGTGCAGCACTGTTCTCTCTGGATTAAAGATGGCGGATGATAGCTGTCAAAAAAGCACATGGGTTTGTTTCCAAACAAGAGGACGTGGAATTTGCCGCCACCACATTTCAAAGGTAAATAGCTAAAGAGGGCAGCACGGTTCTCTCTGGATTAAAGATGGCGGATGATAGCTGTCAGAAAAGCACATAGGTTTGTTTCCAAACAAGAGCATGTAGAATTTGCCGCCACCACATTTCAAAGGTATCTAGCTAAAGAGTGTAGCACTGAGGTTTGTGATGCTAGATGGCGGATAACAGCTGTCAGAAAATAGCACGTGAATTTGTTTCCAAACAAGAGCACGTGGAATTTCCCGCCGCCACAAAGAGGGGCAGCACTGTGCTCAAAGATGGCTGCTGTCACGTGGAATTGTCTGCCACCACAGGTATCTAGCTAAAGAGGGCAGCACTGAGGTTTGCGATGCAAGATGGCTGCTGTCAAAAAGCATTTTTCAAATTATCCGCCACCACATTTCAAAGGTAAGTAGCTAAAGAGGGCAGCACTGTGCTCTATAGATTAAAGATGGCGGATGACAGCTGTCAGAAAAGCACGTGGATTTGTTTATCTCGAGCTAGTGAGGTTAAGTTGGTAGCACTAAGGTTTAGGCCCGCCAAGATGGCAGCACTGCCGATGACAGGTGACGAATTTTACATCTACTACGATAAAGAGGACAGCACAGTGCTCTGTAGTTTAAAGATGGCGGATGACAACTGTCAAAAAAGCACGTGGCTGTCAAAAAGCACGTGGCTTTGTTTACCACACGCTAGTTAGGTTAAGTTGGTACTACTGAGGTTTAGGCCCGTCAAGATGGCAGTACTGAGGTTAGCGATGCGTTGTTGTCTGTCCAAAAGCACGTGGCTTTGTTTACAAATTCAAATTTCGCGCTAGTTAGGTTAAGTTGGCAGCACTGGAAGAGGCCTCTGGCTGAGGTGGAGGAGGCATCTGGGAGGCCTCTGGCTGAGGTGGAGGTGGAGGTGGCCTCTGGGAGCCCGAGGTGGAGGTGGCGCTAGAACCCGCTTATTGTACTACTTATAGATACACTCATTTTAAAATTTCACCTCCCTTTTCACCCCCTTAGCGACGGAATATCCAAAAATCCTCTCTTAGCGAGCACCTACATTTTAATATGAATATATCCCCAAAAGTTCATTTCTTTATGTCGAGTAGTTTTGGCTCGGCGATGATGAATCAGTCAGTCAGTCAGTCAGTCAGTCAGTCAGGACAAGTTATTTTATATATATAGATTAGGCTCGTTCGTGTTACTAGTAATAAGCTTAGTTTAATATTAAATTAAATACTGTATATACCTTAGAACACTCCTGCCAAACACTACCATGAGTTTGCACACTCTACGAGCCTCATATCAAAATGGAATATAAGGACCCAATCGGTCGGTAATTCTAAGTTAACCACAGCTGTTGCTCTTGAAGCGGCAACAGTCACAGCGCGAGGTTCAGGTTCAGAAGCGGGAGTGAATCGGATCAGGAGCGCTTATCTCCGTAGCCCTAAGAAATCGACTAAAAGAGGCAGCAGGGAACTGAAGGTACCTCAAACCACACTCTAGCGTGTGTTACAAAGGTGCCTTGAAGATCAAGCCATATGGCCTACAGCTCCGTCAAGCTTTAACAGGTAAGGAAATAGTCCTACGTTCGAATTTTTGCGTCGCACTGCAAGAACGTAGTGAAGAAGATAATGGTTTTCGTGACAGATTAGTTTTCGGCTACGAAACAACCTTCCACATGAGTGGAAAGGTGAATTTGGGGAGCGACAAACCCACATTGTCATGTGGAACATGTGCGTGACTCCCCAAACGTGGATTTCTGTGCTGTTTCGAAGACGAAGGTCTATGGCCCATTCTTTTTCAGTAAACAGTGTCAGGACTGACTTACCTGGATATGCTTACAGAATGGCTGTTACCCCAGTTGAGTAACGACAGGGACGATTACGTGCTGCGAAAAGGATGGTGCAGCACCTCATTTCTACAGGGAGTTCAGAGCGTTTTTAAACGATGGATCGGACGCGGTACGGGTTGTGAACGAACTCTCTTACCGTGGCCACCACGTTCACCAGATTTAACACCGTGTGCACCGTGTTTCTTCCTCCTCTACCAGTGAATATTATGGAAATGAAGCAGCGTATCCGAGACGCCTTCCTAAACATCACCGCTGATATTTTGAGGCATGTGTGGGAAGAGATGGTTAGGGTATGCCATCAAGCATGGCGATTATCATGGGAAGTTTATTTTGATTTGAGAGGTACAGTGCGAGGTTGCGTGTTCTGAAAGTTGTCATTTCCTGGACTTGCTTTCTTCATAACAAATGTGCCTTTATATCTTGAACTACTGAAGATTCATTCAATCTTGATCCAACTCCGTTGATCCTGTTTGGAAAACACAGTGACAACGTTACATTAGACCGCTAGCTCACACGTGACTGTGTTTCTCTCGCTTGTGCGCACGCAGGTGATGTGGGAAGGGCGAGTCCATTTGCTCTGAGGTAAGGTAGGTATGTAACTAACGTGTGCTATCAGCGACAATATTACATTCGGTTTCATAGCGTCTCCACAGCAGTGTTGCCACTATTTAAGTTCCAACCCTCGCATATATATTATTAACTACTTAAAATGTAAAGTTAATTTATTTTAAAAAATCGAAATAGGCATGAAATTAAAAATGCCTGCTGGCATTAAATAATAAAGTTCTTAGAAATCACTAAAAATGATAAAATCCACGACCTCACAATGGCTGAAATCTGTATGGCCAAAATTCAAATTTAAAGAATCAAAATCGTTTTATCTCAATTAAGTGATTAATATTTTAGATAATGTATGCTACATCAGTGTGCAAAATTCCATGATTCTAACTCAAATAGTGCCCAAGTTACAGATTACTGAGAGAATCAATGCATTTTTGTGCACGTAAAAGCGCAATAAAAAATAAAAGGCACATTGAACGTACCGATGATCGAGTTTTGTACGACTTTTAAGGAATTACACCTTTCTGGCCTGGTTTGTCCATGGCAATCGATAATATTCAACTATTGGTAATGCATGTGGACGAAATATTAAAGTATTTTTTGGAAGTGAAAATAGCACCCTCTGAACAGACACTTCTCATCTGTCACTCAATGGTCATGAAATAAATGCTTAGCTATATAAAGATAAAACTGGTATGTGACATATCCGTCACAGTATGTGGTAAGGGTTTAACCATGCACGTCAGGCAGCGATTGAGGGTGCTAGCACAGGTCTTAGACCACCAAGGGCTGTGACCTCATCGTGTGCGTCTTCGGTGTTCTTTTGGCACAGCAATATTAACTCGGCACTATTACCATCAGATGAGGAAAGAGACATGGCATTCTTGCTTCGGAGTCAGCTGTTGACCTAGGTTGATCTTCATGACATTCTTCTTGCGGATAAGTTTGCTACAATCTAACAAATTTCAAAGAAAATAACCAAGGTGGGGTAGCCTAAAATGGTCTGGAATATAGGAAATTTGGTAGAAATGGAAGACGAAACAAAATTTACTGGAAATACTGCTCAATCTCAGGAAATTTTGGACCAAAATACTCTAGGACAGGGCCTCTCAAAGTTCATGCGCCGGTGCATTTCACGGCTCCAGGTGCAAAAGACTATTTCACTCGGTCAACGTCAATGCAACCACCACCCATCCCACCCACCCCACCCACCCCACCGTAGATTTTGAGCAATAGTGCTGTCTCTCTCTTTTTCTACGTCTCTTTCGCTCGCTCCCGCCTGTCTCCCCATTCATCGTCTTCCGCGTTGTCTCTTCCTCGCTGCGAAATGTTTACGTGCGGTGAGCGGAGGCACTCATCTGGCTTTACCTCCCAGGTGCCGCTTGGCCTTGGCCGTTGCAATGACAACCGTGACGTCACCCGCGTATTTAACTCAGTGTGAAATGGACAAGTGAAGTTGCGGGAAGATCGGAATGTTTTGTCTTCCCTGCGTCATCCTGTGTGAAGTACGAGTACTTACGCATCGTGGTTCATTCGTAGTGTTGTGCTGTTTTATTTAAACATGTATCCTGTTTATGACATAGAGTGTATTTTATTAGAAACAGCATTTTCACGTTGGAGAAACGAAGATCAGAACGAAGTTCTACGTTTCGGTCGCCCTACTGAATCACTGCGAATTTGTGCTACAAAAGAAGTGAAACATTCCGGTAAATCTTACCATCTTAGTTTCAAACGATCGTGGTTTAAGCAATTTCCATGGTTGTGCTCCTCTCCAGCTCTACAGAAGTTGTTTTGTTGGCCCTGCTTGCTTTTTAGCAATAAAAATAACGTTTGGAATAAAGAAGGATTTTCAGCCCTTTTGAAGATAACACGTTCTTTACATAAGCACTCAGACTCTGCAGAACATATAAAATGCCAGCTAGATTTGAGGACTTTGGAAAGAAACAAAAATACGATCTCTGAAGCCCTGAAGGAAAATGAAGTGTACAATTAAAATGTGCTTTTAAATAGGCTTTTTCTTCAGTTGGTAATTGATGCAGTGCTCTATTTAAATAAGCAAGAACTAGCTTTTCCTGGTCATGACGAAACATTAAATTCAATAAATCGTGGTAATTTTAAGGAATTGTTAACATTGCTGGTATCAAGGAGCCCTGCAGAAATACAAAACCAGTATTCTAAGAAAAATGTGTGTTTAGTGGCGAATCAAAGAGTATTCAAAATGAGTTAATCGAGTGCATTTCAGAACACATCGATGATTTCGTAAAAACAGAATTGACGAGTGCTGATTTTTTTTTTCTCTTCAGGTGGACGATACGACAGATATCACACAGGTGTCTCAGTGTTCTGTAATTGTGAGGTTTGTTAATGCTGGCGGGGCTATAGTGGAACGTTTCTTAGGTTTCCATGATGTAAGTGCTGACAGATCCTCAGATGCTTTGTTTGCTTTATTGGACAAAATTTTGGGACCATTCGATTACGAGCACAAATTAGTAGGACAGTGCTACGATGGTGCTAGCGTGATGTCTGGCCATTTAAATGGACTCCAGAGAAAGATGGAAGGGAAAGCTCCTCTTGCACTATTTGTACCCTGTTTGGCGCATCGATTAAATTTGGTCTTACAACAGAGTCCGCTGGAGCTCGAACTCAAAATTACTGAGTGTAATTGTGGATGACTGGGAAAAGCTGAAAGAAGTTTTCGAAAATATAGTTACCAGTGAAGAGTCCGGTGACAAATGTATTCTACTTGCCAGAGGCTTTCTTCACGACATGAACAGTTTTGAATTCACTTTCCTGGCAGAAGGGTTTCATGACATTTTTTGTTTAACTGATATTCTTTATGATATTTTGCAAAAGAAGTCATTGGATGTGAAGTATTGTATATCAAAAATAAGAACAACATGTGATCTTCTAAGAAACAAGAGGACCGATGAACATTTCCTAATTATATTTGAAAAGGCCAGCAAAATGACGGATATGCGCCAAACCCGAGAGTACAGCACTCTTACTCAGGATGAATGTGTTCAGAGGTATCGAGTTTTATATTTTGAAATTTTGGATAACATTTTGATGGAAATTGATGAGAGATTTCGCGATTGCGATAAAATTAAATTTGATTGCTTAGCCAATAACACAAAATTTGAAGAATACTATACGTGCTTTCCTTCTAGCGCTCTTGAAAACGTGCAAAATTTCTTTGGATCTGTGTTTCCCAAGATGAATCGCTTAAGAAACGGACTATTTTGTATGCCGATGAAAAGTACAGACATGATTCTACTGAAAACATGTTCCAAATGCTTCACGGAGATAAAGACATTTTTACGGACGCTTATAAATTGTTCTCCCTTATTCTGTCCATCACATCTACTACTGCGTCAGTGGAAAGAAGCTTTTCTTGCCTAAAACGTATAAAAACATACCTTAGAAATGCAATTTCAGAAGAGAGACTATCTTATTTGGGAAATATTGCTATTCAGAAAGAACTACTTCTGCAGTTAATGAACAAACAACCATTCTATGAAGACATTACTGACAAGTTTGCAGCTTTAAAGGACCGGAGAATCGACTTGATGTACAAAAAATAGGTGAGTTCAATTATTAAGAAAACAATTAATGTAAATATATATATATTTTTTACTACTATAACTTTTTCGGTTTCTAACGTCAGTAAACAGCTGTGCGTCGTAAATGAAAACACGACAAAATGTCCAACTCTTCCTGAGAGTGCTGCGCTTCTATAATTGTTACTCCCGGTCAGCTCTTATCTCTACTTTGCATTGTAGAGCAAAGGCAGCTACATGGTTGCCGCGCTGTGACGATACACAGCGCTCCGGTCTGTATACATTTTTGGTCACGTGCTGATCCCTCCCTCCGCCAGTCACAGGTACGAGGTACTAGTACAAAACAACCAAAACCAACACGTAGTTCCTAAATCTGTCGCTCGAAACCGAACGGGTTATAGCTCTTCACCATACTTTACAGCCACGAGCCGCCACTGTCAATAGGATCTGATACGACACTTCTCTATCGCACTGCACTGAAGATGATTACACAACACTATTCGTATAATCTATAAGTTCCACAGTTAATAAGATTCAATGCAAATAATATGTTAGTCATTCGACGCAATTATCGAAAAATTCAAATTAATTTAGTATCACAGTTTATGATGAAAAGAAAGGTTAGCACAGTACAAAATATGAACTCATTATCGTCCAATACACCCGTCGACGAAATTTAAGTTAGCGGGCTAACACAATTTACAAAGTCTGGAACCTTCTCTGACACTAAGGCTCAGTCTTACGAAATGAAATGAACACTGTTACTTTGGCAGAGTCTAACGAAAGAAGCAAATTATGTCACTGAGACACAGTCTTACGTAATACTTGAAAACACGGTATATGCTGTAATGAAGGCACAGTCTTATAAATACAAGTTAAAGCACAGATTGTGAAATGAACAATGTTGCGAAGACACGGTCTTGTGAAAAGGAATTAAGTTCTATCACTGAGGCACAGTATTGTGAAAATTCAAAAGCATAGTCTTACAAAAGGGAATTCAGTTTTTCACTGAGGCACAGTCTTGTGAAAATTCGACTGTTTTACGAAAAGGAATTAAGTTTTTCATTGAGGCAAAGTCTTATGAAATATTTTAAAGCACTGCCTTATGAGATAAGTTAAGCACAGTTTTGCAAGTAAGCTCTCTTACTATTGGAAATATCACTAGTAAATAAAACACTGAATCACTTCACTGCGTCACGGCTGCCATCTTTACTTACTTACCACAACCGTTGTCTACGTTATAATAGAAGGCCTGGACAAGCCGACACATTTCTGGGCGAACAAAGTAGTTCAGGAAAAGGCCGCTTGGATCGCGTTTATGTTCTGTTGTTCTCATGTTCTGTCTATATCCTTATATTGAAGATTCATACAATAACGCGAAATAATACATTTTATTATCATTGTGCCAGGTGTGAATCAGATATTGTACCCGCCCCCTACCCAAAAGTGCTCCAGCAAGATATCTACAGGGCGTTAACGGGTGGAAAATATAATAAAACAGGCGCTTATATAACAATACCTTAATGGCATACAGGGTAGGAGAAACGAGGCATACTTAACTACAATGAGAACACATTCAAATTAAAGTTTAAATTAATAAAACCGGTTTATCAAACCTTGATGATGATGGGAATGACGCATCTATATTCACAAATGAATTACATTAATTATTAACAATTGTTGAGGATTGTTTAATGACTTGTAGTCGTGTGTGATAGATCCCAGTATTGTTCATCGCAAAGCGATTTACCATGACGTAACGTGAATGGAAACATTTACCATAAACACTGAGGCTATATCACAATATTCACAAATGAAATTAACATTTATACAACAAGTCTGAGCGATCCCTATTCTAAAAGCACACAGTTATTTCCCAACGAAATACCATGAAGGAAATTATACAAACGTGGAACAAACACCCGGGTTTGAACCGACCCACACTGGAATACAATTCGCCGTAGAACCATCGCCGACGCTAATTACAGTCATAACATGTCACATAATACATCATAAAAATCACACATTAAATGCAATAAACACGTGAGGAACCCCATTCTTCATTCAGCATTGTGGAATACCAATGCCTGCGTAACTGAACTGAACTGAACTGGGATGAAAATATGGTACTGAAATCCCTAGCTAAATTATACTCAAATGAGTAACAATAGTAATCTAACAAATACTAGTACCAATCACCGTGTCATTTATCAGCGAATACTTCATTCTGGCATGTTGAATATTTCCCATTATTAGCCGATTCATACAGGCCTTCTGGTTGCCAGGTCAAGCGCTTCCATCCCCTACCACGGGCGGTCAATAGCGTTGCCCTCCACAGGCATAACAAGCCATTTCTTTAAACAAAACCACCTCGTCCCGAGGTACGTTCACAATAAACTGAGGTCTATTCCTCATTAAGCAAATTGCATCGGCTTCCAATAAATCACCTCGATTCAACACACATATTTCTCATGGCCAAACCATGACTTCAAATATCACACCTATCTTACAACACGACACCGGTTTTTAAAATAACAATACTTGCATGATTACTAGCATCACGATTTTTATTATTATTATTATTGTTGATTTCATCTTTACACTGTCTTCCTACGTGATTTAGCTGGTAATTATATCATACTGAATCATCACACGGAAACTTCCTCGTTATTACGATGTAATTAAATAACGCAACGGCAATTAATTCATAATTAAAACCTAATTAATTTATGATTAACACATAATTAATTTCTAATTAAATCGTCACACGGTAATACAATAATGAATTAAATATTCACACGGTAATCAGCTCAATCAAATATTCACACTGTATTTTTCTAATTAAATATTCACACAGTGATTAACCCAATTAAATATTCACACGGTAATTAACTCAATTACTCACACGGTAATTAACTCATACTCATATCGTAATTAAAATTATGATAAACCTGATCAAATAATCCAGATTAAATTGTAACACTCCGTAGCTAAATATTTCAAAGGAGGCATGGGTTATCAGTTCCGTATACATCTCTCGTGACTCTGGGATCTCACGTACCATACTTATATTACTTACCAGGCATGCATTTATCAATACTGGATCAACTACAACCTAGCTTAAATTACCCTTGAATTTACTGAAATACTGGTCTCATGACACATTAACTGACCACAAGTCTCCCAAAATAAAGTAAGTAAGTAAATCTTCTACCGCATGCAAACCTATTAGACTATGGTTTCCTTTATTTACAATTAAATCACTTAGACCTGTTATTAATTAAATAAAGTAAGAAATAGAAACTGTGTGCCCCATTTCGGCACTTCTAGATTTAAATAAAGTTCTATCCCTAACATGATGGCGTCAGCTTATGATAAATAATTCCCGTTCCCTCTAATCAGGCCATATAAATCTGAAAAAGACTCATCTCCATCACTTGACGACACCTTGGTCAGCTCAGGAGATCCATTTCAGGTTTTACTGCTGACCCATTGGCACCAAGGCGATCACTGGTAGTTCCATTCTTCTTTCAAGCTGGAAATCTATAGTTTCTGGTCGATGAACCCGCTGGCAGTAATCCTGAGCACACAACACGTCACTATTTATTTTCAATAATCTGTTTAATTGCGTTCAGCATGAACGTCCGGCCACGATTTCGGTTATTACTTCGTAATCCGCGGTTCAGTATCGGATTCCGTGTACCTCACAGCCACTCTACCTTTGTTACTACCCGACACAGTCGTGCTGTAGTAATAATAATATTACGATTCTCACTGGGTGTTCGCGACACGTCACAGTTATTTTAAAAAGTTTAATCACTGGCGTCATGTATATGTTTCACCTGATATTGCATCGGTTCGTCATTGGACGTAGAGCTGGAAAACGGAGCAATTGCTCCTATGATTGCAATCGGTAGCGCGAGTGCAGCGTTTCCTCCGGTATTCTCTGGTAGCAAACTGCTGCTTGGAAACAAGCCGGTGCTGCGGCGAGCGAGCGGCGGACGGAGCAACAGTAGTGAATGTCTGCTCGCTTGCCGTTCCATCCGTGGTGCGCAACGGATGTGCTAGCGACATAGTAAATACTCCTTTATAAGTATGACGAAGGCGAATATAGGAAATATATACATTCTCATTTATCGCTCGTGTTTCATTTTTGTCGATTAGTTTTGTAGCAATTTGCTTCACGTCATGCCGTCTTAGGGCGACGATGTGCTAGGAGCAGCTAAGGAGAGCAATTACTAGCCGTAAAAATGGAAAACGACGTAAAATTATCTTCAGGGCTGCCGCCAGTAGGGTTCGAAACCACTTTCATCCGGGAGATAGTGGGTTCGAATCCCACTGTCCGCAGCCCTGAAGATGGTTTTCCGTGGTTTCCCACTTCTCCTCCAGGGAAATGCCAGAATGATACTGTTGCGCTCTTTGTGCTCGATAGTGTCTTTGCTTACTATCAACTTGCTAGAAGAGTGCCCTTGATCGGGATACTAGACAACAAGATATCAAAGTACTCAGAACTGACAGTACACAAGCGCGCAGAGTGCCGAGAGGCGTGCAACATGATAATAAAACAGTTCAACACATCGTGCCAACATTACCGTAAACAGTGCAATTTAGAGCTCCATACATGTGCATAAAGAAGTTAAAGGGCCGCTACCCAAGAGAATTGCCGTGGTAGGTACACGTGAAAACAGAAGCAATAGGGGAAAGGAACTCGTGAAAGAGAATTTTGGAAAACAACTTTGAAAATGACAAATATATTATACCAATCTCAAAGGGGTAACAAATTATCTTTACATCAGAACAAATAGTATGAACCAGCATATGGGGTAATAAAAACATTAAGTTTGATTTTAAAACACGTAGGTGATACAAAATTTGATTACATCGTCATAATCGAATTCCTAAGCACCAATCACTACAATCTTTGGACATATGTTCCGACACTTCAATTAGGGGAAAGAGAAAAAGGGGGAGGGAACCCATAGATTCAGAAATCAGTTTCTTTGCAATATATTACACAATACGCAAGAAGGGAGGTACATCAAATAAAGTTTCAGGCTCGTGCCAGTAGAATACAAAGTTGGTAGTGTCATACACTTGCTAGATAAGCTCACAAAGTGATACAATGTTTACAATAGGACATCAAAAATGTAACCTCATGCCAAACAATTCTAGAGATTCAGAATAGAAATAAACCAATCTCCAATCCAGGGAGTGATCCTTTAGGTAGATTAGAGAAAAAAAAAGGAATTCTAACAAGTGATCCCAGAAGGGATTAAAACACACATGCATGCGCAGAAGCGATGAACATACAAATTAAATTAGCAGACCACATCTTTTGAGCAAGCACCATTTTTACGCAAAGTTAACAGATAGATGGGATAAGAAAAGAAAACAAGGAAATAAGAAACGGAGGAATGGGATGGGATAGGATAAGGATCAAGCCGCCAAGTCCCCAGCACTAACAGACGCGATGCAAAAGTTCATCTCAGAAGGTAGGAATGTGTATGGGCTAGAATTTTAGATCAGCTGTCCAGTACACCTTTTACACCACATTTTAGGAATATAAATGTCCAAAAGGCAGAACATTTGCGCTGCACGAATACTCAGATGTGTCCTGAAGGGACCAAAGTTCAATTTTCGTTACTACGGCGAAGCCCAAGTATAGCAAGGTAGGGCACGTTAAATGATAGAAAGAAACAGTGTCTGCTCACCCTTGACGGAAGTCCAGCACGAAGTTTACAAGCACAGTAAAATGGACACGGTCCAGCCGTGTACAGAGTTCCAGCTCCCACTGTCTTTAACAAGGTTATACCACAACTGACCTGCCGAATGAACGACACAAGGCCATATATATATGTCAGTGGGATAGATCGAGAACATACTATAGGCGTGACGTCAGAGTGGATGCGCCATACAGGCGAGCAGTGACAGCAGTAGTACAAGCAGCCGGGAAGCCGACAGTTCGTAACAGCAGACGGAGAAAAGAGCACCAATTCGAAGGGGAGAATTTTTTTACGTAAGGTAAGCACAAACAGCTCGCACCATATACTCCCACCACACGGGAAAAATCCGAAGGATTGGTGCGATGAACGATGAAGAATCACGTCGAGCAAACGATGGATGGTGGAGCCAGCACAGATGAGGATGGTAAAGATTCAGCGCGGATCCCACGATGAACCGATGAAAGCAGCAACAGAAGAAGGCAGAAGAAACGTAGAGACGCAGATCCGACGAGGTCCAGACGAGGCGCCATCTCCGGGGCCCGGAAGGATGCAGCAGCCAAGGGAAAGAAAAAGAACGAAAGAATGAGTAACAAGAAAGAAGAAACAAGAAAAAGAGGAAAAGGGGGGGGGGGGAGGAAAGGAAGAGGGCAAGGAACGATCCGGATCGTATCATAACAATAATACAATGATAAGTGGTCTGCAATCAAAATATTTACAATAAAAGGACAAACTTGATCAATAAATATATATAAAGAAAATAACACAGATAACGAATATAATGAGGGGAGGTCAGGGGTGAAAAGATTAAACAGTGGGAGCTGGAGGGAGGGAGAGCAGAAACCAGAACAAAAATGAGAAAAGGAGGACTGGACAGCAAACGATACCAAAGAAACCAAAAAAGGGGATAGCAGGCCCGATCGCTACCCAACTCCCACCCTAGAAAGAAAAAAAAGGGGGGATGGGGCCTTAAGAATGGAACGGTTTTAACATAGAAAAATGAGCTTTTTAATGTCCGTGGGGGAATGAAGAGATTGAAGCTGAGCAGTATTAGGGGATGGAAAGGAAAGGATACGAAAAGGGCCTAACCAAAGTGGGGAAAGTTTAGCAGAAACATTTTGTGAAGCAGAACTAAGAGGATGGTTTTTCAGAAGAACTTGGTCAAACATCTTAAATTTAGGTTGAGAGACGCGAGTGTTATAAGCTTTCCTATGTATTCCCTCGCCTGAAGGAGCTTGTCATATGCCTTTTGCAATTGGGAATGACTGAGGCAATGAGAGGGGTGTCCAAGAGGGAGGGCAAATCCCAGGTAAGAGACAAAGGGCTGTTCAATTCACGACCGAGAAAAAGTTTAGCAGGGGAAAAACCCGTAGAGGAATTAATGGTAGAATTTAAAGCAAGCACAAAATATGAAAGTTCAGTATCCCATAGCTTCTGATTATTGGTGTGAAAAATGGATAGGAAGGTCTTTAAATTCGTACGGTACCGTTAAATAGTATTGGCTTGAGGATGATATGGAGAAGTACAGGATTTTTTGATACCTAATGAAAAACAAAAATTATAAAATAATTTCGACGTGAAAATGGATGCATTGTCAGAAATAAGAAATTTAGGGAGACCAGTAATTGGAAAAATATGGTTAGACAAAAGATTTATAACAATTTGAGAAGAAATATTTCGCAAACGGCGAACAATGAGAAATTTGGAAAAACCATCTAATAAAGTAAAAATATAAGAATTTGATTTAGACGATTTGACAATAGGTCCGACAATGTCAACATAAAATTTCTCACAGGTGTAGGTAGCGGGAGAGGCGGCAAAGGTGCCATAAGGAAGGTGATTCAATGGCTTATGGCGTTGACAAGAGGCACAAGAACGCACCCATGAAAAAATATCCTTGCGCATTTGGGGCCAATAGAATTGGGAGGCAAGGCGTGCATAAGTCTTAGCTCTCCCAAAATGTCCCCTACAGGAGAGTCATGAAAGTATTGATAAACCATGGACCGTAAACTGGAAGGAAGAACAAGGCGAGGAGTGGCCTTGGGAGTAGGCTTAAAAAGGAGAAGTTGCTGCTGATGACGAAATGGGCCAGAATAATTAGGGGAAACCAGGTCACGAGAAATTTGTTGGCAGTAAGGGTCAAGCTGTTGATGTTGTAAACACGATTGAAAAGAAAGCGGAAAATTAGTTAACGAGGAAACAGAAAAAAACAGAATTATCAGGAAGTGAATCGAGCGCAGAGGGTTGGAAATGAGGTTCTTCAAATAAACGAGATAAAGCATCGGCAACGGAGTTGTTATATCCAGAGACGAATTTAAGAGAAAACTTGAATCGTGAGAGGCGGAGTAACCAACGACCCGTACGACCAATTTTCGGGGCATTATGGAGGAGCCAAGAAAGAGCCTGATTGTCGGTACTAACAATGAATGGGCGGTGCTCAAGATAATCAGCGAAGTGTTCAATAGAGAGGATGAGGGCAAGAGCCTCTTTTTCGTAGGTAGAATATTTACGTTCGCCAGGGGATAATAGACGGCTAAAATATGCAATAGGGAGTGTGCAATCATTAATAGTTTGTTGGAGAACGGCGCCTATAGCAATATCAGAAGCATCGGTGGACAATTCAAAGGTGACGTTAAAATCAGGAATCTGGAGAAGAGGTGCATGAGATAATTTAGTTTTTAAAAGGTCAAAGGCAATTTGTTGTTGAGAAGACCAATGGAATTTAACACCTTTACGTTTAAGAGCATTCAAAGGTTCAGAAATAGCAGAAAAATTTGGGATGTATATGGCATAGAAACCGACCGTTCCCAAAAAAGATCGTAAATGTTTTAAATTAGAGGGAGGCGGAATTCTAGTAATAGCAGAAACTCGTTCAGGGTCAACAGCAATACCATCAGAACTTAAAATATGACCCAGAAATTTAATGGAGGTTTGAGCAATCAAAACCTTAGACGGATTTACGGTTAAGCCGACGTTGCGGAGACGTGTAAGGACTTCGCGAACGTGGGACAGATGAGATTCAAAATCGGGAGAATAAATCAAAATATCATCAATAAAAGGGAAAAGATATTTGTACTTAATATCAGAGAATAAGGAGTCGACGAAGCGTTGCATAATTGGGGAACCTAAATTCAAACCGAAAGGGACTTTTTTAAATTGGTAAAGGCCATTAGGGGTAATAAAAGCAGTATACCGGGAGCTAATGTCATCCAACGGGAGCTGGTTGTAGGCCGAATTAAGATCGAAAATCGAAAAAAATTTTGAACCGGAAAAATGTTGAAATGCAGAGTTTAATTTGGGCATAGGGTACGCATCATAGACAATTTTCTCATTCAACTTACGAAAATCAACAATGAACCTCGTGGAGCCATCAGGCTTATCAACCACAAAGGCGGGAGAGGCGTAATCGGAAGATGATGGAATAATAGTATCATCATTCAACATTTTCTGTATTAGCTGATTTAAAACCTTCATCCGAGGAGGACTAAGGAAATATGGAGAGGAGCGAACAGGGGTGGAACCATTAAGATCAATATGGGCAAAAAAATCCTTGACAGTACCGAGCTTTGGGGTAATGACGTCCGAAAATTCAGTGAGCAAAGCTTGAACTTGATCGGAATGAATAGAATTAATTATAGGAAGGGGAGAATAGAAACGAGAAGGGTAGTCAATAGTATGGATTAAGGAACAGATTTATCAGAAAAGGGAAAAGAAACTTTAGAATGCGCGGAATCAAGAAGAAGACCAGTATAAGCAAAAAAGTCATACCCCAAAATGATAGGGGGAGATAAAGATTCAGCGATAAGGAAGGTAAACGGCCAGGAAAAATGCTGCATTTTAATATGCAAAGAAACCGTACCAATAATATTCAAAGGCTGATTAGAGACAGAAAGACAACGTGTAGAGGTAGGAAGATAATGTAAATGGGGATCTAGTTCGGTTAACAATTTATAGAATTGATAGCTGATAAGAGAAACAGCGGCACCTGAATCGAGAAGGGCGACAGAAGGAGAGTTATTGGCTGTAACTAAGACATAACAAGTTGGAGGTAAAAATGAAGCCAAATTTGAAGTGGATTGGGAAGATGCCGTTAATAAAGGAAGCAGATTTTCCCCATCTAAGCGTCTACTGCCTAGCGACGCGGGTGGAATGCGTTTCCCGAAAATGGAGTAGTACACTGACGCGCAAGGTGGCCGGGCAGTTTGCACCGATAACAAGTGATAGGAGGGCGGACAGGGCGAAGGGAAGGTGCGGGTAAAGCAGAATATGAAGAAGTAGAAGGAATAGTCGGGGGAGGAAAAGATGAATAGAACGAACGATCTCCTAAAGAATTTATAGTGTGTTGATGGGCTAAATTATAAAGTTGCAGAAGGGAAACAGGAGGAGCTAGAACGTTAAATAGCATGCGAAATGAGGGAGCCGCGTAAAACTGTATAATGGAAATTAATTCCTGGGTATTATGTAATATATTCAAAACATCGGTATAAGTTATGATAGAGTCAAGATAATCATGAGCAGGTTCATTAGGTAACTGATGTCGTCTGATAAATTCATTACTCAATTTATAACGTACTTCCAGGGGTAGAAAATAATTATGAACAGCGTGCCTCAATTCGTACCAGTTGGAGAAGTTGGACATATTATCAAGCCAAAATGTGGAGAAAATACCCGTGGTTTTCGTGGAGAGAAGACCAATCAGTTGAGGAAAGGAAGCTACTTTAATATTTAAAAATTTACGGGCTGAAAATAACCAAATTGTAAGACTACGAGGATCTGTTGCTGATAACTGGGGGAATTGAAGTAAAGATTGTTTAATAATCTGAATATTGAGAGAACTATCCACCGAAGTGGTAGGAAGAACAGGGGAGGGAGGGTTGGAGGGGGGGAGGGGCCATACGGTATCGGAAGGGAGGAGGTTTACTCTCATCAGATGTTACATCAGGCGCAATATCAGTAGAAGACGGATAGACTGAGGAAGAAGAAGAAAACGAAATTAAATTGGGAGCAGAAGGATTTGGAAGTGACAACTTTTGAGGAATTGGTGAAGATAATAGAGAAAGGTCATCCCCTAAAGGGAAATTATCTGAAAAACAAGCCATCATATACAGAATAATAAAAGAAAAAGACTAAAGTAAAGGGTAATCTGCTACCATATGTTGCGCTCTTTGTGCTTGATATTGTCTTTGCTTACTATCAACTTGCTAGAAATAGCGTTGTAATTGAGATTTGTTTTTAGGAGAGTGCCCTTGATCGGGATACTAGACAACAAGATATCAAAGTACTCAGAACTGACAGTACACAAGCGCGCAGAGTGCCGAGAAGCGTGCAACATGAGAATATAACAGTTCAATACATCGTGCCAACATTACCGTAAACAGTGCAATTCAGAGCTCCATACATGTGCATAAAGAAGTTAAAGGGCCGCTACCCAAGAGAATTGCCGTGGTAGGTACACGTGAAAACAGAAGTAATAGGGGAAAGGAACTCGTGAAAGAGAATTTTGGAAAACAACTTTGAAAATAACAAATATATTATACCAATCTCAAAGGGGTAACAAATTATCTTTACATCAGAACAAATAGTATGAACCAGCATATGGGGTAATAAAAGCATTAAGTTTGATTTTAAAACACGTAGGTGATACAAAATTTGATTACATCGTCATAATCGAATTCCTAAGCACCAATCACTACAATCTTTGGACATATGTTCCGACACTTCAATTAGGGGAAAGAGAAAAAGGGGGAGGGAAGCCATAGATTCAGAAATCAGTTTCTTTGCATTATATTACACAATACGCAAGAAGGGAGGTACATCAAATAAAGTTTCAGGCTCGTGCCAGTAGAATACAAAGTTGGTAGTGTCATACACTTGCTAGATAAGCTCACAAATTGATACAATGTTTACAATAGGACATCAAAAAATGTAACCTCATGCCAAACAATTCTAGGGATTCAGAATAGAAATAAACCAATCTCCAATCCAGGGAGTGATCCTTTAGGTAGATTAGAGAAAAAAAAAGGAATTCTAACAAGTGATCCCAGAAGGGATTAAAACACACATGCATGCGCAGAAGCGATGAACATACAAATTAAATTAGCAGACCACATCTTTTGAGCAAGCACCATTTTTACGCAAAGTTAACAGATAGATGGGATAAGAAAAGAAAACAAGGAAATAAGAAACGGAGGAATGGGATGGGATAGGATAAGGATCAAGCCGCCAAGTCCCCAGCACTAACAGACGCGATGCAAAAGTTCATCTC
Organism: Anabrus simplex; assembly: GCF_040414725.1. Lineage (NCBI taxonomy): Eukaryota > Metazoa > Arthropoda > Insecta > Orthoptera > Tettigoniidae > Anabrus > Anabrus simplex. The sequence goes on along the minus strand of NC_090265.1, from coordinate 1,227,400,072 downwards.
AGAAGGTAGGAATGTGTATGGGCTAGAATTTTAGATCAGCTGTCCAGTACACCTTTTACACCACATTTTAGGAATATAAATGTCCAAAAGGCAGAACATTTGCGCTGCACGAATACTCAGATGTGTCCTGAAGGGACCAAAGTTCAATTTTCGTTACTACGGCGAAGCCCAAGTATAGCAAGGTAGGGCACGTTAAATGATAGAAAGAAACAGTGTCTGCTCACCCTTGACGGAAGTCCAGCACGAAGTTTACAAGTACAGTAAAATGGACACGGTCCAGCCGTGTACAGAGTTCCAGCTCCCACTGTCTTTAACAAGGTTATACCACAACTGACCTGCCGAATGAACGACACAAGGCCATATATATATGTCAGTGGGATAGATCGAGAACATACTATAGGCGTGACGTCAGAGTGGATGCGCCATACAGGCGAGCAGTGACAGCAGTAGTACAAGCAGCCGGGAAGCCGACAGTTCGTAACAGCAGACGGAGGAAAGAGCACCAATTCGAAGGGGAGAATTTTTTTACGTAAGGTAAGCACAAACAGCTCGCAACAATACGTAGCTGAAGGCCACGCTCGCTTCCTTCCCACTCCGAGGCCTTCCCTATCCCATCATCGCCATAAGACCTATCTGTGTCGGTGCGACGTAAAACAAAACAAAAGAAGTATCCCCGACCCAAAGTCTCACGCTCCAGGACACTGTCCTTGAGGCGGTATAGGTGGGATTCCTCTCTGCGTCCGAGGGAGCACCCAACCCTGGGGGGTAAATTAATACAAAGATTATAATAATAATAATAATAATAATAATAATAATAATAATAATAATAATTATTATTATTATTATTATTATTATTATACTCCCATAACCACTTCTGTGGTTTTCTGCAACGTTAAGGTGCCGACATTTTGTCCCATAGGAGGTCTTTCATGTGCCGGTACACCTGACCACCTTCAAGTACCGCCGAGCAAAGTCGGAATTGAAACCGCAAGCTTGAGCTCAGAAGGCCAGCGCTCTACCGTCTGAACTAATCTGCCCGGTACAGCGTATAACCAGTTCCAATCAGTTCGTACTCTTTAGTAAAAATTGAAATGTCGTAAGGCTTTTAGTGCCGGGAGTGTCCGAGGACAAGTTCGGCTCACCAGATACAGGTCTTTTGATTTGATTCCCGTGGGTGACCTGCGCGTCGTGATGAGGATGAAATGATGATGTAGACGACACATACACCCAGCTCAAGTGCCAGCGAAATAAACTAATTAAGATTAAAATTTCTGACCCTGCCGAGAATCGAACCCGGGATCCCTGTGACCAAAGGCCAGCACGCTAACCATTTGGTCATGGAGCCGGACGTACTCTTCCGTAATGAATGAGCTACGGGTATAATTAATGTAAGAGCATCGTGTATAATACTTGTTTACATGCAATGGAATATAATTATTACTTAAACTTTTTTACTACGAGTATTAATAATATTGTAAATGCATTTGCAACGGTATAACATACGCCAATATTTAATCTACAGTATTCTATTCACCTGCACCTATTGCAAACTGAATGTCAGCAGATCAAAATCTGTTATTCATAGCGTAATAAATAATTCAGCGATCTTGAAATGACTACATCATTTGAATGACAAACGCAGGGGAACACATGCATCTGTGGAATTAGTACTGAAATCTAAATTGTAATTCCTCCTAAGATCACCGTTGCCCAACATTGCCCACATTAAAGCATTTGAATTTTCCGCCAGTGAATTCAATCGGAGGACTACCTGAGGTCTCCGGAGGACGAGCGAAAATAACTGCTCCGCTCCTACCGTTCCCAGCTCTAGGAGCAACTGTCCCAGTTAGGGATGTGCCACTCGATCGCCTGCTCGAACAGGCTCGAGTGCGACGTCACGAACTGGTGTGTCGAGCTTGGTCGAGCAAGATCGAGCAGCACAAAATTCCCTCGTGACGTAGGCTTGCATGCGCTCCAAGCAGGACGTGGTGTGTTGTGACTGGAGCCACATTTCCGTTTTCACTCATTCTCTTTGGTCTTCACATTCCGGCACTACATTGTATTAATTAGCGATCATTCGACAGAAGTACGGACGTACAACAAGTCGTAATGGACGCATCAGTTTGTTAAAACAATACTTGCCCAGAATAAATTTTTGTTATCAAATTTTACTGACTGCTGAACATGAAGATGAGCTCTGCATATTGATAATATTTCTGTGGTTTTCCTGTCGTTATTTGGTCGCTACTTCTATTTCTGCTTCTTCTGATTATTGGATGTATCATTTGAATAACATATTTTTCAGTTTTATTATAGTGCTATGATACTATTTCGAATGCACGAAGACGTGTTTATATACAATACACCATTGGTATGACGGGACCTTCAATATTTAGTTTCTATCCATTCAATTTATAATTATTTTTCTGCCGTATATGCTAATTCGGAAAAGAGAAAGGAGGTAGAATAGTAATAATAATAATAAGAAGAAAATTTGAATGGAACTGAACTCCTCATCCCGATAGGATATAACTGAATTCACTATTTTTTAAATTACATCTCACTATCCGTAGATATTGCATGTTGCGAAAATGCATCACTGGACACATGGGGCTGGTATTATGTTCTTGTAATTCTAGTGGATTAGTCATTAAGAATTCAATATATTTCGATGTAAACTTATTTTATTACCACGAACATGCGGTATTTGCAGAGCTGTCCACATTTTACAAATCGGAGTCATGTAGGTTTGGCAACGTCCAGTGGAGGCCAAGGCGACAGCGCGGGAGCTATCTGTGTATGTTGATGTGTAGTGAACTTCGTGTTGTGTTTATTTGTACTTTTCATGGATATGTTCGATTACATTTAACAAGGTACGTGACTGAGTGACATACGTAGAACCTATTATCGAAATACGTGAAGGCATGCCCGAATTTGGGTTATTAATAACACGTTTCGTATATTTGCAGATGCCCAGAAAATGTTGTGTTCCTATGTGTCGTAGCAATTATGACATAAAAGTGATGGTTGTGTTACCTCATTTATGTTTCCTTCAGATGAGGAATTAAAACAAAAATGGATTCGTCAAGTTAAGCGGGATAATTAGGAACCTTGGAAGGATTCAGTCGTGTGTATAAAACATTTCACAGATGATAGCTTTTCAAAAGGGGAAACATTTTGTGATAGTAAAGGCAATATAACTATACAACCACCTAAACCTGTCCGACTCGTTGGCTGAATGGTCAGCGTACTGGCCTTCGGTTCAGAGGGTCCCGGGTTTGATTCCCGGCGGGGTCGGGGCTTTTAACCTTCATTGGTTAATTCCAATGGCCCGGGGGCTGGGTGTTTGTGCTGTCCCCAACATCCCTGCAACTCACACACCACACATAACACTGTCCTCCACCACAATAACACGCAGTTACCTACACATGGCCGATGCCGCCCACCCTCATCGGAGGGTCTGCCTTACAAGGGCTGCACTCGGCTAGAAATAGCCACACGAAATTAATTAAACCACCTAAACCTAATGAGCTTCTTCCTAATGTATGTCCAACTATTTTCCCAAAATTTCCCAAATATTTGTCATCAAAGCATGTGAAACAAAAGACCCTCTAGGTAGGAGACTTGAAATTAAGAGTAGGGAAAACAAGAGGAAAACAGATTTGGGGGAATCAGAGCTTCAAGATGACTTAATAACTGACTTTAATTATTTAAAATCCCTTCTTCATACCAAAATTGACATGTCAGTATGGCAGATCAGTATCTGTAATGAATTTCTTTGCATATACAGATTAAATCTGGATGATTTGCCAAATGTAAGTAATTTACTAAAAATTCACCAGGATATGAATTTGACTGTATATGTTAATAGTTATCAGGTGTCAGTCAAAGAAATTAAATGTTTAGCTGATGGTAAAATCTCCAAGTGGTCTCAGCTAAATGAATATTTTTTAAATTCTACAGGAGCCACTGCTAGTAGTGTTAGTATTGAATGTGTACAAAGTAATGTACTTAAAATGCTTGACAAGCTCATAGATTTTTGTGAGGTTAGCAGTGAAAACACAGACTTCTCATATAACCTTGTTTTCTTAAGGGAACAATTCGAACTTTGTACTAAAAGGAAGAAGAGTTACTCAAAAAGTACATTGATTCTTGCCTTTATGTTGAACTGTCAGTCTCATGCTGCTTATTGTTCTTTACATGAGAGTGGTACACTGATACTACCACACCCTAAGTACCTTGAAAAATTAGCAGCTAATTTACAAGTGTCACCTAATTCGGAAAAAGAAAACAGAAACTTTGTTTACCGAGTGACAAGGAATTTATCAGACATTGAAAAATATGCAGTTTTAAGTCTTGATGAAATTTATATGAATACCTCTCTTGAGTACAAGAATGGAGTACTCATTGGTCAAGCCAGGAATAGCCCTTTACAAGAAGCAAGAACAATGCAAGCTTTCATGGTGCATTCTGCATTTGGATCCTTTAAGGAAGTCATCTCTCTCACCCCAGTGAAAGCACAATCCGGAGATATTTTATTTAACCTGACGATGAATGCTCTGGCACTTGTTCAGAATACAGGATTAATTGTTATGTGCATAATATGTGACAACAATAGGATAAATAAGAATATGTTTAGCAGTATGTGTTCATTGTTAGGAAGTGAAAGTCCATATTGTGTACCAAATCCCCAACACAAGAATTTACAGATATTTCTCATGTTTGATCCTGTACATATATTTAAGAACATCAGGAATAATTGGCTGAATCAGAAAGACAGAGATAAAACTTTTATTTTCCCTGATTTTGAAGTAGATCAGATTATCCGCAAGGTGTGCTTCAATGATTTAAGGAACCTTTATGTGTACCACAGTCATGCATCCAACCTGATAAAACGGTGTATCCCAACAATCTTGATAGACAGAAAGTGTTACTTGTTGATAACCTGTTCCATGACACCATCATACTTGCTTTAAAAATCAGTCAACTAGATTCTAATGCCAAAGCAATTTTTTTTAGAAATTATTAGTAAGTGGTGGCGTATTGTAAATGTCAAAAATGCAATTAAAGGAATTTGCAAGAGGGATCACAATCAAACGGCTTTTACTGGACTAGATGATGACCGCATTCAATTTCTTCAACATTTCTGTGAGTGGGTAAGCTGTTGAGGTGATTTAAATTTGGTTCATGGTCACTTAACAACTGACACTTCAAGAGCTTTGGTACATACCACAACTGTCCTGTTAAAAATTATCCAATTTTCATTTGAAATTGTGAAACCAAATTATTTACTGTTAGGGAAGTTTCAGAGTGACAATCTGGAAAGAAGGTTTGGTCAGTACAGACAACTTAGTGGTTGTAACTACAATGCCTTTCAAGTTATAGAAATTGAGAAGAAAAGTAGGATTAAGAGTGTTCTGGGCTTTCACTCATCTAGGTATGGAAAAGTGCAGTTTGACTGTAGCCAGTTAGAAATGTCTGATTCCACCAAAACAGATGATATTAGGCTCAATATGGCAGTGACAAAATTTCGACTCACTTTTATCATGTGACATTTTTGATGGGCATTTTGAGATGTCAGGTGTAAAGTACATTTCTGTGTATGCATTAAGGACAATATCCAAAAGGATAAGCTGTGACACATGTTTAGGTCTCCTGCAGTGCAATGAAACAGATGACCCCTATTTTGAAGAACTTCAGAGAGGTGGGTTAGTGGTGCCATCAGATTGTGTTGTGTGTGTCTATGTAACAGTGACAGGAATGTTTACCTTGTTGGTGTCTGAAGACTACAACAAGACTACCTGGATTGTGGAAATCACAAAGAAGTTCTCTTCTTTCTATCCAGAGCTGCATTAGGGAGAGATGAAAATCAACAGTTCAGGTTTGAACATGGTAACTGTGGACATGACGATAATAGTCTAATAGACTGTTTATTGTCAACATTTTCCAATGTCATGTTGAATAATTATAGAAAGCAGATTAAGAACAAGAGTTATGCCAGCAGTGATGATAAAATCAGTAAACGGAGGAAGCTGTCAATACTCCATAAATATTGAGCTTGTGAGTACTGTTCTTTGAGAGTTTTGTTTGTATGCATGTAAAATGTGTATTTCTAACTTTACTGAATGCATTTCATGATGTGCGTGTTTCTTAGTATCATTTTTCACAGTGTGTATTATGACCTTTCAATGACCTGTAGCAATATGTCGGCCGGTCATTGAAAGTCATAAGTGAAATGAAATGTGTATCAATGACTTGGAAAAAGGTGTAACGTGTCAATGTGCGGCTTACGCGCATATTTATAAAAGAACCGATACAACTCGTAAGTGTAGAATAGACATAATGGATGAGAGCCGGTGGATCGAACTCAAGACCCCGTGGTATATGTCGAATTACGTCAAGATCAGCTTTATCTACAAGCAAGAGCTCAGTACAATGTCAGCATCAGCTGAGAAGAATGTGGCTAGACATGATATCTAGTTTGAAGTTGTAAAGGGGGCCATGGATTAGCATGAAACTTCATATGGCAAATCATCTAATGGGCCCGTGCTGACGTGTTTCATAGTAAGAAGAAGAACAATAGTGTGTGTTTTCCTTTAGCAACTTCTATGATGAAGGTTAGAGTTGTTATTCAGTTCCTCAAATGTCAAAAACACATGTATAGCTAGCATAGGATTTCTCTGCTTATGGAAAGCAACTTATTATTATTGTAAATAATAATGGAAGGAGTTCGTGTTTTACTTACTGATTACTGTATGAAGGAAGATAATTGAAGCAAGCTGAAAGATCTGGTTCTGTAATTGATAAACATAAAGAATAAGCCCAGATATAAGTTATATAATAGCCAAAATCATTTGCAAACCTCGAATTATATGTTTCCTCAGGCCAGTATCAAACTGGAATAGTGAAGATACAATTAGTGTGAAATTGTATTCCTAATTATATTGTACAAGTTTCAGGTGGCGGCCGGAGATGTTAAATCACTATCTGACCAGGGAATGTAAATGAACAACATGAAGTGCTAAACCAATATAGTGCCCTGGCGGACTCAGGCCTCTGCCGGAATGGACGGAATTACAAAAATGATGATTAAACCGCTGCGGAATTACCATGAAGAAGCCAGATAAGTTATTGTACTTGTCTATCTTTTGCTTTCCTAGAATGCTTTAGTAGCGTTAGTCCTTTTGTCAATGTCACGTAGGTGACAAGGGGGTGTTAACTTGAACGATCTAACAGATTTTCGGTTGTATTTGTCGGGTTGCGATTGATCATACGTGGGTAAATATTGTATGCCGTCAATTACCGTGGATGAGACGTTTTACTGCGTTGTGTCCGTATTATTTATCGCTGTGAAACAAAAATAATATCATTTACTACAGGTAAGTTGCAGTGTGACAGTGTGTGTGAAATATTGGTGCGTGATCTTGGTATAATTCCATGATGTGATATGGATGTTCATTAAGGTGTATTAGGTAATGTTCATGTATAATGTTAATAAGACTCTTCCTTAATATTGCTTGTGCAGTTAGGATGTGATGATTTTGTGCGGTATACAATGAGATGACGAGCGTAGGGTCGTCATAAAGCGTGGCGGACACGAGATAATTTAGGTTGATTTTTATGGTTTGCGTGTCGAATTATATTGAGTTTCGAGACGTGTTAAGTTGTTAATGGTGTTGTTAATAGAATTTCCGCCGCATATTTTGTGAGATGATTGAACAAGCTAGTCCAGCGTTAGGCATTGGTATTGAAGAGAGTCATCAAGTACATGAATTAATAAATTAAGATTCGTAGTTGCAAGTAATGAAATGTTGGAATATGCGCACGGTTAGGGTCTTAAAATGCAATTCAGTGATAGTTATGTTTAAGATCAGAGTCACCTATTGCGATCGATGTACATGTAGTAGATGCTTATAGTAGATTCATGCTGTAGTAGCATTTCAGCTGATGGTGAAGGCAGACCTCGACGCAGTCCAGACGGCACCAACTTATATTTTCATGCCAGTAGATTAAGATTCATTTCAGGTGCAGCCCAGCAGCTCGATGGGTGGAAACGACGTGCATTTTACTCATTTATGTGTATTGTGTTGCCATGCGTGATCATTTATAAATGCTGAAATCTGTTGGGGGGTTCAAGTTAACCGATATTTAGTTAGTCAGATAGGAACAATGATAACTATGAAAGGCAAGGCGGAGTAGACAGGTACAATTAACATTTGCGACGGCGAGTGAATGACATAATATGACCCGATAGACTTTGGTATATCCATAAGATTCTACATTTCTGTGAATTTGTGTTAAATAATTATTTCCGGTTTATGATGGACAATGCAAGATGGACTCGGTCCTTATTTAATGTTAATGAATGCATATGATTTATTTTACGTTGTTCATTTCAGTTGTTCATATTCAATCAATTGATTTTTTTATTTATTAAAATGTGATCCTTCCAATTTCTGTTGCGATTTATTTGAAAACTTTGCCTTAGTGTAGAATTTACATTTTATGATTGGCAGTATCTATAGCTCAGTCGTCGTTATCTGAATGTGACCGAATACTCTTCGAAGGGCCATGCCCTGAGTGGAGTATCATGCGAACCTTCTGAATACTAGTCGGCAAATAATTTGATAGTTCATGGTTATCTACAAACCACGGCGTCCACGAACGGTCACATAGTGAAGTAGTGTTTTTGGTCGCCCACCGTTGGGCTGAGTATTGACGAGTGAGCAGGTTAATATATTATATTTTGATTGTCAATCGCGAGGCATTGAACGAAAATAATGATGTATTTTGTCCGCTCGATGATGATGCGTATAGTAGGCAACGGAGCGATGATGGTAAAGACTTAGTTTGGCAATGGGAAGTTGGAAGGATAAATTAATCAGGGTCAGATTATTCGTTCATTCATGTGAGTATGGTAATTATTCGGTCATTTCGGTATGAGCTTGGGTTCGTCAGGGCTTAATCAGTAAATTTTGTGGCTGCTAAAGCAATAGTGATAGGTTAGGTGATATTTGAGGAACGTAGGATAAGACATTTACTGCTTGAATATCAGTGTTATTAGTAATGGCGTCATTAGCGCAAGTAAAGTTACTGCTAGAAGAGTTAGCGGGTAGATTGACGAAAGTGCAGGAATCCCAGGAAACGACCGTTAATGAAATGCGGAAAGAAATTAGAGAGTCGCAGGGAGTCGCATTAAAAGAAATTAGAGAATCGCAGGAAATGTCGGCGAGCGAAATGCGAAAAGAAATTAGAGAGTCACAGGAAATTGCAGCTATTGAAATGCGAAAGGAGGTTAGAGAGTCACAGGAAGCAGTGGCAAATGAGATGCGAAGAGAAATACGAGAAAGGCAGGAGGAGACCAGTAGAGAGATTAAAGAGAATCAGCGTGTTGTTTCAGAATTAGTCATGCAGAACTCAAGGGTGATGCAGGAAGAAATATCAGCACTAGGGTCGCGAATAGCCGAAATACAGGCGGACATACAGGAGGACATGAAAAGCTTGAGAAGTGAGGTGACAGTAGCAATAAATGAGAATAGAAAAGAGATTAACGAGAGGTTCACCGAACTTCAAGCTGAATTGAAGGTCAACGTGAACGATATTCAAACACAAGTTGACCGTGATATTAATGAATTAAAAGAAGAAGTAATTATTATGCAAGGGAAAATTATCGAATCGGATACTAGTTGGGACGATAAGTTTAGGAAAGTGACTGAAAATGTTGAAGAAATCAATAGAGGAGTTCATGAGGAGATGGATACGGCGAAAGAACACATTAATAGTAAATTTCAGTCCATTATTGATGAGACAGATAGAAACAGGACCCAAACGGATCAGCAGATAAAGAAATTAAGTGACGAGTTGGAAAATGTACAGAAGAACATCCAGAATATGAGGATTGATTCTGAAACAACCAAGAAACTTGTGTTGACGACTTTGGAGAAACAGTCATCGGTCGATAATGAAAGGAAAACTGAGCTAGACTATCAGTTTGAAATACCGGTATATAACACTGACAGTAGTGAGAATAGTGTTGCGCATACGGCGAACGGAACCCAAATAATAAATGTAATACGCACAAACGAAGATAGACCAAAAAAGTTCACCGGAAATATAAAGTCGGGGATGACTCCTCGAGGGTTCATTCGAGAAATCGAAGAGTATTTCCGCGAGGCAAAAATAATGCCGGAGAGGCAATTAAAGGCAGTGGAACGACATTTGGACGGAGCACCACTGATATGGTACAAAGCGTTCAGGTACATTTTTGAAGACTACACCGGATTTAAGAGCGCGTTCTTAGAACGTTTTTGGGGAATTGACGTTCAACAAAATGTCAGATTGGAGCTGTATTCAAAAAAATATTCTCTCAGCGGACCGAGTTGTTTCTCGGACTATTTTACCATGCAGTTTCACCGTTTGAAAGAGCTTGACTCACCCCCAACGGAACTCGAAATGGTGCGAGCCATAATTAAACAATTTCCATCTGATGTTCAACGGTTGATGACAACAGCGAACGTACAGTCCGCGGTGCAAGCAGAGGCAATTTTGAGGCAGCTTGACAGCACAAACACGCAAGTCGGAAATAGAATAATAAGGCATGTAGATCCAGTGGTAAACGTCGCAACAACAGTGGAACAGGAAAATGAATGTCGGGGGAATAATCAATGCTACTGCATGAGGAGAGAGAAGCAGGAGAGACATGATAATTCAGAAGACAACCAACGCGACCGGAGATGGACATCATGTCAGAATGGCAATGGAAGATATCCACGGTTTAGAAGAGGAACACGTTGGGGTTACCAACGAGATAGATGGCCGTACCGGAGGAATAGAAGTCAAGGAAGGATAGGATATAGAAGTGAAAATCGAGAAGGAGACGTTGACCAAGAAAAGAAGAAATATGTAGAAGAATTAAAACGCCAACAAGAGACTAAACGTTGGGAAGAAGCGATAAGGAGTCAAGAGATGAACGCAGATTGCATTGGTGCGTCGAGTCTCGAGTATCAGCGGCAACAAAGAAAGGATGCTGCAGACCGGATGCTCAATCCTAATGCAACCTCATTTGATTATGACTCCCACGAGAGGAATGGGGTGAAAAAAACCCGCCAAATTAGAATTTAAGGAGAATAAGATAGATTTCAAGCAGCAACTGAATGAGCAACGTAAAGGGGTGATTGGAAACATAGAATCTTGGGAATTTGAACCCGAAGAGTTGTTGGAAGACCGCCAATTGGGCGAATCTGAAATTAAAAGAGGACTTCCGGTCATATGGGTCACAATATTAGGTATTAAAATTTACTCGTTGTTGGATACAGGCGCCAGTATTAGTATTATTTCAAAGGTATTATTAACAGAAACTTCCGGAAACCGCTAGAAGTTGGGACTTATGTGTTGATTAAGAAACCTGTTTCTTCTGACCCTAAAGCAAGGTTCTTTTCAAAGTTCGCTCCATTGTATATTGGTCCGTTTAAGGTTATAGAGGATCTGGGCAATAATGCTTATAAGATTCAGAGCTTGAATTCTAGAAATATGTCAATATTCAATTCAGCAAATTTAAGACAATATTATTTCCCTGTTACTGATGATGATGAAGAAGCCAATCTCGTTTTTGAGGACGATATAACAGACGATACCTTGAGTGGAAACGATCTCACGAGCGAGGAAGTAGATGTTCATAAAGCTGATACCAATGCATACTTCTGAAGATGAATGATGAGACGTAGCAAATAAATACACGGGTTTTGATCTGAGTGATAAGCACGAGTTGTTCGGAAATGAGGCTTGGAAGTATCGATATTTTAAGAAAGGAAGGATTTAGCCAGTCAAAGACTGATATAATAAGAAATTTCTCCCCATGTTCGAAATTTCTTCTCCAAGTAGAGGGGGAATATGACCTTTCAATGACCTGTAGCAATATGTCGGCCGGTCATTGAAAGTCATAAGTGAAATGAAATGTGTATCAATGACTTGGAAAAAGGTGTAACGTGTCAATGTGCGGCTTACGCGCATATTTATAAAAGAACCGATACAACTCGTAAGTGTAGAATAGACATAATGGATGAGAGCCGGTGGATCGAACTCAAGACCCCGTGGTATATGTCGAATTACGTCAAGATCAGCTTTATCTACAAGCAAGAGCTCAGTACAATGTCAGCATCAGCTGAGAAGAATGTGGCTAGACATGATATCTAGTTTGAAGTTGTAAAGGGGGCCATGGATTAGCATGAAACTTCATATGGCAAATCATCTAATGGGCCCGTGCTGACGTGTTTCATAGTAAGAAGAAGAACAATAGTGTGTGTTTTCCTTTAGCAACTTCTATGATGAAGGTTAGAGTTGTTATTCAGTTCCTCAAATGTCAAAAACACATGTATAGCTAGCATAGGATTTCTCTGCTTATGGAAAGCAACTTATTATTATTGTAAATAATAATGGAAGGAGTTCGTGTTTTACTTACTGATTACTGTATGAAGGAAGATAATTGAAGCAAGCTGAAAGATCTGGTTCTGTAATTGATAAACATAAAGAATAAGCCCAGATATAAGTTATATAATAGCCAAAATCATTTGCAAACCTCGAATTATATGTTTCCTCAGGCCAGTATCAAACTGGAATAGTGAAGATACAATTAGTGTGAAATTGTATTCCTAATTATATTGTACAAGTTTCAGGTGGCGGCCGGAGATGTTAAATCACTATCTGACCAGGGAATGTAAATGAACAACATGAAGTGCTAAACCAATATAGTGCCCTGGCGGACTCAGGCCTCTGCCGGAATGGACGGAATTACAAAAATGATGATTAAACCGCTGCGGAATTACCATGAAGAAGCCAGATAAGTTATTGTACTTGTCTATCTTTTGCTTTCCTAGAATGCTTTAGTAGCGTTAGTCCTTTTGTCAATGTCACGTAGGTGACAAGGGGGTGTTAACTTGAACGATCTAACAGATTTTCGGTTGTATTTGTCGGGTTGCGATTGATCATACGTGGGTAAATATTGTATGCCGTCAATTACCGTGGATGAGACGTTTTACTGCGTTGTGTCCGTATTATTTATCGCTGTGAAACAAAAATAATATCATTTACTACAGGTAAGTTGCAGTGTGACAGTGTGTGTGAAATATTGGTGCGTGATCTTGGTATAATTCCATGATGTGATATGGATGTTCATTAAGGTGTATTAGGTAATGTTCATGTATAATGTTAATAAGACTCTTCCTTAATATTGCTTGTGCAGTTAGGATGTGATGATTTTGTGCGGTATACAATGAGATGACGAGCGTAGGGTCGTCATAAAGCGTGGCGGACACGAGATAATTTAGGTTGATTTTTATGGTTTGCGTGTCGAATTATATTGAG